>NC_069126.1:79682155-79999655 GCF_026914265.1 Mya arenaria
ATTGACCTATGCACCTTGAAATCATTCACATGGAAGTCCTCAATAAACTCTTCCTACATATGAAATTTGGTCACAATATGTCGACCATAACTAAAGTGATTTAAGTATAGAATGGTAATCTATTTTTAGTAACAGTAACCTTGACCCCAGGGGCAATTGCAATCCCATGAAAGGTCTCCATAAATTATTTCTTAATACCAAATTTGGTCACAATATGTCAACCATAACATAAGTTATTCAGGTCTAACAATTTTCTTTTTTTTACAACAGTGACCTTGACCTTGATCATGACTCTCAGGGCCCCAAACAATATCACAAGAAAGGTCCCTATTAACCCTTCATTTATACCGAGTTTGGTTGCAATATGCCAAACGCTACTCGTTTATTCAATGCCAACCATTTTACTATTTATAGTTACAGTTTCAACTACTTTTTCCTTTTATTAATAACAGTGAACTTGACCCTATGTGCCCAGAAAACAATCACATGGAAGACATCCATAAACTCTTTCTACATATGAAATATGGTCACATATGTCAAACCTAACTAAAGTTATTTAAGACCCGTTGGGTAACAGTGTTCTGCAAACGCAATCCCATGGAAGGTCTCCATAAACTCTTTCTTTATATATGTTTGGTTACTTTATGTCAAACCTAACTAAAATTATTCAATATCAAAGGTCAGTTTGATGCCGCCCTCCCACTGGTCCGTCCGAACAACGATGTAAGCCATTTTTATTACCAATTTTACTGTTGTAAAAACCTAGTTAAAAATATTAACATGTGCAAGTCAAAAGAAATAAAAAAAAATTTTAGGCAGCAAGAGAGTCTAAAACATAATTTAAGGGTACTCGTTTATGTTTTAGAGGGCCAGAGATTAGAACAATCAATTGTGTGTGAAATGTGAGAAAAATGCTTGCTTGAATGATTTTGCCTATTTTGCTGAGTAGCATTAGTAATGCTTTTGGAAATTATATGATTTTAGACTTGATTTTTTCTGTTTAAATTAGTATCTACACCCGTACGAAATGATCAGGCAAAAGAGAAGCGTCAACCAACTGGTTTTTGCCTCGACGTGTTTAAAACCAACTGGACAAGAGCAGGACACGTCAAATTCTTGCCAAACCAGGCGTCATTTTTCTCAGTAAATGAGGCGTCAATTTCAAACCAAGCGTCAAAAGGAACTTAGAAAAAATTAAAGCCTCCAAGAAACTAACAACTATGGAATTATCTTTAATGGTACATTTAAAGTACAAATTTGATACAATTTTTTTGTCTTTTTTTATAATTTTCCACGGGAATACAGAAAGAAATTGACACTCATGGTGACTAAAGTCTAATAATTGTTTCCCTATGTGATAAAATTACAATTATATACAGGGAATAAAAAATGAAACTGGAAAATCATTGAAAAAATACTGTTCTCTACTGTATATTGAGTGTTGTTCTTTTATAGGTTTAGTAAAATAACTCAAATCTCAACAAATAATTGATTTCCTGATGTAAACATCTGTAAATGAGTCCGTTTAAGGTATCAGACGTACAGTAATGTGAGATATTTATATCAACAATTTCTAGTTATTTGCTTTGAATTGAAACAGGAACTATGTCAATAATTTTTCCAGAACATTGTCAAGACAATTAAACGTATTTCATAAATCTAAAAATCAACAAGGTCATATCATTAACACAATTTTACTTCATTTCAAGAAAACAAAGCCAGGACTGTTATGATGCCATTTAGAAAAAAAAATGTTCAACCAATTCAACCTACATTTTCAGCCAATGTAACAACTCTTTGGCGTGTTTTAAGTACATTAAATTACAAAGAATTTAAACATTTCATTTTATTTTATGAAGCTAAACCTTCCCAGAATCAATGTAAGCGTTACCATATTTAGAAATGTACTTTTTCTCTCTTTCTTTCTGCCCTTTCAAAAGTTGTGCAAATATTTTTCTGGGTGGTATTTGTTTTTATTTCGCATTAAAAAAATAAAATATACAGTATTATAAACAATAAACTGGAAAATTAATAGCAACTGCTGAGTTGTTATTTCAAATACACGATAATCGATTGTCAAACTTTATTATCCCTTTCACGGATGATCACAAATTTTGTAGAACTGCAGTTTAAATATATTATAAGATGCATAAATGCAGCATTATTAAGGACAGTAAGATATGTTAGCAGATATTTATAGGTTATTTAACATGGATCTGTACAATACAGATATATATTTGTACGAAAATGTTTGATAATAATAATAATAATAATAATAATAATTATAATAATAATAATAATAATAATAATAATTGTATTGATGTTAAATAAAAATAAAAATAATATGCTGGAAATATAGGCTAAAAACTAGGATATATTCTAAATATTACTTCAATAATCTTTACTACAGTCCGTAGATAAGCGCTTATTCATATTCTTATATATGAAAAATTCAACCAAATATATTCTTCCAATTGTCTACAGGTGTGTTATGGATATGGTTTAAAATTACCAGGCTAAAGTCATGCTGCCAGCAAAATATTATATTTTTTTTATTTTTATTTAACATAACACAATTAATTTCATGTCTTAACTTAATTGTTACCGTGAACTATTTTTTAAATATTTAGACAAAGTTTTTTTTTATTAATTCCATAATTTTATACCGCCCTTAATTGGACTTAATTGATACATCAAATCGCAGACTTTCATTTTTATTGTACGATTCAAGGGTCCAATGATAAACCAATGATAAAGACCAAACCCGTGCCAAAAAAAAGCTCAGCTTTCTAAAAAGCGCAGCTTTAGCTTAGCTAAAGCTATGCTTTTCAAAAAGCTGCGTTTTTTAGCTAAGCTATTTTGAAAAAGCTTAGCAAAAGCTGTGTTTTTATAGAAAGGTTAGCAAAAGCTGTGCTTTTTAATAATAGCTTAGCTAAAGCTATGTTTTTTTCTCTAAAAAGCTGCGCTTTTTCTTCAAATATGTGTCCCATCTCGTCAGGTCCTGATTATTCTCCAAAGACCAATTAGCGTGTAAAAATGTTACAAATGAAAATTGGGATCGACAAATGCTCTAACTTTAGAGTAATATAAATCCTCTTCAATAACCATGATCAATTCTCGTTTGTTTACTAATAAAATGTTGTCAAAATCTAATATCAACGCCTTTATAGATTAAAATATTTGGAATAATGAAGGCATAGAGTAAAAAATTATTTAACATTATTCTGTACAAAACAGGATATGTCTGCACTTGTACACTAAGCTGGATTTAAGACCATATTAGACTTGCCTTATTGCTGGGCTCGTCCAATATGGGTTTCCCAGTTGTGTACTCATCTAAATATATCTTTGTATACTGTACAGAACAATGTTAAATAACTCTTTATTAGTTAATATTGAATTTTTATGATTAAGCCTTTTTATGATTTAAAAAACATAATCATGTTATCAATATTGAAAACATTTAACATATCATAGAGTTGAAAACTAAATCAGAAACGTTTCACTGTTTTCTATTTATAGATTCTCTTGAAATCGGCAAACCGTGGCGATTGCCTACAGCTAATGAAAGAGCTTAACAAACACAATTAAAATAAGGAATCATGAAAGACAACCGACTTGAGACAAGATTCCAGCTTTTCAAATTACTGTATGATGATTAAAATGGCACGTTTAGCACATATTTTATACTTACATCTTCAATCCGTTAAAATTTGAAAGTAGCGGTAACGAAAATTTGCGCAATATCTGCATTCATTATATAAGAATATATACAGAAATACATTCAAATTACAAAAACTTTTGGACTTAGTCATCATGGTCCTTCATGGAATTTCACACTCATAATATTATTGATGCTTTCCACTGTCAACCTTAAGCATTTTTTTTTAAATTCCATGGGATATGGATCCCCCGGCTGTGGACCAGGGGATGGTTTGAAATTCCGGGGGATTTTTCCCCCGCCGGGGGTTATGGCATGTATGTAACAGGGGGCACAACTTCAATTGTTTAAGACAAGTACAATAACAAAAAACATAAGGGCCATATGGCCCTGAATCGCTAACCTTGGACGTGAAGAAAAACACTGCATGCACATAACTATGATATATTACGTTTCAAAGTTGCTTTATTTTATATTAACTTGTTATTAAACATGTTAAACCTTAAGTCAACATATTTTTTTAACCTTTTATAGGATTTAAAAGTAAAACTGACTCCTGATTAAGAATATTGTACTTGGAATCCAACAACAATCTTTGTTTTGTTACTATTACTTTAAAAGTAAACAATAACAGTGAAAAAAGTAAAGTTATCTTTGTTAAAAGTCTTGATTCAAAGCAAAATTTTGTACACTCAACACCTATTTTCTTCCCTGATGTAATTCTACTCCTTTATACCTAAAGGCACAATGAGTTTCATTTAGTCACACTTTGTTCACATCTAACCAAAAGATAATGGCGTTAAAAACTGTCAACCCATTTAATCATTAGAATCATTAGCTAAGTGCTTGCAACAGAATTACATAAAAAAGTGTATATGTTCTTAAAAACGAATCTAGGATTAGCAGCATTTTTCAATGACTTCCACATTCCGAGGCTCTATGAGATGTTTGGTCCAGATTCCTTTTATTTGTACCTGGACAAATATAATCAATTATTTGACTTCAAAAAATGTTTTAATCCCCAAGAATTTAAGTTGGGCTCACAAAATGTGCTGCAATCTTATGCATATAACACCAAAAACTATGCAATAACACTATTTTAACTAGATATAGAAAAAACAAACACACATTTAAATGAGATCTGCCTTGAATGCAATGATATGAATCACTCAAAAGTCCCATTATGGGTAGAAACCACTAATTGGGTCCATTATAAGGGGCATTGAAGCTGCTCTTGGTAGACAATGAGCCCTGGAACTCTTGACTGTATGTAAACAATTATACCATTAAGACTCACCTTTCATAAAGACAATAACTCCAATGATATCAACTATCACTTCGATCCCCAGGACGACATAACCAATTATGATGTATACAGGCCAACAATTGCAAACGCAGTCACATTCTGAAAACACATATTAAATTGTGAATATTTAAAATATAACTTTTAAATATTACAAAAGGCAAATTCTGTTTAATTGTTTTCTTTCATGACATCTATTTCTATAATATTTATATACATTCTTCAATGACATGTTTAAAAGTGAACATTAATTTCCTCCAGAATAGAGCAATACATTTTATTCGATTTGTTTTTAATTTTCTTAAACAGAAGAAAAGGAAACTCTAAAGCAATGATTTATTTGCAAAAGTAAACCATACCTGCTTCACAACAGTCTCTTTTGCAAACTAGTAAAAGAAGAAAATATCTTGCAGATAATAATTAAATTTCTATATTTTTTCCTAATAATTTTATAACAATTGGGCTAAATGCAAAACTGCAATATGGTTAAACCTTCACATAGTGCTTTGTTAAATAATTTTGTTATTTATATGTTGCTATTTATTCAATGTTATTATATGCAACATGGGCAACAAAGCTCAAATTTAATTTGAGTTAGAGTTATGGCCACATACTTACATAAATATGGCTCAGTTGTATATAGAAAGGTTTGATTAAAATAAATCGAGTCCTAGATAATATAGTTATGTAATAGGCATTCATTACTTTAGAGACTTATTTTACAAAATTTAAAAAAGATAGCTCACATACCTAGGTCGATAGGATCACTGCAATAATGATGTACAGATGACTGACAACTACCCAAACAATCATGCAATGGTGGGCATGCTTCCACAAGTTTTTTATTAGCCAATTCTTTGCATTTGAACCTGGAAAAAGGCATATTCAAGTCAACACTATACACTTATATGTTTTAAAATGGCTATGGTGTGGGCTTTAAGTCTATCCGGGTTTGTGCTCAAACCGAATTGGGCTGAATATTTCAAGACAAGGGGAGTTTGAAATGGCGAGTCATCTGAGGAATCAGCCCATCATCAGGCCATGACCATCAGCATAAGCATTTGAGGTGTCAGCCTTTCTGTATTACCCAATTACATTCGGAGTATTATGCCCTAGGATAAGCATAATGCCAAACTTAGGATGAGTCAACCTCATAAAAATGTGCTGTTTTTTAAATTTAATTTATCATCTCAGAATTTACCTTCAGCAGTATAACCATTCTGACCTCCTCAGCCATTTTAAACGAAAACAACCTCGGACGTATGGTATACAACCTTGTATGGATGGTTTACAATGTCAGAAATTGGTACACTTTAACTATGCTGCAAGTAGATCAAGTTGTAATTTAAATTTTTCAGTTAAACTTATTGAAAAAACTCTTGGGGATCTAAATTATGTTTGCAATAATAAACTTTTCCGGCAATAAATTTAAACTTAGATCTACAAAATTAATACAAGCTAAAGCACTACATTTTATTAATGATATAATTCAAAATTTTACGAACTACTTCTACTGATGTTACGGCATACATCCGAGGTTGTTTTCTATGAAAATGGCCGAGGATTTCCGAATGCAGATCAACAAACACTGAACTTTTGACAAACTAATGCGCGCACGGGCATCATCAACCCCATCGCTGTTAGATCGGGGTGGTCATCAACCCAATTTACATTAACATTTACATATAAATTACGGCCTGCGTTCTGCATAGTAACTAGCTTGCTAAATTTAGTGCAGTAAGGAGTATTCATAATGTGGTATTTAGTTAACCATTTCCCTCATGTCAAATCAGCCATATAAGGCCTGCCACTGCATGGCTTATCAGTACATTGATAACCAGTAGCCAATAGATAACAAGCATTTTCAGTGAAAAGATATCCCCCGCCAACGATGGCTTGTTTGTGCTTGATGGCTTGTTTGTGCTTGAAGGTTCATATAACATTCAAGTTTCATTAAATTCTAGCAGCTAGTTACTGAGAAACGGCTGCGAACAATGATTTTTTAATAAATCAAGGGCAATAACTCTAAGGAAAATTGACCAATCCAAAAGAAAAATAGACAGGCATCATCACAGTATGTTGTTCCTTATTTATTCCAAGTGTCATGAAATTCTACCAGCTAGTTGCATAGAAAAGGCTGCAAACATGGATCTTTTAATAAATCAAGGACAAATAACTCATATAGAAATTACACAATCCAAAATATAAAAAACAGGCATCATCGCAGTATGTTGGTTCATATTTATTTCAAGTTTCAAGAATTTCTACCAACTAGTTACTGAGAAATGGCTGTAAATGAGAGTTTTTCAAAAAATCAAGGGCAATAACTCCAAGTACAATTGACCAATCCAAAAAAAAATATGAACAGGCATCATCCCAGTATAGGATTTCATATCTATTTTAAGTTTCATGAAATTCTGCCAGCTAGTGACTGAGAAATGGCTGTGAATGTGCATTTTTCAAAAAATCAAGGGCAATAACTCCAAGGACAATTGACCAATCAAATTTTTTTTGGACGGGCATCATTCCAGTATAGTGGTTCATATTTATTTTAAGTTTTATGAAATTCTACCGGCTAGTTACTGAGAAAACGCAGGTGACGGACGGATGGAAGGACGGACGGACAGACGGACAACGCCATTTCAATACCCCCCTCCCTATTTCATAGGCGGGGGATAATAAGCCCCTATAAGTACCCCTACTGCATAGGAGATTATTGGAGAATATTGAAAAATTGCCCCCTATGCATTTCTAACTTATTTTTCTAGTATTTCTTTTGGTTTAATCAATTATAGTTCAATATAAAGTTTGTAGGTAAATGAATTTCCAATCCAGTGGTATAATTTTTATTCTGTTGTCTAAATTATTTGGTTGAATATTTATAGAGAAACACAACTCCTGTGAAAAATTGAAGATGTTTCAATTGATTTCATATTATGCATTACAACTTAAATATTTTGTAGTATTTCTTTTGATAAAAACAATGTTATAAATTCAACTAATGAATATAGTATTGGTAGTGCATTAAATTTCGAATCTAGTGATCATAGTTTAATCTAAAAAGGTTTTGACAATAAACAAATATTCAAATCACAAAAATCATGCATTGTTAAAAAATAAACACAATTTAATTGGGCAAACAACAAATGTTATTTCAGATTCATCATTGTTCTCATAAATAAAATTTGCATGTCCGTTGTTTTGAAATGAATTGAATAAAATAATTGTAAATATCAAAATAAAAGACTGGGTCTGCTACTGGCACAGTTTTAAAAACTTTGGGAACGTACTAGATATTGCCCTCAACAAGCCGAATAACTCAAATTTTTAATTGTCAGAATCGCTAAATTAAATTTAGTGATTCCGAAATAATATTATAACTAAAATCTGTCAACACAAGACAATAAATCAAGGTCTGAAATGCATGGACATTTACGACAACATTCTTGTGTATTTATCGAGATCGAGAGAACACGTGTTTTAACAGCTGTCAAACTGGGTCATATCACATATAATTTTATTATTATCCGTGTTTTCACAACAAAATACTAACTTTGATAAACAGACGTAAGGGGACATTTTTATTACCGGAAAATCCCCAAACACCGGTAACAGAAGTGACAAATGACAATTGTGTTTATTCAAGCCAGACTCTTGTTTACTACATATTAAATCAGCCATTTTGACACATTTCTAAACCATGACAGGTGACGTCATTAGCGCGTAATCAATAGGATATATTTATATAATATTATTATTGGTAGTTTTAAATAGCTAGTGACGTGTTTGGGGATTTTCCATTAAAAAACGAGACAAGCACGCGTCAAACATGCGCTGTGAACTTTTAAGGCGTGTTTGACCTCTGTCTCTTTTAGTCGTGATTTTCCGAAAATGTTGAATAGTAACATCATCATTTTTCATTATTTATATAATTATCGATGTTTATATTACACAAAAATGCATTTGTTGCGAAAAAATAAGCAACAGATATGTTAATAAATGACCGTAAATAAGCAATACACATTTTGGAACAATCATGCGGGAATCGATAGAGGGACATTTTGGAACAATCATGCGGTAATCGATAAAGGGACAATTTGGAACAATCATGCGGGAATAGATAAAGGGACAATTTGGCACAATCATGCGGGAAAGGGTTAATTAATTAATATAGTGTGAATAAACTGCTTTCTTGCTTAATAACGCAAATAAATTGATAGAAAACGCAATTTCTCTATTTGTTTGGGTCAAGATTTGATAATTAATAACATTTTGTTTAAAACTTTGGACTGTCATGTTGAACTAGACCAATTTGCAAGGAACAGACTCTGGGACCAAATGGCTCTAGAACACCCATCTGACACATGGAATTTGCCGGACAAAACCTATATTTGAATTTTACCTACATATGATAAAGACATTCATTCTGATGTTAACATGAATATAAAACCTTGTATTGTGGTCACATAATATTCGAACTTGACCATTTTTGACCCGGCATGACCCAAACTTGATTTATCTTTTAAACAGATGTACCCAGAATGACTTATTTTATTTAACTTGATAAAGATCAGATAAATTTGAACCTTCAGCTATCTTAAAATAAGTCGAATTTAAGTTAATACGGTCAACTTTATGCTAATCTTTTCTTTTAAAATCATTTTGATAATTCCTATGATGAATGGCCAAAAAGGTAAAAAAAAATACCCTTTAGTTTCTCAGGCACTTTTTTTGTAAAAATAAGGAGGAAGCACTCATTTTTTTTTATTTGCCCATTTCTTTTTTATGCTTTTTTGAATTTAACACAATAATAGAAACAGTGAATTTACACAATTTTTGGTACAGATGACTTATTTTCAGTATAAATATAGTGTCTAAAATGCATTTAAAATTTGATTTTGGTCTATATAATACAGCCTACATAAATGTTTAGTTTAACCTCAACTATCATTATTTTAAACTATAATGTTTTTACTACTTTTGACCAATAATGTTAAACCTATGTTAATATACACAACATTTTGTTTAATCATTAATGATGTACGTTGACATATTATACTTAGCTTTCATGAAATGTTCTGTACATGTATTCAATAATGAATGGAATACAAAAGTATTAATTCATATTTCTCTATCTGTCCCGAATTATGTGAAAACATGAAAAAGTAAGACTACCTTTTCTTAAAGGATAAATGATACAATAGTGATCCTAACAAATTTCAAAAATCTGGTTTTAAGGGTTACATTAATTTTAATTTACAACCGTGTCAGTCTTCAAATTTTAATTCACTTTAAAATTTAGCATGAAGCGGCCATTTTCCTGACAAGATTATGGCCTTGATTCTGATACACATCCAAACCAAGCCGAATACGCTCAATGGAGATTGCCGAGTAGCTATGAAGGCTGCAAACAAGAGCGCTGGACCCAACCTTGCTTAATATGTAGCTCACTTTCGAGCCGGTACAAAGATGTTTATGTTTACATTAATTTGTACATGTCAAGGCCATCATCTGAGTGCTTGTCGGGGAAATGGCTGCTTCATACGAAATTCTAAAGTGATTTTAAATTTGAAGTCTGATGCGGTTGTTCCTCAAATCGTACGTTTGTCTTTTTGTGGTATTTCCGAATAGAACTGTATCTGTCTTATCATCAGAAGCATAAAGCAACTAAAATGTTTCTGTGTGTAGTGCTGTTTACACGGGGACACTTTGAAGATTGGAATTTATTGTACAGTTTCCGACTGCAGAAAAAGATGAGAATGGGACATTAAATTTGGCTTGTTCGTCTAAAAACAATATAGTTATAAATACTAATTTACCATTTTAAAAGGGCATTGACTCCATTTTTCATGGTACTTGTTAAAAATGGATTGTTTCTATGTTGATTAAGAAATTTGAAAAAAAAACTGGACTCTACCGTGAAATCTGGTAAGTTTGAGTTACATACCTTGTTTCATTCTTGTATATCAAAGGCATGACATATTATTCAGATGTGTTGTTTATCTAATTATATGTACCCAAAATGATATAAATCAACATGTTAGACACAAACAAGGAGCCAGACGCCTGTGCTTTATAATACAAACTTCAAATTTGAAACATGGCAGTGATGTTCAACTTATTAGCACAATACACAGAGGAACGAACATGTGTTGGTTTACATTAAATGGAACGAAATATTGTCCATGGCATCATCACTTTGACCCCACACTATATTTGGACGCTTAAAATTGTCATTCTTCTGTTTTTTTCAACTCACGATGTTTTCTCTTTGATTTATATCATGGTGACGCTTATAAAACAAGATGCCCAAATGGCCTATGCTCTACTGGCATGGCTCTTGTGGTCATTTTCAATCCAGAGCATGTACGTTTGAGTAAAAGGCAACAAATATATAGTTCACTTTTAATGTTTGGGTTTGCTGAAAACGCTGCACGTTCAACATCTGATGACAGGAAGTGTTGTAAGCAGATTAGTTGCATGAACTATTTTTATATTTGCCAAGTAAAGGTATTCTGAGGGTAAGAAATATTTGCTTTTAAAACTACTCATCATCAAAATTTCATTTCTGTAGCCTTAAAAATAAAGTTGGTCAAAGGTCAAAGTCAAGGACATCCGAGAACAACATTAATGCTTGTTTGCAAAACCGTTCACATGGTCAAAATTTCATTACTGTAGCTTTAAAAATTAGTAAGTAAGTCAAAAGGGGTGGGGCCAGCTTTTGCCCAAGGGGCATTATTTCAAATGTTATCAATTGCATCATATGATGCTCCACAACAAATATCAAAGGTATGGGCCTTGTGGTTTGAAACAAGAAGATTATGAAAATAAACTATTCGGGGGGGGGGGGCAGTAATGATCCCAGGGGCATAATTTGAACAAACCTTCACAAGCAATTGCGAATTTACATGTGCACTTGGCTAAAAATAGACTTCGCTCAAGTAGTCTTGGCTAAAAATAGACTTAGCTTAAAATAGCATTTTTTATACTTTCAAGACCCATAATCCAGGCATGCATTGGCAAATCTGGCTGGTTTTCAAAAGGAACCGAGTTCTAATGGATATCTAAATACTGTACAAGTTTCATCGAGATACAATCAAAACTGAAGACTGTATCGTGTTCACAAGCTAGTGTTTACACAATAGCATTTTTTATACTATCAAGGACCATAATCTAGGCATGCATGGTCGGATCTGGCTGGTTTTGGTAAGGAACCGAGCTCTAATGGATATCTAGATACTGTACAAGTTTCATCGAGATACAATCAAAACTGAAGACTGTATAGTGTTCACAAGCAATTGTTTACAGAGTATGGACGCACGGACAAACATACTACGTACACATTACCATCGCCTTTGGCCAGCAGAGCTAAAAATTGAATGATTCGCTTCAATGATCCAGACTGTTTTTGAGGTTACATTACACTTAAAATAGGTTCAGAGCGAGAGAAAAAAAAATATTTGTAAAATAAATGTAATCTGAAAATCTGGAGCAGGTGAAAAAACGAATGCGGCGGTGCCTGAGAATTTAAAGTGTCATTTTTTTGGCCTAATGTTTACATTTTCCCTTAAACATTATATTGCATTGATTTTAGTTATCTTTTTTGATCTTAGCTTTATGGTCCATTTAATTAGACAATAATTCAGATTAAGACTGGTGAAAATGTGGCAATTTTTATAGAATAAGGGCAATAACTCTTGGTCTGCTAGGGCTGTATTCAGTAAGCATCTTAGTAACAATTAGTGAAAAAATGTTTTTTTCTAATTAAAATTTTTAAAAAACGAAAAATGTTTGTACACCAAAAATATGAAAATAAGCAAGAAAATGGTCTTAATAATATATGAATATGCATTAATCGGATGAAAAGTACAGTGTATTTAAAATAAGCGATGTCAAAAATTACGAAATTCTCACTAAGTTGAAAATATTCACTAAGATGCTTATTGAATACGGCCCCTGGTCAAAGTTGGCTAAGATCTTATGGTAATACATGTTTTAGGTATGATTGGGATGGGGAACAAATGGAGAAGCTAGAATAGACTGTAACCAAGGTTAATTGTTGCATTTTTATAAATAATGGGCACATAACTCTTGACGTTCTCATCCCATTTGGCTAACAATTAATCCTGATCTTGATCTTATGGCCTAGCTTTTATATTGATATATAAGGGGCAAAAACTCTTAATCTACAGATCAGATTTGACCCATACTCGACAATGGTCGGTATCATGCATATGGCAATATACAGGGTGTCAGTATTCTGATAAGATAGGTTGAAAATGTGGATGCTAGAGGGGTAGCAAACTAATAGTGGACAACTGACAACTGACAAAAAGCAATCAAAAAAGCTTACCTTTGACCACTTTGTGGTCATCACGGTAGCTAAAACTGGCAACGCAGTTCAAAATGAAAATTGTTTAAAACTTAGAAACAATGGACTTTTAATAGTTTGGCTTTGTTTAAAGAAGACTAGGAAGGAAATGCTGATAGACTGCTCTATTCCAACTGGTTTCAATTTTTAACAAGTACATTGTAATACTTAAAGCTCATAAAGTAATATAAAATATGATCATATTCACCTTTTGAAAGTATTACGACTAAAGTCAAAAATATCGATGCAAAACTAAAGGGAACTGAGAGGGTTGGCCACAGAATTTTATGCCAATCACAGTCACATTCGCACTCTGAAATGGAAAACAAACAGCATACATTTCAATTACGTAAAACAATATTCCATTTTGTCACTTTTATAAGGACATCTGTAAAGGTAGCTTCTGAATTATCTGGACAACAATAATAACCAGTAGTAAAGCCAAATTAATGCTTAATTTCACATATTAAACCACACCTTTTCAGTAAATGCAAAAACTATAAAAACAATGTTTGATGTTGCACCAGATAATACAGAAACATGTAATTGAGAGAGTTTTCTTTGTTTTCGTCTACACATTAACTCCCATATTGGTACAGTAACACATATAATGGGTGTAGCAATTCTGTAACTACAGTGGAAACTCACTAAACCGGGCAAGGTCCGGACTGGGAAAAAATTCCGGTTTAGTTAGGATTCCGGTTTAGTGAGGATTCCGGTTTAGTGAGGATTTGATGTACGGGGTAAATTTACTCAAAATATTAACTGAGTTAACCTTTAAAGTCTTTTGTCCTCTAGGGATAGTTCAATACTCCGACGTTTAAACGGAGGTTGAGACATGATTAAAGCACTTGCAAAAGTGGTAAGCATAATAAAACATTTCTGCGTTTTTATAATCATCTTTTTTCCAAGTCTTGAAATAAAACAACTCTCGTAATTTAATGCTTGTTTAGTATGTTTGTGATTTAGTTAACGTACCGCTCTAATTTGATTCAATCATAGAAATCTTTAGATAAAACAACCCTCAAAAATGATCACTAAATATCCGTTTCTAGTTCTTTATTTTCTGCAACAAACAAATTAATGTTTCAATCAATTTTCTTTTCACAAGTTTGATTATCGTTTGATTATTGCGCGACAGTCAATCCACAGCGCAATCATCATTATCGAGTTAACACAATATCACAGGTGTAATATTTAACGACGCACCGGCTGTCAAAACAAAGTGACACGCGATTCGCGAATTCCTAATACACAAAATCATTTTGACATGTTTGAACAAATATATGTCCGGTTTTGTGAGGTCAAAGTACGTTGACAACTAACAAATTTTCTCGATTTTTTGTCCGGTATCCGGAATTCCGGGGTTCCGGTTTTGTAGGGATTTATTTACATTGAAAATAGAAGGGGAAAAACGGGACTCTGAAAAAAGTCCGGTATCCCGAGGATTCCGGTTTTGTGGAGATCCGGTTTAGTGAGTTTCCACTGTACATGTATAATGCGGATAAATTACAACGCTATTAACGTATACCATAGAAAACTTCTTGAATATTGTCCTTGACAACATGGAAAAAACAGTTGCTGAAACAGTTCTATTAAATGAAAACCCTAATGGGCATTTGCTTAAAATAAAAAGACCACACCAATTATTTGTTTTGATGGACAGGCATCGTAAAAATTGAGGCAGGCATTTGCAGTAAAAAAAATCAAATTATTTTTATTTAAAAAGAGGAGTGGGCATTCAGGCAAAATCATTTTATCCTAGAAAATTAGTGTATATATATAATGGTAATCATCTATGATTGTAACATTCTTCACCCTTTTATGTGTAAGTAAACTTTATTTTTTATACCTGTTTCACTCTTTTGAATTTGTTACAGGCATTAAATGTTAATAATTTGTATTTACGATAAAATGGAATGTAACCGAAGTGTGTGATGGTTATGAACAAGTGACTTTCGTGCAGATATTCATCATGGTCTTACAAAAAAACTTGGAATTTCCTGAGAATCTCATGATTCCTTGAGTATGTATCCTGGTATTCCAGGCATACCAGGATCTCTTAGTCACCTACAGACAAAGACCAGAACAATTCCAGGATACTACAGGACTTTTCTTTAAGCAAATTAGATTACCAGGAACTTATCAGGAAACACCAGGAATTCTACATTTAAACTATCCTGAAAGTAAGGAATTAGCAGGAATTTAGAATGTACATTCTCAAAAGTTCAGCAACAAAATACATTTCCTGGTTTATCCTGGTAGCTTAAGTGACTTTCAAAAGTTAAATTCCTGGCTTTCCTGCAATACATATAGCTGTTTTTTTTATTTTAATATTCTTAAATAAAATCATGAATTCTCTTTTTCTATTAATAGTAGAAAGTCATAAATTTATAGCAATTTTTTTTTATATACTAATAAACAGAAAGTATAATGTCAGCTGAAAAGGTTATTATTGCTACATGTTCAATCAAAGCGCTCAAAGACTGTCGGTGATGTAACTGAAGCAAGCAATCACTTCTGCTAAGTCTTTTCAAATAAAAAATGATCAATCGATTTCAATATTTGATTAAATCTCTTTAATGAATATGAAAAAGGATATATATGCAATTATAATAAGAATAGATATATCGTCTTTACATAATCATGTATCCAATGGCCTATAAGATTCTTAATTCAAGTTTTGTAAGTTTGAACCGCTTTAAATTAGTTTAATGCATATTATTATGTTTGAAATGCTTCAATGTTTACTGTTTGACGTCGCTTATAACAGTTTCAGTAAGGGATTACATGCCTTCATTTAGTTTAGGGTCTGTTTAAGCCAATGTCTATAAAAACCAAATGCAATACAAACTATACGCAAGATTCAAGAAACAGATTGAAAATACAACTTTTAATATGATGCTCTTTCAAGCCTGAATAATATGGTTTCCAGAACGTCTATCAACAGATTTCACATATCATATATGCCATATCCCCCCGCGGGGAGAGGGGGTGGTGGTGGTGGTGAGGGGGGGATGCAACCCCCGGGTCAAGATCACTGCACATCGTTTCAATGAGGACAACATTTGTACCAAGTAATATGGTAATCCATCAATGCATCAGTAAGTTTTTATCGCGGACACGAGCATGAATAGTCTGACCTTTAAAAGTCTTGTGTGACATTGACCTTTGAGGTATGGACCTGGGTCAAGGTCACTGCACATCGTCTCAATGAGGACAACATTTGTACCAAGTAATATGGTAATCCATCAATACATAAGTAAGTTATATCGCGGACATGAGCATGAATACTCTGACCTGTAAATGTACCGTGTGACCTTGACCTTTGAGGTATGGACCCAGGTCAAGGTCACTGCACATCGTCTCAATAAGGACAACATTTGTACTAAGTATTATGGTAATACATCCATGCATAAGTAAGTTAAAGCCCGGACACGAAATGTTACAGCCACACAGACAGACGGACGGAGGGACGGACGGACTGACAGACGGACGAAGTGCATTCCTATAATCCCCTTCCCACTCCGTGGCGGGGGATTAAATATGCATGGTGCTGTGGCATCATAACAAGAAAAAACTAATGTTCTAAACTTCAAACCGGTTTTTTCTTACTTTTGTGCGAGAATTGCAAAGAATATAGTAAAAAGGTAATACAGAACTAAAAGAGAACAAGAGATGTTTGACAAACATTATGCCCCCCCCCCCTCTGAGCACCATGTTGTTAGGATTATTTGGACAATTGAATGAACTATGCATGGACCGAAATGGCAGCTGAGTTGTCATTGACATTGGATGCCTTTAAGGCAGTTTAAAGATAAACAAGAAAAACTGTGATACAAAGTATCACAGCGGGCCCACAAACAGATCTACTTTGTAAATATTTTGAAGTTATTTTATATTAAACACTTCTTCCAGGTTTCAGTACAACTATAAGTTTTACAGGGGACAAAGTTTTGTGACAGACTCACAGAACTAAATCAATATGTCTCTTGCTTACTCGGGAAAAGACATAAATAAGGCAAACCAAAGTTACAGTTCTTGCACAAGCACAGTTGTAACAATACTTTTTTTATTTTGGTACCCATTTTTATAATCAGTAACAATTCTCGGGACGTTTAGTTACTTATATTGAAAATATGTTTCAATAACATATTAGTTAAATCACTATGTAAATTGACACTAACTTTACAATGCATCAGAGTCAAGTTTCCCTATATGTTACATTGGTCAGCTAAGGAATTGGTCAGTTACTTATCAATACGGCAGTATCGAGTTTCCCTAAAGCATTCATTGGTCAGCTAAGAAATTGGTCATTAAATTTTGAATGAGGCTGTAATTGGCCATCTATATGCACTGGATGAAATGTAATGACCATACAACAATTCAACATTCCGAGGGGCTTTGTGCGAAATGTGCCAACACGCCTTTGAGTCTTAATACATGTACAAGTTAATGAACAAATAATAAATAAAAATGAAAAGATTACACTTATTTCGCCATTAATGATTCATGCTTTATTTTTTTACATTATAATATGAACATTTCATTAGCAACAGTTTGCCTTGTTTTCCACAAAACAACTTCAAAAATACAACAGATTAAAGAGAGATCTGCAGTACACTCAACGAGTTAGACCCACTTTCCTTGCTCACTCCGAGGGATAAAGTCGATGATCGCGGACTTCCTCCGAGGGTAAAACTGTTGCCCTCGCTAAAATCCCTCCGAGTTCCTCCGAGTGGCTGGTTTTCCGCCGAGTTTAACATGAACGATAGCGTTTAAAATCGTCCGATTTTATGACCCCTCGGCGGAACTCCGTGTCTAATCAGTAAAGCAAGAAATCATTCTTGTTTATGCTTATGTACATTATTAATCGTACAAGATTCTTACCAGCGTTTAATTTGTTTTGTGTCCGAAAACGCCAATTGAATATTGTCTTGACTTGTTTATAGTAAACATTGAATCATTGATAAATTGCCACTAATTGTATTGCATCATAAAACAGCCGACATTTTACACGATTCTGAACCATGACCTCTGACGTCACGCGCGTCAATTTCAGCTGTTGACATACACAGTGGATTAACAGTACTTTGAGTGGAGATGTTAGTTCATAAATATAATATGTAATACCATGGCATCTAATACTTTAAAACTTTTGACATGGAACGTCACTGGAATAATGTCTAGTGGCTCCTATGTGAGTGACATTCTTAATGAAGGCATTATAGACATATATGGGGTTTCGGAACACTGGTTGTTTCCCCACAACGTTCATTTTTTTGATTCACTATCATCTCATTACAAATATAATGCTGTATGCGATAAAGACCTTGGTATGAAAAACCATAGAGTAGGCAAAGGAGGTGTCGCAATTATGTGGAATAGACGGCTTGATAACTACATTGTTCCATTAACTATAGATGATGACCGGATTGTAGGTGTGCAGTTAGAAATGGCACCGAAAAAGTTTATTTACATATTCCAAGTGTATCTTCCTTGTACTAATCATTGTGTAAACGTATTTAATGAGTATGTTGAAAAGCTTTTTGACTTGCATTACTCGTACTGCGATAAAGGCTTGACAATGTTTATGGGTGACTTTAACGCAAAATTGTTTTGCGGTAAACCAAGTTCAAGGGATAAATATTTTGCAAAATTTTTGTCTGACTGTAACTTACATGTTGTTAACAATGCATCTTGTTTTGGTCCTAAGAACACCTTTGTATCTTATGACGGTGGCTCTGAGTCTTTTATTGACTACGTATGTATACCAGTTGAATGTATAGATCTGATAGAATATTGTGAAATAGGTGATGATTTTTCGCTGAATGTTTCTAGGCACAGGCCTATTCTATGTGTTTTTAATATGTATTTAATGGTTGGTTCAGATAATGATAGTGTTACTAGAAATGTTGTTAATTGGAACAAAATAAGTAAGGAGAATGCGGATTGTTATCAAAAAATGATTGTTAATGACCAGAAAATGCAATGTTTTATGAATAATGAATTAAGCATATCTGAAATAGACAACGCGTATACAGTGCTAAGCGATACGATGATAAATAGTGGTTTAACGGCATTTCCAAAGAAACAATTTAGAGCATTCTTAAAACCGTATTGGTCTGAGCATTTGAGACAATATCATGATACAATGTGGAAATTATGTGAGGATTGGCGACGTGAGGGTCGACCGCGAGGCAATGATTCAGAGTTTCATGTACGTTACAAGGCGGCGAAACGGGACTTTAGACGTATTCACAGGCTCTGTGTTGAAGATTATCTCAAGACGTTAGATCTTAAACTAGAGCTTTCCGCAAAGACTGACAGTGTAAAATTTTGGAAATCTATAAACATGCGAAAGAACTTTAATGCAAGTAGTGCTGATGAAAGTATGATATTTAATGGGCAAACATACAGAGGTAGAGAAGATCTAGTTAAACAATGGGGCTTGTACTTTAAGGAGCTATACTCTCCGTCAGTCTCTGTAACTTTTGACCATATCTTTGAAGAAATGGTAATGTCGACTATAAATGAAACTTTTGACAGAATTGAGCCTGATCAGAAGGCCATTGTTTCAGAAGAGGTTGTTGCGGGTGCAATTAAAAGTTTGCCGCGAGGTAAAGCCGGTGGACTTGACGAGTTGGTATATGAACATTTTATTTATGCCAATAACGCAGTTATTCCTGTGTTAACTAACCTTTTCACATGCATGTTAAGAAGAGGCCATATTCCAGACAGTATGAAAAGAGGAACTATATCGACTCTTCATAAAGGAGGTAAAAAGAGTAAGAACAACCCAAATAATTATAGGGCGATAACACTGTCCTCAGTTATTTTGAAATTGTATGAAGTTGTATTACTTGATCGTTGTAGTGACCAAATACTAGACTCGCTTAGTCGGCAACAGGGTGGTTTTCAGAAAAACCTTGGTTGTATGATGACTTCATTTGTTTTGCGTGAGTGTTTATATTATGCCAAGGAGAACCAGTCTAATGTGTACATCTGTTATTTGGACGGCAAGCAGGCCTTTGACCATGTATGGCACCATGGGCTACTATATAAGCTTTTAAAGTGCAATATAGACAATACAACGTTGATAACGTTTAGAGAAATGTACAAATCTGCCACTAGCTGTGTCAACTACAAAGGTTTAGTGTCAGATGAATTCCCTGTGCTACAAGGTACCCGACAAGGAGGGAAAAGTTCCCCGACCATGTATCTACTCTATATCGATGGACTTATTCGTGAACTAGAAGCGAGTGGTTTTGGACTTTGTATGTATGACTTTAATATATGTTCACCAACTGTCGCAGATGACATGGTTTTAATGTCCTTATCAAAATCTGGCATGGACAATATGCTTCAGATTTGTTCGAATTATTCAAGGAAATGGAGATATTTCTACAACGCAAATAAATGTGCTATTGTCGTATTTAATGATCGAATTCCAAAGGTTATATGTGATCGAAAATTTACGCTAGGAGCTGAAAGTATAGATAAATCAAAGTCTTATACGCATCTGGGAATACTGACTAATAATTGTTTAAGTTCAAAAGAATCGATGAAAAATGCGTGTATAACGTTGAGAGGTGTATATCTGAAGACAATCAATAGCGGTATCCATCCCAGATCAATATCACCAGTTACACTTAGGACAATATACGAATCTGTGGTCATACCGAAGGCGTTGTATGGATGCGAAACGTGGACACAATACTGTGAAGGTGATATGCTTGGCTTGGAGCGTGCTCATCGATTTTGCATAAAACACATACAGGGATTCCATCGCAACACAAATACAGAGATTGCTCTTAGTGCCCTTAATATTACTTCGGTAGAGACTATTGTTGATTACCGGAAGTTGCAGTATTTTGGACAACTATGTAGACTGCCTTGTATGTATCACGCAAAACAGATATTTGTGTATAGACTTACGAAGTTTCAGTTTTATGACGGACAGATAGTGGGATTTATTCCAGATATATTTCGGTTGTTAAGGAAATATTCACTGGAACATATTCTTATTGAATACTTGGCGTCTGGAATTTTCCCATCAAAATTAAGTTGGAAAATAATTCTGAATACAAATGTGATAAAAATGGAGAAGACTAAAATAATGGATCGTATTAGAGACAAACATGGTGATGTGACAAGAGATATTCTGCGAATTGACGACTGCTCAAATTTATGGATTATATGCAGGAACACTCCAAAATTAATAAATGTATGTGCACAACTTTTAAGATATTTTGCTTCTGTACTCTCAAGACAATACCGACAGATTTGCAAAAAATGTTCACTTTATGTCGAAAACCTTAATGTGCATTTAATGTTCATATGTCATGAGAATGAGGCAAACCAAGTGAAACTGTGTGAGTCTGTGCTGGATTCGTGTACCATTGATGCCTTTACTGAACTAATAAGGTATCCAATTGAGGAACAGTGTGTTCGCATATTTAAACTAGCGACTGAGAACGATGGTGAAAAATTAAATAATGTCAGGGTGGCATATTTCCTGAAACAAGCATTAAATAGAAACGTGGCGAGTGTGTTATAGCTTAAATAAAAAAAAATAATTGACATTGTGTATTTAATGTCTACTGAGCATTAATTATTGCAGCTATTGTTCTGTTTCACTGCAGTATATACATGAGCTTGTTGATAAAATATGAATTCAGTTGCATGTACGTTATTTCTATGACATGCACACTCTAATTGTTTTTGTTGTTGCGTAAATGCTTTATTTATCATTGAAATATGTGTTGTAAATACGTTCTGCTCTTCATTATTGGAGGAAATAAAAGTATATCTATTTACTGCAAAGGCTACCGCTACCACTATCATAACCACTACCTCTTATACTACTACTGCTACAATAATAATAATAATACATATGATACTAAAAAGGTTCTTTCATAAACGACTTTAATATGAACACAGCATCGACACTACTTCAGTATAAAAATGTCTAAAAGGCTCTTTTATAAACGACTTTAATATGAACACAGCATCGACACTACTTCACTATAAATATGTTAAAAACAAATCCATACTTGCAGCCGTAACATGGATGCTGAAATTCGATGTATCTATACTATTGGTAATCTGTATGTTGTATATCCCAAACTCTTCTTCGGACAAGTCGGTGATAATCATTTTTAAAACGTTTCCAGTCAGCGTGACTTGTTTTCCGTAGAACAAAGCATTAACAAAGTCTTTCTTAATTTGTAAAGTATATTTTCCATTCGTCGAAACTGGTTTTCCACCTTTTCGTATCACAGTGTAGGTGGTGTATTCAGGAACGCTAACAAAGGGAATGGTTACGATGATGTTTCGTGATGGTTCTCCGGCGAAGTTTGTTTCTTTCACAAAAAACTTTGGAGATGCTGGAAACAGGGGAGTAATAAAAATGTTCACGTTTACTGAACATCATACATCTGTTTGATAGTTCATAGTTGTCATTTCCGATTAATAAAGACATCAAGGTATAGTTCGCGTACATGATCCGACAAATACAGTAATATATCCTTTTTCATGATTTAACTTTTTTTCTTACAATGTCAAAGAAAAACAGATGAAATTATCTTGTGAAAATAACTACAAATCTTGAAAAATGAAAAATAGCCTGAAGAAAAACAAAATGTATTGTGGGACATTTTCATGTTCGTTTTTCATACACATAATGAAGATCATACGGCTGAAACAAACTCACGATCACTTATTACATCGATGATGAATGTATAGAAGAACGTGAAATGATCGGCGAAATAAAGCAGTAAGTTTTGTGCTTAGCATAAAAGAGAAAAAACTAGCTTAAGGTATGCAGACATAAGTTTGAATGGCAGTGCACGGAATAAGGCCACGCATTTCTGGAAAAGGGTTGTAGTAGCACGTTTTATCAGTGGGTTTAGTTATATTATACATCGTTATTGCATGCAGTGTGATAGAGGTTTAATACATTAAGGATCAGTTTTGACGGTAATCCATTTTATTTATTGTCCATACAATTTCGTTACAATGCAGACGACACTGATGCCTACAATCACCAGTAGATATCGATTTGGCCAAACAATATAACTCCAATATGACATTTTAAATTTCCAATTATACAAAGTTTAAAATACACCAAACGATGCACTGTTTAAATTATTCACGAAACAGAGACAAGTGATATTTGTACAACATAAGTAGTCATAAGACGTTAGAAAAAGGCAGCTTTGAAGCGTATACTATGTCTCGCTTCTGTGACCCTGTCGAGCTGCGTAAACTGTTGTAAAGCTGTCATGATTTGTAAGAAAATTACATGTTATAATATTATTATGACGAATAAGTTGAAAGATGTAAGACATGCGTAAAATTAGTCAAATTGTACCGTGTTTTGAGAAAATACGGAAAGGGAGACAATTAAAGAAACGGGCAGGGATGGAAGTGGACAGGTTATGTCAGTTGTAGAATTAGGTTTGCTCTTTTCATACAGAAAAAAGAGCTTCTAATTAATCTAAGAATAGATGTATGGACATAGTATTTAATAGTATAAAAAGCATTAAAATACGTTTGTCTGTATATTATGGTTTTAAATATAAAATATGTGGAAAATTGTCACGTATTTTGTATCGGCATTTCAATTACTACGTCTTACAATATCCAAGTGTGGGTATACAGTTAAAGTTTAGGTCACCAGCATAAAGTCATGAGGCATTAACTCCCAAGTAATAATTCAGCGTTGCATCTCCTTTAAGCTTTTGAAGAAATCATATATGGATTGCATAAACAATAACTTTTATAGCAATGCTGAATTCCAAATGAATTAACTAGTCAAATTAGATCCAATAAACATACTTAACAATACCTCGGACAGTGATCCTTTTCGATGCTGTCTGAATGAGTTGTTTGTTGACACCAATGATCCCATTATGAACGTTGCAAGTATAAATCCCGGTATCTTGAAGTTGGAGGGATGGGATGTTGACAGATATAGTATCCCTAACCCCAGGGCTTTCCGCGTGACTATTTGAGATCACGACATCACCAACAAGCTGCACAAAGCCCGTGTAGTTGTACACAGCTGGCACACCTGTTGCCTTGCAGCGAATATTAAGCGGGTTGTTTTCAGTCCATATAGTAGTCGACTGGCTAATTACCACATCAGGAGCATCTGCACAAAAAACAAAGCTACACATATGGATTTGTTTTATAACAGTTAAACATTTAAGTGACACAAATGACCCCAAGTTGTTGTATGTTGCACTTAATACAAACAACAGGAGCCAACACCTGCTATTTTTTCTGACAAATACCAATTTAACAGTGTAACACAAAATATCATGCTAAAACTGCCTGCATATCACAAATTAGTATACTGGTTAGAATTTCTCTTAAAATTCATGACACTGGCTCCCAAACTCCTCGAGCTATTGATGACACAAGCGTCCATGCTTTATATGCAAGTATAACTAAGTCTTCAATTTTAACTAAGTCAAGGGCAAAACCTCATCTCTTATTTTACGCAGCGACAAAACGCAAGGTGCACATTTTCACATACTGGTAAACATTCCTGTAAGAGTACATGACTTTTAAACGATATGAGACACACCCGAAAAATATGCCATATTTTCATGAAGTAAAAAATCATAGCATGATAACATAAGTCATAAGTAAGCAATTGCCTTTTAAATTATACAAAAAAATGTATGGGGTCAACAGCCCTCAAAACAATTGCCTGTATTAAGCGACGCAACTCCACATGCCACTTAATATTTTAGAATATTTTCTTTACGCTGACTAATGTATTTTTGGAGATATGCGCGACATAATATTTTGTGGTTGACGAACAGACGGACGAACGAACAGATAAACAGGCATGGGCACAAATGTATGATCCCCTCCCAAAATCATACAAAAGGGTGGCGTCATATACACTCATACTATCACATAAATTAGTTTTTGACATGACAAATAATGTGTTTATTACGCAGTTCTGTATATTGTAGTACAGTTAAAATAGACAAAAAAGCGCAGAATATTAAAAATAACATCTTATTATCGTAACAGGAAAGCTTTAGAATATAGGACCACTTGCACCGACTTGTTCCGATTGGCTAATAATTCAAATCTTAACTCAAAACACGTTAAATCAAGTAAATTTTGCATAGAACAAACACGTTCCATTTGAAGTAAAAAGTGCGATTACATGTGAACACTTTAGTTTAAACTTTACTTTTTTATTTTACTACAATTGTGTAGAAAGCTATATGAGTTTAATATGTTAATATACTCTCCTTGACATGATGTTGCACGAGAGTGTTCTCTTGTTTTGTGGGGGAAACCGGAATATCGGGAGAAAACCGACTTGTCCGGCCTAGTAACTATCAACAAAACTCACATTCACCAAGGCCAGGAATCATACCTGTGTCGCCTTTGTAAAAGAAGAGAGAGTGCTAACCATTGTACAACCATTCTTTTACCGATTCAATTTTTAGAATTAAAGCCAAACTCGTTTTATTTATTAAAATAAAGCATGTCAATGTCAATTATTTAACAAAACATTTTTCCCATGAGTATTTAACACAAAGTGAATTTCAACCGTTAGACCACGCTCACTCTTATCCAACAAATTGGTTTTCGCTATATCTATTTTATTCATATCAGTATCTATATCTATAAAACTCCTTAAACACGATTTTCCATACGAAATGGATCGCTTTTGATTTGAAAACTATTCTGTATTTTTTCTCAGCTTCGCTTAAAATTTCGGAGCGATTTCCTGGCTAAATTTGTATGATTTCAATAAACCTTTTTTGTTCAAAATTCCAGAAATATATAAAGATTAAATCTTTGACCGTTCATAAACATGTTCCTTTCTCCTTCTCACCCTGTTTTCATGAGTTAAGCAGTAATTGGCAATAAGTCGAACACCATGCGTATTTGGCAAATATAATTTCCCCAAAAATATCAAGCATAAAACAATATTATTTCTATTTTAGAGTGTTGATAAAACATACATGTGTATTATATATCAATAACGTCTGTTTCAATATTTTAAGTTTTACATTCAATACATATGTGTTCAATTTGCATTATCAAATGCTCTCATCAAACAAGTGATTTATCAACTGTACCTTATAAATGTGCAATACAACTCGAATTGCGATTTAGACATATATAAAAATGTATGGTCCAACAGAGTTATAACACTTACATTCGACAATCAACATCAAAGACGTCTCGTTCCTTTTCTTGTATTCTGTGGCGTTGTTTTCTGAGACGCATACATATAGTCCAGTTTCGTCCCTGGTACCTGTTCCAAGTGCAAGTGTGCCATTATGCTGTATTGTAACATTTGCAGCGTTCATCCACTTCTGATTACATCCAGGCCAACAGTCGGAAGTACACTCGAAGCTTTGGACTACTTCCCCTTCCCACACAGTCAACGGGGAAGCAACGTTTAAAAGTGGTCTGTCCGGGCCATCTGCAAGAAGATTAACACGCGGACATAATTTCCTGTAATACAACATAACAAGCACTTACGTACATGGATTACATTTCGAACCGTTTTCAATGATTAATGAAGATTTTTATTAAACATATCTATGAACATACACATTCGTTGGTATATTCATACAATCTTTTTGCCGACAATGGTTTTGTGTCTTTCTTGACATTCGTAGATTTCCCTATTAGTCCTTCTTTAACTGTTACGGCTAAAATTGGTAGCTGAATTGTAATCAATTGTAGGCGTGTCCTGTCACTGTCAATCAGACCGTTTACGAACGTGCCAGAGGGGCCTCCCGGTGCTTGATAAAAGTGGTAAATGTTCACTTTCTCATTTTAAGTTCATGTTATCATGATTCCAGTTTCTTGAGCCAAAACGCAATCATCATCCAAGACATGATATCATTTTAACAGATAATGATCGATAAACATGATATTTTAATCGCTTGAATTAATGTTCGCAGTGATTAGTGATTTGCGTTTTAATGTGAATATTATTTTGTTATTTGTATCTTATCAAATACAACACAATGTTTACACCTAGACAAAAATATTTTTTTAAATTATTTTCAAGGTTAAACCATTTTATTACACACTTATAAATGCTTGAAACATCAGTATAGTTATAATCACAGTTCTCTTTCGGGACTTTCAACCAAAGTTTAGATTTTCTTACCTTGAACTCGATGTTGTTTGTGTTTGTAAAGCCCTCGTCTAAATTTAAAAGCCTTCAGAGAGCTAAAGTCAATATTTTTTCTGTATATTGATTGTAATAACATAATTACAGACTAAATGTCTGGTGAAAGTTTGCTGATAATAGACGTATATACAGATAGTTTGTGTCTTGTAACTTACTGACAGTTGTATGTGCACAAAGTAGTAAAATTATTAAATGCACATATATTTGAGTTTGTTGACAATTCCTGTTTAATAACCGTAACAATATAATGCAAAAACAAATAATGAGTTACAAAGTTTGTTTTTGATTTATTGGATCCTTTTGTGTTTTATTTGAAATGTATACAATGAAGAATAATTATGTTTTATTGTTTAATAATAGTATAAAGATGCTTGTAGTGAGCTCAACGAGGACACCCCAATGACGGTTTGGTGTATGTGTCAGGTGCGGGTGCGGGAATATGCGTGTTCCACCTGTTTTGGCTCGTTCGAGTTTTACTTGGCCACATATTGAGGGATGGCGTGTCCTTACAATACCAATGTCTATAGGTCAAGGTCACACTTGAACCACAGCAATTTAAAAGCATCGGGCTTGACATTTGGCAATTCTCAGGCATCTAGTTTTCTTTATTATTTACATTTCAAATGAAAATGATGAATAACTGTAACCTTCTTTATAGAGTGCATGACCTGTCATTCAAGCCTATTCGGTAATACTACACACTTCTTATAACAAAGATGCACACATTTTTACCAGCTACATCTTTAAATATTTATCCCATTTAACATACAAAATTCATATTGATATGTACAAACCCATATTCATTCAGAAAAGTATCATCTTGGTGTTCGGTCTGTCTTTTAACGTCCCATTTGTTTACATACTGTTAATGAACGCCACGTGGTGTTCATATTTTGAGCTAGGCTAGATGAATACTTGAGTTATTATTGTCGTACAGGTTAAGAATGTATTTGCATTAAAAATATAATGATTCCATCTCCTTTTTATTTGAAGTAGCACAATCCGGCTCCAGTTCGGTTTGTTTTGGTTTACATCCTGTAAACTAAAGCAGCGTGCCGTTTTAATTTCAATCACTAGATTTTTGAACAACGCAGAATATTTCATCAGCATTTCAAAATGTCGGGAAAAATAACACGGGCGAGTGTTTTTTCTTTTGGTAAAACCGTGCGGGGAACCGAAAATTCGTGCGTCAACATGACTGACTCCTTAACGATATACTTAGACACCTTATTGGAGCAGATGGACAGAAGGTTGTCATTAAATCATGATAAATTGAGTACTGTATACAGTAAAATATTCTACTATATAACTCAAATTAACTACAAAAAGTTATATTTTAATAACTTTAGGTACGAATACATTTTTAATGTTGATAAAACTGTGAGATTTATAATTTATCATTATCATGTGTAGTCTCATAACGCATGCACTTAATCTCGTGCACTGTCTATGAATAGTTTGCAATTGTATTATTGCTTACCTTTGTTATGTGTTTCTGAATATGTATAACCGTATGTTTTAATTCCTTATATCTGCATTATTTATA
Source organism: Mya arenaria (assembly GCF_026914265.1). Classification (NCBI taxonomy): domain Eukaryota; kingdom Metazoa; phylum Mollusca; class Bivalvia; order Myida; family Myidae; genus Mya; species Mya arenaria. The sequence goes on from NC_069126.1 coordinate 79,711,231, forward strand.
GTGGTGTGTACTTGTATGTCAATACTTGTAAATACGTGATAATAATATAAAACTATGTATGATTGTGAAACAGCTTTCGACAATAGCATAAATAAATATTGACTTTATTTGATACTTGCATGGTTTATTTCAGCTGTGTATAAAATTATCGATTTGCAGATTTAATTTTCTTCAAAAGGCTTTTTAAACAGAGCATACATACACAGAACGTTGAATGTAAATCCCAAGCTCTCGGGCGAAGTGTATCCGTTTGTAACAACTTCAGTTGCCGAACATTGTAATACAGTGGTGCTGTCCGTCTTCTGCACATTGGAGATAGTGAGTTGGTGTCTGGATGTGGAATATGTGTAACGCGCGGATGCTGGGTTTGTCTGGCCATTAATTGTCCATTCGTATGACAAACTAAGCCCGTGGTTTGGCGGTGTGGTTGTGGAGGAACTTCTGCAGGTGACAATGACATTCTCCCCGACGGAAGGGATCTTGGTTGACGAAACTGTAGGCTGGTTTGGTGATCCTACACACAAATATATGATATAACAACATCAAAACCACCATGTCTATTTACATCACTAATTGACACGCTCACAGTATTTAAAGATGAAAGCAAAAAATTCAACACGTCAGCGTTAGGTAGGTGACTAATACTTGGTCACTAACATCTGCAATGTAGTTAAAAATACACACCGTTCATAACAATTTTTATCAACGTAGTTACAACGAAGTAATTCTGTTTGAAAATAATGCAGCAATTATTGCTTATTCTCAATCGTCAAACTACCATCAATTCTTCCTTGCTGTACTCTTCCTTACATTCACTTAGCAGAGCGTTCACATATATGCAGTGCCAATAGTGTATGCGTATAGTTTCTAAACGCCATCGAATGCAGAACTATGCATCGTTTTTTTAAATAGAAAAGGACGCAAAATTATGCCAACTGCAAAACAACTTGCTTACATAGAACCCGATATAATACATACATAACGTAGGAATTTTCCCCAAATGTTGACGATTTCAACTGCAATAATTGTAACCAATTTGCTATTGTTGTTCCGCTAAATTATTGTGACGGTCTAATTGCTTATATTGAATCTCATTTTATTCATTAAATGTATCAATTAATTAGTTAATTTAAAATAATTGACATGCTACATTCTCAAACCGTATTGAATTGTATTGAATTATCTGTGTATTAAAGAGGGAGGATAATACAAAAAATCAAATACTATTCATACAATACAATTATTAAACATCAAAACAACAAATTACCTTAAATTTACATAAATAATGCATGTTTTTCATGCAAAAAAGCTGCGAAACCATTGATTTTGTAATAAGTATCATCCAAAGAATACTCCAGGTTTTGTCAATATTCTGATGATTTTGATCTTGCTGATCAATTTTGCACACAAACTGTATCTGCTCCAAATATCCTAACGGCAATTGAGATATTTGAAAACTGCTGCTTTCGACAGTGAAATTAAATTGTACATTGGATGAAATAAACTTAGTAAGTTAAGTTCTACAGGCATTCGGTGGAAATGATATATATCTCATACAGTATTGAGCCTGCATTGCTATTTACTTAGTGAGTTTTCATGAAGGTACATACCTAGTACATAAAGTGTCGTGCAAGCCTTTTCATCGTTGGTTATGACAGCCATGAGTTTATAGGTTCCTGCTGACGCTCTCTGTACATTAGAAAGAGTGATTGAAAAGTCACCGTTGGCAGCATTTCCTGTAAACGTACAGTCTGCAAGCACGCATTCATCTTGATCCATAACCTCGCCGTTATAGATTGCAATGGTCATTAAATTCCTGCCGTCCTTAAAAACTTGGTAGTTAACCAATCCTTGAGGGTTTACAGATGTCGCCAAGGTAAGTTTTACAGGAGAATTTTCCCTTCTGAATATTCTAGGAGAACTTAATGGACATGCCCATCCCAATTCTGAAATATGTGTTTGCGTTATATCACGACACTAGCAAACTCAATTAACGTATTTACGTTAATTGTTATTTTATATAGACATGATGCTTATATGTCATTTTTGTACTTATACAGCTACTAAAATAACCTTTAGTAATTGGTAATAGAGTTATGGTTGTTTAAATATTTTCAGCTGGCAATACAATTTTCTTTCTGTAATGATTAAGTCGCAACGGTTCACATTTGACACTTTTCTTAAATGCAAACCCATAATTTTACATTTCTAAAGCGTTTTATCGTACACGACATTTAAATTCTGTAAGCAAATGCATCTGCTTAATGGAAGTGCACATGTTTTAGGTTACATGACATTAATTTATTCAAGAGATGCGGCTGTTTTCCTAACAAGCAAAATCCTGAATGCCACTTAAATTTATAACGGAATGCTCAAGGTTTAAGGTTTAATTATTTGATAAAACATCTTTATGCTGTTTATTTTTGTGATTTCATATAAAGCCCACATGATTCATAAACCACTGCGATATTCTGATATCGTTCCATTACTTTATTTCATTTTTGTCCTTTGCAATTGACACGTGTAAATTGAGGTTCAATATATTTTATAAAATAGGGATATATAGATAGGTATTATATATATTATTTATTGCTTGTTTCGACTAGTGTTATATTATTCATTATTAACCACACTGAGTTGGGATGTGAAAACCAATCCAGAATTACATCGCTCTCAAACATAGTAGACACTATCGTTTTTCGAAACAGGAGCTACATCGTCGGCGTCAGCATCGACGCAACCGCCGTCTCAGGATATCGCCAGTCGAGCCAACATAGCCAACAAGGATAGCGGGGTAATGACATTTGCCTCAGAGATATGAAAGCGCACTAAACTTGCTTCGATTGATACTTAAGTTGGTGCCACTCTACATAATATCAGCTGAATATGAATCTGTCAGGCTTGAAATTCATGATATAGGCAACCCACCTGCCACATGTGATTGCCTCTAGGGACGATCCAGTAAAAACTGGAAATTGGAGGATAATAAGGAAGAAATGAGTTGGTAGTGAGCAACAAGTTAGACAGTTTATAGAGTTAAACTTTGGACTTTCGAGTTTAAACCATGTATAAATATAAAGGGCGCAACGTATGCAACACAATGGCCAAAGCCAACATTAATTAATTTCTAGGTCATCATTTCTGTCTGTAGCAACTAACCTGTCAAAATGCCAAAGCGTTTATTATTGCAGCTTCGTTACCGTTACCCTGCAGGTGTCGATAAAGTCAATATAGATAGAATGAGAATAGATGGAACAGTCAATCGCTTTAGCATATGTTTAGAATGGCCCTAAGACTTGAACAATAATTATCAACGGAGCTGCCTTTTGCTAAACTAATCTAACTTGGTTCCATCAAAGATCAGTCGAAATTAACCATAGGTCAACCGCTAATGGCAAATTTAAGTACTGTCCAAAAAATGTTTAATCACCTTGTTTACTCAAAAGGGTTTGGCCTAGCTAACGTCACTGACACTATTGATTGAAATGCTCCTTTTTGTGGCGATAGCCAGTAAAGTATCTTCATTATTGTCACGTGTGGTAAGAGGTATCCCATGAAGTGATTAAAATATTAAGGCGAATTAAGAAACACGTTCGAAATGGTTAACTGCAATTGGGGACAATTTGGAAGTATAAAACACTCCTCCGGAGCTTGATAGTTGGTTAGGCAGTCTGCCTGGTTTAGATCTGAGAGTCAACATTGCTCTGTTATAATATGACAAAATAATTAACAATGAAGAAATAAATTATTGCTAACAATAATCTTGGTCTCATCAGACGTGGTTGTTTGAACGGCATTGTATATAGGTCGTGAATTGAAGTGAGAGTGTTACACGTACGGACAGTAGCAATTCAGACAAATGGCCCATAAGCGCTACGATTTCACGTAATAAGTATCGATAATCTGTTTTAAAAACAAGAACATCAAAACAAATGATTCACAGTCAGTCACTCTTTCCAGTACGCGAGGAGTTTACCAACGAGAATAATATTATGGTCTTAGGTTTAAATTAGGCAAGAAAACATTAGAAGCCCGAGCTTGGGGTCAATATGCTTCAATGGGCTTTGACAGACTAATTATTGAATGATATCATCACAAAAATATATCCAGATGTACATTTTTTTTTCAAATTTGTGTACTGAGGATTTTGAAGTATGCATTATATTTATAGAACTTTTTTGTACACATAATACTAGCATGTTATTGCTTACCATATTGCTTCTTTTAACATTGTTAACAAATGCAAGCGTTTTCAATGTGGCATTGTGCGTTTAGTCGGACAATTTACCAAATTGGTCTAAATTTGCATTTTCAAAGAGAAGGAGCAGTACAATTATGTGAACTTAATACGTCGGCAAGATACCGAATATTTCGTACACGATTAGCCAGTATAAATGTAAATATGGATATGAAGGTAATTGTTTTTGCCTTATTCGTTAATGTTGCTGCTCAATATTTATTTTGAAATATATTAGACTATTGTTGAAGTAAAAGTTTATAAAGATTATTATACTAAGGGTAATACAACTTCAAATAATCAGCCACTGTGAGATGAAAAGTGTGGTGATGATGATACATAATTTACAATTCTCTAGACCTGTGCGTTGCTATAAAAACATGATTATATATATGTTTGAGGATTTTTTCAAAATGCTTGTTTTTATTAAAAATAAATTCTGTCAGTAGACTAAAAGATATAAGTTAGAATTTACGGATTAAAAACCTAAAAAAAATGAAATTGCTAAAAGGTAATAACAAACAGGAACCCCTGATATATGGCCGAACTTTTTTCGAAGTATATATTTAAAGATGATCGTCTGAATCACATTGGTTAAATCCAGAGTGCTGCACAATAACTGATTTAACGATTTTCATTTAAATTATTACATTATTGCACCACAGTAATTTTAATATCAGTGTATAAACTATGTTGCTTATATTTACGTCTAAATTTCCCTGGACGAAAGCAAAAATAAAACTTACTGCATAATTCGATGTTTGGTATACATTCGTGTATTCTCAAAATACAGGGACCACTAACGGACACATCACATTGGCTAGTGAGAGTTATTTTATGACTTTTGTATCACAAACGGGCCTATTTGAAAAATAGATTCCAAAGAAACGACGTTTCTAAATTATCTAAATGACCTACGTGACCTATTGCACTCATGTATGTATTGTTACATAATGGAGTCATTTTGACGATTTCTTTGCCGATTAAAGTGTTATTTTCGTTTGATGGATGCTTATTAGCTATTTCAATCCGAATGCAGTTTGCTCAATAATTGAAATCTGACATACGCTCAAAAATATTTTAAAATTTATCATCATTATCAAACCACACTGTCTTCATTATCAAGACTTTAAATATATACCAGCTAACCAATGTACCAGCTTTGCCATACACACAAACGGTAATGTTCGATAAAAAAATCACACTTCTATTGATTTTTAATGAGACATGCATGTATTTCTTATCACATTCGTAAGCGAAATGCACTTCATGACGTTTTATTTTTACCTCATCTGGCATCCATCATGTTTTAATTATATATTCCTATTCAACATTTCGATCAGTATGATGTGTAAGGGAAGGCTAACATTTTTGGTTTAGTTGGAGATACTACTTGTTGATCATACATTCAACTTAAAGTGACACTCTTATTCAAAATCAATACATACACATGTATAACAAAAACAATTTTGAGTGATAAACCTTTAACTACTTACTGAATAATGCATTTATGGAAAACATTAATTACTGATAACAAGATTGTAACCGTGTATTTAATAGCTGTAAACGCAAAAATATAAAATGATTGTTGAGTGCTAAAAGATTTACTGTGATCTACTATTGTCTAACAAGGTAGAAATGCCGTGTTATCTGCACCTTTGTTTCAAATTCAACACATTATCCTTCATAAGAACAAATGTTTTCGACATTTATTCATCCTTTTCGGTAAATTGACACAACTTTATTAATTGTGGTAAATCGTATTTGTGAGTAAGAGTGCATCTTTAAATTTGAATTAGGTTTAAATTAGTATTTTACACGCTTTAAGAATGTAAAAGCGACTCACCAATATATATTTGCATATACATCCAAAAAGCAGAGAAATACCACTCCATGTTTTCTACTCAATGTAAACTAAACTCAAAGAAAATAACACAAATATCAGGATATTATATTTATCCTTTAACAAAATTGCATGTTTAATCTCCCATATACATTTTTATCGGCTGACTTCCTTCTATTCAACACTGAGGAAGTTAAGTTCAAAACCTAAGTGCACATAAGTACACATTTAAGGTAACTTCCGGGTCAGAAAATATAACTTATATAACGACCTACGTTTTGCTAGTTGAGTGTGTAGGATAATTATATGTATGGTGATACAAAGCGACAAAAGTAAAATGATAGAAAAACGGAGCAAAAGAGTACGATATGTGTTCACATATGTCACGTTATCAAAGGTTGCGCATATATAGTGATACATTTCGTTCTATTTTGTTCTTGCGAACTTCATCTGCATTTTTGCCTGCATATTCATGCAAATTTAATATCATGCAGATTATAGAATGTCCGCATACGCAACTAAACCTCCAGTGACTACCTAACTATAAAACCATTCTCTATGAACACAAGGAGCATAGCCCCTCACAACAAATAAGCATGGTTCACTACTCCCTAGTTGGTACTCAATTTACCCAGATCACGCCCTAAATAAAAATCGATACTATCAAAAAAGAATTCCATTGTGAATTCCTCATCGACAGGGTACGTAATTGGGGTCAACTGCGTGCCTTAACTGCTGATTGTCCGCATTGCTTAAGCAATGAACTCTGGCTGCATTAGCAGAGCTTTCCGGCATGGAAAATGATGGTCGCGTGACCCAACGCAAAGCGTACCTTGGTCCAAATTCAGGCTCGGGGTCAACTGCGTGCCTAAACTGTTCAGGTAATTTTCCGCATTGCTGTAACATGCACATCTGACTGCATTTGCAGTTCTTTGCGGCACAAAAGTGGGGTTCGGGCGACCCAACGCACAGCGTATCTCGGTCCCGATTCAGGGTCGGGGTCAACTGCTAGCCTAAACGTTTTAGGTGATTGTCCGCATGGCTTCAGAATGCAACTCTGGCTGCATTAACAGTGTTTTCCGGCATAAATAAATTGGGGGTCGGGCGACCCAACGCAATGCGTATCTTGGTCCCAATTTAGGACCGGGGTTAACTGCGTGCCTAAACTGTACACTGATTGAGACACATGAGCCTTACATCGAATCATGTGATCGCGATACGGATGAGCAGGACAGACATACACTTTGATGTTTCTCGTGTATCTTAATTGCGAATGTGTTTGCAAGTTAGGCATAGTGACGCTGGAGTTTCTGTCTCTCGAAAGCTGTTTGCATTGAAAAACGTTTTATTTCTTATCAAAAGCTGGGAAAAAGTGGGGTTTCATAATGCAATAAACATGAGTAATTACCAGATAACATCACCTTATTGAATATTTAACCAAAATGGCTTGACGAGAAATAACGTAAAAAAATCAAATGCAAGGTTTTCCTCCAATGAGATAGAATAAAAAAATCAATGATGCACATACGATGAAAACGTTGTATTTCTGGGACCATAAAGTCCAATATATTTAGTAACTTTAACGTGTTATTTCCTTAAATGTTCGTCCCATTTTATTAAAAAATAAGAACTTCACGCTACGGTCATGTACAAGATAAACAAAAATAACAGAACGGACATGACATAAACCGGATGACCACCATTCTAAGTGATTAACTTAAACTAGATTGGTAAATATCAGTGAATATTTTTTTACTATGTATGTAAATCTAATAAATGTTAATATGAATTACATGAGAAAGATGTTATTACTTAAGAAATGAATTGCGTGATAGATGTTATTTTAAGTGTATAAACGCAATTGGGCTGGTTAAAGTATGTGGAGTCCGAAGGAATATTGTGTCATCGACCTTTTGTTACTTTTAGCTAGTGTTATCTTGAGTAAACCAACGGTTATATATTTATGCGATACTTTGTTTTCCTGTAGTTTATATTTGTTCAAAGTAATATCAAATTGGAACTATTCGAGATGCAGAGAAAAATTGTAGCGAAGTTATTATATGGTAGTAGTAATAAAATATAATAGTAAAAGACGTTCGTCAGCATGGATATTGTAAGCCGCATAGCCTCGTACTGCGATCGGTTGTTGTGATTTTTAGTTCAGCACCTCGCTGAATAAGATACACACCATTTCAAAATAACCAATCAATACAATATTGCAAAGACACAAGCATGAACAACGGGTGTTGGCCCTGTCCTAATTGGTTTTTTTCCTGGCTTATACGGCGAATTCAGTTGCATCCATCTTTGTTTTATATAATAATTTAGACCGCACCAATCGTTGTTAAACATTCAGTACTTCAGTGGTTTCCATACCTCACCTACTCATTAGGGTATATTTTCATATTTTGCATGTTAGGATTTAGGTTCGTGGCAAGCCCAAAATCTATGGCCACTCCTCCGAAATCTTTGGCGATATCGGACTAACGTAGTTTTGTGAATTTAGATATGACTCATAAAGTAAGCGCAAATCACTCAACGTACTTGATCATTTTAACATCTTTGCCTACAGTGTTTGCTCATCTGAGCAGCAAGTATTCATGGCAGCTTTTGGGTTTACCTGTCGTCAACAGTTTATTTATTAACACTCTGGAGGCACGAGTATTTACGTCCTATGTCTCGCATAACAAACCTTTATATATCAAACACAATCTTAGAAATCTATAAACAGCAAGATAGCAATTGAAACATACATGCTGTATTTGTTTTTTGAAACTTGGACAGGTCTTTAATTCAATTACCTACAATGATAATGTCTATATAAGAGTTTATGTTTAGCACTATACATTTAGACAAAAACAATTAAAGAGAACTTATATCGAATATATAATATACTATGAAGTCCGGATTTGTCATTGAGGCTATAACGATATACTACTTGTAAACATAACAATCATATTTATGATATAAGTGTTAGGCTCTGAATTCTACAAACACTAAGTACTTGAGAATGTTCTAATACAAGACGGACTACTATGCTGATATGTTTCTGTACATTTTCTTGGCAAAGATACAATACATTAATATTGTAAGGCTCCAATTCCTATTATATCAAAGATCCATCCATTTGAGAGTAAAAAGCCGAATCCTCACATCGTATAACGGTGTCAGACTTTCAATCATCCACTTTGTGTATATTAAAGCACTGTTTGCACCGGATTCTGCTGCACAGTATTGTTGTAAACCGGTTCCCCTGCAAAGACATTGAAATAATTCAGAAATACATCGACGTCACGTGGCTTTTCGTACGAATTGTAAAAGTTAAATGGTAAATATTAGTAATTAGATTTTTAAACCAAAATGATATGATACTATCAAATTCAACGTATGTTTTATTGGAAACTTAGTATTGTGTGAATAATATTTTGTCTTCATTAAGTCTGTAGAAGACATGTTTTCAATGCTATCCTTATTATTATGTCAGCTTGATTTTAAACATAATCTTGATCGTTATACGACCATCAACATATCACTCAAATTTGCATGAATATACCACCTCCTATATTTAATTGAATACACCATTTAGTAATGCGTAAAAGGATATGGGAAACATGTTTAGTTATTTTCCAAATAAGCTCATGTTATTTATGTTTCAAAATGAAGCCTTATTTACATTTAATACATATGTAACCTTTTTGTTTCAATTTATTTTCCGCATTATGTAAACTGTGATTAACATATCATATAACAAGACCCATGATTGGAAATAAAATTTATCTTCTTCTATCTTATCTTATATACCTTTAGTTGCATTTCCGTAATTCACAGGTGCCTTTGAACTTGACTCATCCAACGTCGTGTACACATGCGAACTATTGGGTCTGAAATTGACTGCATTGTACCAACAATACGATTGATTTGTCTCAATGCTTTGCATACCAAAATAAATGAGTAATACAATTTAGCAAATCGAGTATCTTATATCTGTTAATCACTGTATAAGCTGAAACATGTTTGCTGCTACCTCGTAACTGAATGCAAATCCTTCAAATCGGAATACTGTGTTGAAGGAAACAATGAACACATGCACAGCAACATATCACCATGCATGATATTACGATTTAAATGCGAGTCATGTATTTCATTGTTTTTGACTCATTTGCGTCGAATGGCTAATAAATTAATTCCTAAATATGTGAATGCTATACCCTAAAAAAACAATTTCCTAAAGGTTAAGCATTATGTTTTATACCCATCATCTTAACTTAGATTTACGTTATTAAGTCTGACTGTTTCAATGCATTATTTTCATGTTTTTATCTTACCCATTGTCGCCTTTTTCTGAAAATAAATACGATGGTAAGCAAATGAAATCGCCATATTTGATAATAATTGCATAAATATAATTGCGAATTAAATATATGTTGCAATTTGCATTTTAGAATACCATGTAAAGAGGCTTCTGGCGCTACGTTACGAACTATGTGGCTACTATTACAGTTCCTTTCAAGACAGAAACAATCCAATGAGATATAATATAAAACAAGAGTACTATTAAATTGCCATATTAGATTGTAGTACTAACTTAAAGCATCGTAATCCGATGTTTGTATTGTCATGGGCAATTCTTCGTACGACTGGACTATGTTACATCCGGGGTTGTGTCTGCCAGACCTATAAAATGACAAAGACGCTTGTGCCCACTTATGGCAATTATGCTTCGTAAATTTAATGATGGAAATCCGTAGAAGTAATAGTTCATTCATTATATTGTTTATCTTAATGATATGAATTCGAGTTGGATACTCATTTATTTTAATTATCTATTGATTAGACACTTTTTATTTTGATACTTACTATTTACCAATCAAATAATTATAATAATTCCAATGTGAAAACAAGGAAATTGAGAACGTGTGGAACATTTAACAAAGACAATACTCACAGATGTAAGGAATGCAAATTAAAAAAAGCATAATAGGTTGTGAAATTGCTGCACAACGTACAAAAGAGAGCAAAGAAGTTCACTGACAAAACATGCTGTAGAAGTACAGTTAGCAAAGCAGAGACACTGTCAAAAGATGTTGGAAAATAGCAGTTATCAAAGTAGTTCACTGTCAAAACATGTTAAACACGAACACTTAGAACAGTTATTCGCTTTCAATTCATGTTGAAGAATAGAATGTTGCAGAGTAGTTCAATGTGAAAATAGGCTGATAAAAAAAATTCTCGAAAATTATTTTAATGTCAAAACATGCTGAAGACGTCAGTTGACAAAGTAGTTTACTGTCTTTACATGTTGTAGAAGAAAGGTTAGCAAAATAAATACATGCTGAAGAAAAACAGTTAGCAAAGCAGTTCACTGTCAATACAGGTGAAAGGAGAACAAAATGCAAAGTAGTTCGCTATTAAACATGCTGGAGAATAACAGCAAGCAAAGTAGCTCACTATCAATACATGCTAAAGAGAAACAGTTAGCAAAGAAGTTTACCGTGAAATATGCTGGTGCAGAAAATTTAGAAAAGTAGTTCAATGTCAGTACATGCTGAAGAAGAATGGTTAGCGAAACACTGCACCATCAGAACATCTTGAAGAAGAGCAGTTAGCAAAGTAGTTCACAGTCAATTCATATTAAAGAAAAACACCGTCAATACATGGTGATTAAGAAAATTTTAAAAAAGTAGTTCTCTGTCCATGCATGCTTAAGAAACATATTTTGCAAAGAAGTTCACTGTCAATACATACTGACAAAAGAAAAGAAGCTTATTACAAATAACAGTGCACTGCCATAACATACTGAAGAGAAACAAAAAGCAAAGTAGTTTGTTGTCAATGCATGTTGAAGAATAATAGTTTGCGAAACAGTGCACTATCGATGCATGTTAAAGAAGAACACTAAGCAAAATAAATCACAGTCAATACATGCTTGAGAATATAATATAAGGACATTCATAAGCTAGTTTAAAAAAAGCTTTCTCTGCTTACACGGATTGCTCAGCAGGATCAGCTGAAATAATGAAGATGACTAGAAGACCATTAAAATCTTTGACACAGCTATAATAGTAATTTAATTATATAGTTTTGTGGCAATTGCCTTTACTCCTTTCTGGTAATATGTATAAATCACTGATAATGCATACCACTTTTCTTTGTACGGAAACATATGCAATTTAGTGAGTATTTCCGTTTGACAATTACAACGACGACAACTATGGCCATGATCGCTCCAATAGTTCCACCAATCGACCCTCCAATGACAGGGCCAATATTTGGACTTGTCTCGGTGTGATCTAAAAGTATATACAAAAAGTTTCATATTCAAACTGTTCATTTTATTCTTGTTTTCCATTATGATGATTCAAAACTTACATATTTGGAACAATAAATGAGACATATTTCTGATTTTAAACAAACATCACAATAACTTAAATATGGATCATTTTAAAAGAAAGGACAGTTCGAATTAATGCCCCATACATGTTTTTATATACTTGTATGATGTTTTAATGTTTAACTGGCATGATATAACCTCTAACATACATGTTATGTAATAGTATTTTGTACCGCTATTATAGACGTGTATTAGGAAAAGTATGAAGATTTAAATATTTAACCAGTGAGCTTCAGTCTCACTGACTAATCAAGGGTGGTTACTCTAGCAGTTATAAATAAACGCGTATCTATGCATGTGTAATCTGTCTTTGTTGTTTTGTGGCGTTTGGCGGAATCTCTTGTTTGTTCCAGGTCTTGTCAATTTCAAACTGAATAGACGAAGTTACTAAACGAATGTTATAATAGAGACAGAAATCATTGCCGAAAAATTATTCCATTTTTGCCATTCGCGCCCGATTCAGAGAATTCCTGAACTATCATCTATACTTTTAAAGACAATTACCTCTAAAAACGGTAGAGTTTTAATTTAACCTGCTTTAATAGGTATTTGATTTCACAAAGAATTGCATAATTAGCTTTTTATTGTAACTGCGTTTGGTCAATTATTGCCTCATAAAATACAAGTGGTTCCAGTATCGTAGCAAAACACCTGTATAGAACATGGGTCTGATGTTTGGCTAAAATCCCCTACTGCACGTTAATATGGTAAACTGAGCTAATTTTTCACCTTGTGTATCTGGTCATGCAGTACGTTCTGCCTTTGACAACATCGAGATAAAAAAAAAAAGCATAAAAAACTAACGTGTTATTTTATAAGCCTACAAGCTATTTCTGTCGAAAAATTCCAAGAACAAAACTCACCAGATATAGTTTTAAGAGTTTGAAAAGTTACATTAATCGATGCAGTAGAACCCTCCTCGTTTGCCGCAAAGAGTGATACAAAGTACTTGGTTCCAGGTTCTAAATGTTCAATTGTGTAATTCAACACTTTCTTATCATCGTGTTGTACTGTTGCTGTAGTAAAACCTGTGTCACCAACCAGTTTTCTATAGGACAAATGAAACGTTTGAGGTGATCCACCGTCAAATCCAGTTATCCAGGTCACTACAGCAGTTGTTTGCTTTATTGTGTTTTGAATGACGTGGAAGACCGTTGGCGAATCGGGTAATTCTGGAATAAAAGATAATAAAGAGTGGTATTATTTAGAGAATAATATTTAGCCAAATGCAGTCCCCATGCATAGCAAAACTTTACATATGTATATATTAATGTTTTTCTTACATTACAAGTTATTAATTTCATGTCAATATTTACACATGTTATTTAGTTACTACAAAGCTTTTGATGACCACTCAACCAAATTCTTCAACATTCATATTTGCCGTTTTAATTCGTTAAAAAACTTGCAATTCGAAAATACACATATTCTTTATAAAATGTTAATATAAAAATATTGATGGCATTATAACAAATTGAATACGGAAATTGATTAATGATATTTGTAAAGTAAGCATCAGCCATTTAAAACAAATATTCAATAAAAACCTAACATAACCAAGGTAATTGTTTTAAATGGAAATAAATAGATGTTTTAAAGTTAATATAGTTATCGTCAGTCATGCAAAATAAATCAATGTTGGATAAAGAGCCTCGCACAAACAAGATTTTCGACATTTCTTCCGCAATTAAATCGATGACCAAAACATCAATTTTGTGAAACCTAAGGCATTGTTAACTTCTCTAATCTTCGTCGGTGTTTGGGTAAATTGAAGTTTTTATAAAAGTTTAACAAATGCTAGAATAGTTATTGGATCAAATTAAAATGAGATGATTACATTTCAACCTTGACTGGGAATTGTAAGTGTTGATGGATGTCAATAATGCTCATGAAGTGTGTTTAATATTGTATGTCTATTCAATTGTATCGATATTAGAAACATCAGGATAGTGAATACCTTTTGTGATGCTATGGGTTTAAGACATCGTCCTTTATTCTTAGTTCTTTTTTACATTATTAATTCATTAAAATTTCTTTTGTAAAACTGATATGAAATAAATATTGTTGTTGTTTAAAGTGGGTTGCTAGTAAATATAAACTAGCAAACCACAGTTTCACAAATGGAAACTTCATGTGTATATATAAGCTAAAAGTAACATACCGATTGGTCTAAGATGTAACCATTCCACTAGCGCATCACCAACTCCGTTAGACACTGACAATTGGTAAATTCTGTAATCTTCATTTTGAACGTCCAGAATCGATAAGTTACTTGATAGACCTTCTGTGTCAATTTCGAATTTGTCCAAGTCAGGCGGCAAAGGTTCACATGAACTGATATTCATACACCGCTTCCAAACGAACTGTGATGGTTTGGGCACGGGGTATGCGACTATTTTGTACACCAAGGTTGCATTGTTATGTTTGCGGGTGTTGAAGATAAGCTGTACCTCTTCTCCAGGTATTCGCCTTGCGGAATCTGAAAAAAAGAGAACATTTTCGTGTACCAGACACAAGCTACTTTTACCAATGACTGCAATTCAAATTAAACTAGGGATGCAAACGAATATTCAAATATTCGATCGAACGTGTGTATACGATAATAAAAAATATACTTAAATTTTAAATTTATTTTATTCATCAGAGTATAAATACCTAGCATAAAGACAAACCTAAGCACATGTACACTCTAGAGAAAATGATTAAAACGAAGTATATTTTTTTCTTAAAATGTACATAGTCAGTGACGGGCATTTGTACAGCTCACTGTGCAGAATACATACTGAGGTTGATATTGTTAATATTATTAAAGTAGTGGTATTTAAGTTATTAATATTTGTAAAAATTGATTTTGCTTTATTAAATACAATGAAATTAAAAAAAGAACAATCTTGTGTTCTTAAAAATGTTAAAGTAATAGTTTTGTTTTCATAAATCGAATACAAGAGTCTTTGATTCTGTTTGAAAACAGAATGAGAAAGTTAAAGAGGAAGATAGAAGAAGAATGAAATTATACAGTGCCATAATCTAGAAAGAAGACAAATCAGGGTGGTGTTAGTTATAAGTTGATGGGTGTGGCTGTTCACTGGCTATCAACTCTTTTTGACATTCGAATAATGAGGTGAACATCATCAAACAACGTCTTATGTTGCTCTTCTGCCAGGGCGTAACGTCTCTCAAAGCTTTGAGCATAAATTTCCGTTGATCAGTTAACAGAGGACAGATCAGAAGAAAATGGTACGATGTCTTCTGAATACCACTCCAGCGGAGGGATGAGGAAATAATATTTTAACAAAAAGGTGATGGTTCAAGTTAGCATTAAAACCAAAAACAGTGTTCATGGTATGTGCTTCAACTGGGAGAATATTCCATGTTGAGATTGTCGAAGGAACAAATGAATTGATATATAGTTACGTGTGTGTACGAAGGCTAGAGATATCGGGTTAGAAGTGATCTTGTTGAGGCCTGAGTCTGAGAAACCAAATTTGTAAAAATAGTCAGGAGAGTGACCGCAACTTGTTTCTAAGATCTTAAAGCAAGATTCAATGTGAAGCAGTCGCAGAGAAACAACCTGGGTATAACCAGAAACAATGCTTTCGCATTAGTTTTGAATTATATATTTTCATACTAAGGACAATTTCAACAGATGACTTCCGCATACTCCAAGATTGGCCTAATAAAAGGAAAATAAATAACCTCCAGAGACCATATTCTACGCCGGGTGACCTTTTTTACCGGTTTATGGTATCTTAAAATTCCAAAAATAGGGCAATGAAAACAAATGTTTTGATCTAGGAACGGCTCTCGACTCAAATATGGACTAAGGAGTTTGAGTTGGAAACAAATAAGAGATCGATAACAGACCACTGTTTAGATTGAAATCACCTGTTATAATTACACCACTTTCCTTCGCAAAACCCATAGAATCTTCGAGGAGGCTATAAAAGTTAATACCAGAGTTAGGAGGACGATAAAATACACGTTCAGATGTGCGTATCTTCATTTCTGACCAGGACCACTCAAACGCATTTATCTCCTAATCATTTCGTCTTTTAAAGTGGATACCGTTTATGATATAAGCGGCAACACCACCATATCAATCTCCTTGCCGATCACGACGAACTGGTCCTGAAAAGCCAGTGATTATAATTTGGTCGTATATGTTTGCATCCGCAAACCAGGTTTCAGAAAATATAAGGATAACGAACAAAGTTCAGTACTAAGTCAATAAATCCAATTGTGGTAGAATACTTTGAATATCATAGTGCATAAGGGAACGGTAGTTGGGACTACACTGGAAAATTGATAGATTATTTGATATATCACCATACCATGTGTATTACTACGGGCTTTGTCATGTTGCATCACTAGAATATGAAATATCTACAACTATACGACCACTACACTGACATAGAATGAATGAGAACGTAAAAAATGGCAAAGAACAGGTATATGAGTAATCATTTGACAGTGATTATGGAGGACATAGAAAAGTGGAGACAATTGTTCATCAATCTAAATTTGGGCATTGGTCAAAATATAAAAAGAAGTCCATAGTCTGAAGAACAAATGAACCGACGAAGAATCTAATTGGATGTTGGAAGCGTTGTGTATAAACAGTCAAGTTTATTAGTATTATTCATGAAGAAATAAAAAGAAATGTTGCATTGAAACAGTTTAAGGCTTCAAAAAGACTGTGTTTGAATACGGTGAAAATGTAAGCATGTGGATACCGTGTTTTGTTTTGGTTAAGTTACCACTTGTAAGTAACGCAGTCCACGAAAACAATAGACTATTTGACGGATTTTTGTTCCATCCTATAGTGATTTTTTAATGCGTCAATTTATACATCGGGCACTGTTTGTGGATAATTATGCCGTTTTTTACTCTTCTTGATAGCACAAAACAGTTATCACTGTTAATTCCGATTTGTGGCGGTTTCTGCAATCGTAACAAGTTATACAGGACGTAACACTTTTTTATGTTAAAAAAAAATAATCACCACGTTTGTTTTGCTGACACTTTCGACCTTTCAAGTAAGAAATTTGCACGAACTTAATAATGCAATCGTCAACTTACTTGTGTTACAAACCATTTAGTTGTTCAGTAAAAAAAATTAACTTTGCATTCGACAATACTCAGATGAAAATCACTTTGTCTTTAGGTCATTCTTGTTACCTGTTACACCACATTGGGGTTTTTAATATTTTCAAACCAATACTGATATTAACATCAAACATATATAGTTTGCGTACAGTAATGATACGCTTTTTTAATAATAGTTTATTTCACTTCAACGTCAATATTTTTTTTGGAAACGTCTTCTGTTTGGTCTTTTGAAAATAATTGAATAGAAATTAAGAAAGATTAATTATAATGACAATGTGAACTTGCGTGTAGAGCAAGAACCATAACGCTGTGTGTTTATGTTATCAAATGACCTCCCTTTATTATAAATTAAAAGTTTTGTTTACAATAAAGGGACGAAAGGTGTGTATACATTCAAAATATTGATAAATAATAAAACATGTTCGACTAATGCAAAGTTCAAACACCTTACTCTTTATCACACTGATCCCGTATGCCTCTTTTCAACGAATGGATCAGAACTTGAACTTTTTATGGAAGTGCAAATAATTTGGAGCATCAATGGCAATATTATTCTTTGCGTTGACTTGACGTCTAATTATGTGATCCCATTAACTAAATCGCATATATTGTGTTATTTAGATTTTGAAAGATGAGTATAAAGTTAGAACCGATGGTTAATGAAAATAGGGCCGGGTTCAAAATAAAAGACCATTAATGTTCTTTCGTAAGTTTCCATTTAACGAACAACCTGTATAAAATAGTTTCAATGAAGAGCGTGAATTCTAAAATATAATGATGTTATATTGATCTATAGATTCAAAAGTTGTTTCACCAGTGATAATAACCATATTTTAGATAAAAATCTAAAAATATATTGATACCACTTTGGCATGGACGAGATGGGAATATGAATTTGTACAAATAACTTTAAATATGGCAAGTTTAAAGTAAATAAAGAAATATAATTTAAACCAACATCAGTTAAATAATCTTAATGACTATATTAACGGTTCTAATAGCAATATTGCTAGTGGACAACACATGTTTGCATAGTTATCCCGGTTACATCTTAACATGCCATACACATTTCTCCCCGTGTGTGTGGGGAGGAGGGGGACCAAAAATTGAAGAAATTGTACACATGTTATAAAAATCTTTAAAGGGCATTTTTGTGAATATGTAATCATAACCATTCAATAATATAATCATACAGACTCCCAATTCTCATAAGTATCACCCTGGGAATGTGTTGTAAAACATTCGGTTTTCGCATAAGAAAGTAAGACATAAAAACTCACGTAATTGTAATGAAGGTCTGTTATAACTGAATTATGTTTTTCGCTTTGAATGCATAACCGTTTCCAGAATTACAAAGAAAGTCATTTAAAAGCACATTTTTGAGGAAACATAGTCCAAATTTTCCTTCTTAGATTTATAGTAAACAAGGAAACAAGTCAAAATTTGGTATTGAAATGTGTAAACGTAAATTCAATGTGATATAAATGTATTAAATTATTCGACTTACATTGGACCTCAACAATTACTGTAGGACCATTTCGTGTTGAGGATGTCCTCGGATTTGTAGCAGAACATATGTACGATCCTGATTTTTGCCACGTTAGTTGTCCAAGACTTAAAACGGCATTGTTCTGCACTGTACCGGCTGTTCCAACCTTGGACCAAGTGTAAAAACATTCCGGGTAACAAACTGCAGAGCAGGAAATGTTTGCCAGAATGGCACTTTCCATCTCCGTATACGTGGTTGAAGGAGGCGATAGGGGCACCTTGTCAGGACCATCTGTAAATAAAAATATGATTGTTTATGTTGGAATGTTGCAGCTTCCGTCTGTGCAGAGTGATAGTTTGTTGCCGATGGAGGAAACGGTTGGACACTACGTGCTGCTGGAGCTTCGTCAGAAAGAAGTATTTACGATTGTAGTGGCGTTTTGTTATGCTACAGAAAGATCTTTCTGTAAGTGCAACTTTATTTCTATGAACTGATATTCTTGCAAGTAATTGAATTTCAAACACGAAAGGGTAGAGGTCAAGCCAGAGCACCTTAATGACGTCAGGTGACGTTAGCGTTTATTGTTTAAAACAGTACACATAAAACTTAAGACTAGTGATAATTGTGTTATCATCTTGTTCATAACTTTGTAAAAGAGGATACATAGGCAGCCATCGACTAAACCGTTGTAATCTTATGTTTATTCATGTATGTTGGTAAAATTAGATGATTTTACTCTCATCTGTCGCTCAGTTCAAATGTCAAATTTGTATCAACTATCATTAGTCAATTTGGTGCGAGCTTCTGGCTTAACAAAAAACAGAAACTAATTTAACATAAATATATTCGTCAATAGGTCAATAAAGTTTGGATATATTTACTGATTGCTCCTGAGCGATTGATCTATACAATTACTTCTGTTTTAGAATATGACCAAACGTATGCTTATACGGAGCAACATTATGAGTAATGAATACTCCATTTGGACGTTGTCTAAATTAATCTTGAATACCTTAAGTATCGTTCACATTTATGCGGGACGGATGGAAAAACCGGCCCGAGTGCTGATGTGCGCGGAACTAAGCAAAATGTCGGAAAAATTAAAAACTGTATGCAAAATGTATTTTTTCTCCATTAGTTAATTGATCCTGGATACCTTTGATTAGAAAGAGATTTTAATGTATAAAACAGATATTAAGTCACTAACAACCAATTGTTTCCTCAACAGAGTGACCTTTGGACCTTTTTATTTATGTACCTGCTTACCTGTCCCTATGTATGGTAACCCTCCCCTTGGCTAAAACCATCTATAAAGAAACAGACAATAAGAAACTGAGGAAAGTGATACTGACGCCAACAAATAAGAAACAACTCACAGCTGGTGATTAAAGGTATTGTGTGTTTTCTTAGCTCTATTTACTGTCAAAGACATTAAAGGGGAATTTAAGCAAAGGCGTGTCCGAAAATAGAAAGGAAATTACATCCACCATCAACAATAGCAAAAACGCTAAATAAAAGAATCAGTACACTTTAACAAGAAAATGTCAATTTAAACAAAGAATCTAACAGCTGATCTTTATACATATGAACTTGCACAATATGGCAGCCACATGTGTATTGCCATTTGTGGTATTCCCTGAGATACTGGAGCTTTTGATAAACACATCGAGAAAAACATTGACGCATGTAACCATGTTAGCACGAACTTGTCACACGAACACGTAGACAAATGCCTTCGAAAAGGTACATTTAGGCAGAGAATTAACAGTCAGTGAACAGTAAAAGTAAAGTTAAGAAAGTTTGTCAGCATGTAAATGACAACAGGAAGACGATCGTTAACCAAGTTCTCATTTTAGACAATTTGACACTATTGCGCGAGCTTAAGCGAGCAGAAACTGTTGACAAACCATGGGTGTCAGGATGGAGAGTGTTTGTTTTGCTGTAGAACGATTCTCGTGGCATAGTTATCAGCTGTATCGAGCAAATGGAGGCCATCACGAACGGACGCCCACTTATGATTATTATTAATGTAATCAACTGGATATCTCTGTTCTTACAAACTCGAAGTCAGTCAGTGTTCATTGGCACATCCTTTTTTCAGTTGGTGTACAGCAGGGCTCTGTCTAGAGGGCCCTCTAGACTTTTTAATTACAATCATGATTCACTGATGACAGTTCCTTTGCTGTCCCGTCATCTAGCAAAGACAACATGGAGAACTCTAAATGCTGACATGCAAACCATTTCTGACTGGTCAAAACAAGGGCTTATTCAATTCAATCCATAAAGAACTCAATCAATATTCTGTGCAATGTCAAATAAACTGCACCCAAATCGCGTATTTTATTCAACGGTACTTACTCATTTTCACACACACACACACACACACACACACACGCGCACACACGCACACACACACACACACACACACACACACACACTTTGGTGTCACTCTAAGTTCTGATGGAACATGCGATCAACAGAATGAACACAATTTTACTTTTACAAGGAAGGTTCTTGGTTCAATGCAATCTCTTAAATTTAAACTTCGTTGAAAAACTTTCAATCAAATTGACCTCATCTACTTGAGACCAATACTCGAATATGCTTCAGTAGTATGTGATAACTGAATATCAATATGATTATGGGAATCTACCATCCTACTCATACTACCGGTGACTGTAAATGATTCTAACCCTTATAATGTACGAAACAGTGCAAATCGAGTAGCTCTTAATATGCGATTAGATTTCTACAATCGTTCAATAATTCCCTATGACGTTTCATTGTGGAATAAACTCGGTGTAGACACAAGACACTCGCCTTCACTCTCGTCTTTCGAGCGAAATTGACAACAAAGGTTCAAAGGACTATATTTTCTATCCTTATTTGTCTTTGGAGAACGCCGTTGGTCGGCTTATCATGCACGTTAAGGAAATAACTGGAATGATATTTATTTAGACTTGTTAAATAAACACCTAAAATTGTCTGTTTTGTGGTCACTGTAATGCTGAAGAAAATGCCGAGCACTATTTAATTTACTGCTCACTATTTAGAGTCAAAAGTTAACAGATTCCACCAAATTTAGCTAAAAAAAATGTTTTTGGCGCCAAAGTCATGGCGTAAAGTATTTTGTAGTGAACGTCAAATAGTTCCCGATTGACGACGATCTTATAATCATTGAAATATATACTAACAAAGTTGCCTCCCCGAGAACAAAACAGGCAATTACAGGCCAAATTAATTTGACATTATTTTGTAAGAAATATGAATACCGTGGAATAATAAATACAAACAAGCTCTTACAAAATTAATGACAATGACTCTGTAGGTCATGGAGTACGTGTACGCTGAGTAGTCGAAATATTTAACAATACGTGTACATTTTTACCAGAATAGGCCACAGTTTCAAAACACATTTTGTCCCTGTTTTAAAAATAGTTATGTTTATTATATCTCATGACTAAAATGCTATAGACCACACAAATACATACAATACTCATTTTATATTAGAAGACAACTTACGTATGAGAATGACTGAGTAGTTTTTAGTTCCAGTAAACGTCGTGTAATTGGAATGTTCAGAAGTACATGTGTATTGTCCCAAATCATCGCTACCAGCTATACCGAGGTCCAGGACCGCAGAGTTGCTCACAGGAATTTGACCTTTCGTCCATCTGAAGGTGCAGGAAGGCTTGCAGTCTGCCAGACACTCGACCGGGAAAAATCTGTCTCCTTCATCAAGGATCTGGGTAACACTGGTCCTGTTGAAGGCGATACTGTCGGGGCCGTCTGAATTTTAGTGTATGCGAATTTGACTAAAAATCAAAATGAATAATTCGTTTACACGTCTTGCATTGTGATCATTGTTAATTACAAAAATTGAAACACAAGTGTTTTATCAAAATCTTACAATAAATGCTGATCTTGAAAGCCGCACTGCTGTTCGATGTCAGACCCATTTCTTCCGAAGCCGTACAGGTGAACTGTGACAGCTCATCGTTACGTTGGACATTGGTGATGGTCAACGCAGCGGGGGTATGTGCAAGTAAGGTGAATCTCCCTCCTGATGTCAACGTAACGCCATCTTTTGTCCATGCAAAAGTCATAGCCAAGCCGTGTCCCGAGGGATCGGTTGTAGATATACACTGACATGTTAATGTCACGGTTTGACCCGTATGGGGTACCCTGTTCGCGCTGATACCGGGATAGTTTGGTGTTCCTTAGAAGACATTCTAATGATTGATTAGATTGTCAGTGTAACAAAGTAACACAAGGAGAAGTACAATGGAACTTTCAAAAACATGTGTTACCTAGCTGATCATCGGTTAATAAGTCTTTCTACCAGTTAATATAATATCATACACAATGACTACTTAGTGAATAATTGTAAACAGATATATTTGGATCAACCAATCACGCAACAAGAAAGCCGTAAGGAAGTGACCGTTAGCGTTATTAATGCTAATGAACATTGAGGTCTTCAAAGACGGTATTTGAGCAAATGTCAACAATCGCTGAAGGGTTTCAGCTTTTGGTTTCTTAGTTTGTACGCTCTTAATAATTTGCTACACTTCTTTTGTAATACAAAAAGTGCATTTTTACAAAAACATGAACGAATACCTTAAATGAAGTCTTTAACCTCATTTAAAATAACAAGAAGTTCTGCTGCAATTGACAATTTATATAATATGTAAACAAACATTTACATAAACAGGGTATACATTGAATAAAACTAATATGCATATGTTAAAGACTACAAATGCATTAGAAGAGTAAGAAACAAACAGAAAAATAAAAGATAAATCACATACTGATTTTACAGAACAATAATTATTACTAACAACAGTAGTACTAGAATTGAATGCACAAAAATACAATTGGATATAAAGGTAATGTATGGCTTAAAGCTGCACTCTCACAGATTTACCATTTAACTTTTTTTTTTGTCGGGAAAATGGGTCTTACTCATTTTGAGTACTGTATATTATGTGTGGAGGGGGTGGTGATTGGGAACACGGAGCGGTAAAGGATTCCTGTCAGTAATTTCACAAACCACACAATACTTACAACAAAATACAACTATTAAATCCCTTAAATTCAATGTACAAGTAAGTTTAAGGAGTTGGTAAGTTATTTTGACGAGATCGGTAAGACCTTTTAACGAAATACGTAAGTCGTTTTAACGAGATCCTAAAAATAAGTCATGTTTATGTTATCTCAGTCTTAGCTATTAAAGTATCACGTATTTCTATTTCCATTTACTAATTCATTTAAACCTTCTATAAGTCCAGTATTGTGACTTACAGATTAAGACAGTATAGACAAAGTACTGTATAGTTTTTTTGTGCGTTAAGGCTCATAATGCAGATCGTTCAGAATATAAAAAATGGCAGCACCAATCGGCATCACATGTATAATTATTTCAATTACCGATCAGGTAAAACGTTTTAAACAGCTTAACATAATTTTAATGATAAAATGATTGAATTTACAGTGGAACAGAAGCGTGTGGGAAAACAGATATTGTAGACTTCGCACCACTACAATTTTTACCTTCCGAATCATCTGCAAATGTTACAAATGCTCCTGGTATGATATTGTTATTGGTTCGCAATCGGGGAAACCCCGTACCTTGCTACCAGGTTCTCCGTTGGAACGCGAAGACCAATAAAACATGAAGTTGATAGTGAATAATGATCAAATATGAATTATTCAATAAAAAAATAATTCATACATCTCAGTTAAAATCATCTTTACAAGACATAACCAAAATCAATTGCTCTGTTTCCAAAAGAATAAAATTGGCGTCCAATTTTAACTTCAAATTTCCATCAACTTTATTGTAGCATGACATTCAGATAAATATAAATCTTAATCTTTTTCCTTACATATTTAGTTTTAAACGTTTTTTTTTATTTGCCATAATCAATAATAGCTTAAATGACAATACCCAGTTTGCTACACGTAATGAAACATACTTTGATTACAAAACATTTTTGAACGTATTACCAAAATATCCGTGTATGGAAAGTGCCGATCGAAAAATGTACATAACTCGGGTGTTTCCGTATTAATATTCATCAAAGAAAGGATGTCAGACCACATCCAAAACATGTACAATTTGCTAACGGGCCTGCATGAACCTTATCACGGTGGAGAACCCACGTGACTTATTTGGTAAAGTGCACGGCGACAAATGTCAACAAGTCTCGATTCAGGTAAGGTTTTTAAAGATAACTTTCTTAATATTTGGAGATTTTTTGTGAAATAAAGACCATAAACCCCGCATTTAAGAACTATTATCCACGTTAATAAAGAACTTTCTCTAATATTCTAAAGTTTTCCTGAAAATCTTGACCAACTGATTTCTCAGAGTTGAAATCTATGGCAAAGTACACAGCTTTTGACAAATCTATAGCTTTACTTCATGTTAGCCGTAAATAATTCATACACAAATCTTATTTTAAGCAAATTTTATGTATTTTAAAGTTTTCAGCGTGTATTGTTGAACTTCTTATAGTTATTTCAAAGGCGAAAATGAACTAAAACCAAATTGATAAAGTACACGGAAATTCTAGGTTTGATAAAGTACACGGTCGTTTACAACCTTCAGTGTATAAGCTCACTATTTCACTGACTGGTGCTAAAACGAGTTATTTTAAATTTATTTATTTATTATTTCTATTCTTCAAATTCATTACTGAACGTTGCTCCATGTTTAAAAAGACGCATTGTAATGGAGTGGCAATGGAAGAATGAACGCGTTTTAACAGTTAGACCGACAGAGTCGCCTAAATGATGGGCTCATTTTCATGAATCATGGAAACATGTGTTATCACACTAAAATTCAGTCCCGTATTTTAACAATATATTCGCAATTGACATATAAAGGGCTTGAAATTTTTTGTTAAGGGTGTTCCACTTCTTTTTCGTATCGTATATGTAAAACGTGTTTGTATTCATTATACGTGGTCAACAGTAACACATAACTGCTTAATAACTCTTCATTTTGTCAATCTTGAGAAAGAAAAGTGTTCTTGTACTTTTAATGTCTTCGATTGCTAGCTGATTTGATAGACTTATGTTTTTGTGACATTTGTTTCATTTCAGAATATGAAGACTCCGACTTTATGCAAAGAATACACAATGGCATTTCAAACTAAAAAAACACAACATCAAGTAGACCACGATAGAAGGCATTCTGGTCAATTGCCATCGTTTTTGCGGGAAAGTGTTTGCACAGACACAGGTTAGTTTTTAGCATTATTTTTTCGCAGAGAAATAAGAATGTACTAACAGTTATACTTTTATTATAACTCCCCTCGTGTAGAGGTTAAGATTTGCCGTCGTCTGACTATGTTTTCAACGTTTTATAGGGGTTGCGTTTTTCACATAATAATGTGGTCCGTGTTTCAGTGGACAGGGTCGTTTAGATTTATGATGCTGATTACACGATCAAACACTCATTGCGTGGCAGTAATATAGTGTGTTTTTTATAAATTATATTCAAGTACTGACATTGCCAGCATTTATCGCTAACTTGGGACAGTACATGTCTTTTTTATAGGTGCAACAATCACGGCGAGACAAAGTTGCTCGTTTGGAAATAGTATGGCAAAACTGCCCTTGCAAGACTTGAAGATACACGAAAGACGTGAAAGCGGCCAATTGAAGCTAACCTGTGATGTGTGTGGGTTTAAATTGGGTGACACGACCAATCTCAGTGACCAGATTTCTTCTAGACACAGGGGAATGACACGTCACAAATGTCTACAGTGTCGCTCAGCATTCAAGTTCAAATCTGGACTCAGCAGGCACGTTAAGGCGAAACATACCTAATCAGGACACATTGAAAGATCACAATGGTCTAGTTAGAAGTGCATTCCAGTATGTTGCCGAGTTAAAATAACGTTTTGATGAGTTTAACATTTTATTAAGATAAATAGCAATACGTACTGTTACCAAATGGTGCTCTTTCAAAATGTTCGTTCGTCTTACAGTGCTGAAAAAATGCTGTGTAAAATTAGTATGAAAACGGATTGAGCATAAAACATTTTCACAAGGTTTAGCGATGCATTGTTGTCCTTTTCCCATTGATGCCCTATAAACTCTTAACTGCATGTATCTTATATAATTCAGCAAGCTTTGAAACACAATTATTTTGTAATCACATTCCAGCCTTTAGTCTTGAACAATCTAATGTTCCATGCTCAGCTCTTATCTAGATGCCAAGTCTTAGTCCTAGCCTGTAAGTT
The DNA here is from genome assembly GCF_026914265.1 of Mya arenaria. Lineage (NCBI taxonomy): Eukaryota > Metazoa > Mollusca > Bivalvia > Myida > Myidae > Mya > Mya arenaria. The sequence goes on from NC_069126.1 coordinate 79,738,555, forward strand.
GGTAATAATTCCTCCTTGCTGTTTTCCCATCTAACTCCGAGTCTCCATCTTTACAATGAGTTCCTGTCTGTATTGTTCGAACGACCGCAGTTTTACTGATGTAGATCAGATAATATTTGTCACTCAGACTGAACCAAATAAAAGATTCAGCGTTACCTGAAAGGTATGAACAATATGCTTTAAATGTGGAACTATATAAACTAATTGTGATGTGCCTATTTTATTGTTTTATATCACATCAAAATAGGAACATTCATGAAATTTATAATCACCACAAACGGGCCGCTAACTACAGAGATGTTTTATTCGCCGTCAGTCCAGATTATAATTTATAAGTAAAACTATCTGATTTTTTGAAGAAATGTATGTATGATTCTGTATTGATCTACATATTTAAAAGTAATCGAACTTATAATGGTAGACTTTCTCTTAAATTATCCCATATACTATCTTTCAACTCCTCATTAAATATGATTGCTAAATATTTAGTTATTTAGGTGTGCGTTATAATGCAAAATTTATTGATACAACTTAAATAAAAACTAAACACTATACATTCTGACTTCAAGAATAGAAAATGCTTATATAACTATTAGTTTGTAAACCGCACTCTACTTTCAAACATAAACTAAAATGACCGTGTACTTTATCATCCTAAAATGTCCGTGTACTTTATCAATTTGGTTTTAGTTCATTTTTACCTTTGAAATAACTATAAGAAGTTCAACAATACACGCTGAAAACTTTAAAATACATAAAATTTGCTTAAAATAAGATTTGTGTATGAATTATTTACGGCTAACATGAAGTAAAGCGATAGATTTATCAAAAGCCGTGAACTTTGCCTTAGATTTCAACTCTGAGAAATCAGTTGGTCAAGATTTTCAGGAAAACTTTAGAATATTAGAGAAAGTTCTTTATTACCGTGGATAGAGTTCTTAAATGTGGGGTTTGTGGTCTTTATTTCACAATAAATCTTCAAATATTAAGAAAGTTATCTTTAAAAACCTTACCTGAATCGAGACTTGTTGACATTTGTTGCCGTGCACTTTACCAAATAAGTCACGTGGGTTCTCCACCGTGCTTATATGAGCAAGGAATGATAAGCTTTTCTGGTTCCCATTGGAGGATTTAGTGATGCCAAAATAAAAATAGGTATCCACCACGCCGGCAAACCTACTACCACTACTACTTCTACTACTACTACTACTACTACTACTCCTACTACTACTACTACTACTACTACTACTACTACTACTACTACTACTACTACTAAAATTAAACGGATGTTAAAAAGTTTTTGTTTCATTGGACGATCGTTCATTCAAAAGGTGGCTTTGCGCACCATGTGCGCTATATATTTTTATGATTTGATATTGCTAAAAACATAAATTGTTCATTGGTTATGGTAATTAATTTAAACAATATATATTTTACAAAGATTGTGAAGAAATATATGATAAGTTGAACTTATTATACTAAGTCACTCTCATTGGCACGATGTTGCTCGAGAGTGTGATTGTGTGTTGTTGGGAAAACCGGAGTGCCCGGGGAAAACCCACTGGTCCGGCTTGGTGACCACTAACCAAACTCGCAAGCGCTCAGACCAGGAATCGAACCCGGGTAGCTTTGGTGAGAAGCGGGTGCGCTAACCACTGCGCTAACCGGACGACCTGAGTATGGTAATTGATGATCATTATAAACATACTATTACATTACTGAAGTAATTTCTGTTAAAACCCTTCAAATATGGACTGAACAAACAAAGTTCTTTAAACTAAAGTGTAACACCCACCTATCAAATACAAGGTGATGCATTTCAACACTTTGGCGCCTCCAGGAGCCATAAACGTATATGTTCCTTGCTGCCCGTTGCTGAAACTGTCGAGCTGGATGTAAATCTTGCCAGTGGCTATGTTGCCGGTAGAGGCCAGGCTGCAGTTCAAGTAGTCGGCACTGGAGCATGTTCTACTAAAGCACGATACTTGGAATATTGGATTGATGTTAGGGTTCAATAATTGAACAGTTCCCTCTTCTGAATAGTCAAAATCGTACCTTAATATGGGTTGTGAGGCTGGTAGTGAAACAAGTCTTTCGCATTCTTGAGAATGAACTGAAAGGATCGAGCTATATTAATTAATGATCGTAAAACACGTTTAAGCAATTCTGCTCAATTTGGCAAGTTTAATTTTATTTAGAATAGAGTACATAATACTTTACATTTATCACTTAATTAAAGACATGTCAATTTTATCATGCAATTATGAAAATTAACTAACTGTTGCTAGGTGTCTATAATATTGTTAATATTGTAAAATAGTCATTGAAATGACAATGGTATTTTTGAATGATATTGATGTAAATATGTTCTGTATTATGGACCCCTGGCAGTAAATAACTTAATAACCTTGACTTGACTATCGGTTTCTGAAATGCGGAGGGCATAAACTGAGCTTTAAATCTTTAAATCAGTAAGTCATTAAAAAAACTTTCACTGCATGAAAAGAGACATAAAGACATTTGACCCTATCAAACGTGACAGAGATTTCTCATAAGAGAGGGAATATTAGTCGGGTTGTACAGCAACTAGCAACTTTTATTAAAAGACATTTTTCATTCTTCAACTTTGACATGTTTTGTTAAGAACACACAATGTGTCCAATAGCAACCAGATGATAATTTATTTGACAAATGGTATCTTTAATGCAGTTTAGTACAACTTTACAAACATGCAATATGAAAATATGTTTTATCGTGATGAACTATAAATTGTATTAAGATACTTCAAAGAGATATTACAGCAAAATATAGGAGATGAATTATGGACTAAATGTATAAGTCATGTATCCTTCTGTAGAAAGCAGGATGTAGTATTTTTCTTGACAATGTTTCATTTACTTAAAGAAGTAACGATTGTTGGTTCGAATGATTTGCACTGTCAACAATAAACAAGGGCTATCATTGAGTATGGCATTTCTGTGCAACGTTATACTTCCAAAATGCCATAGTAATAGTTTCGAAGCGCCTAGTCTGACAATGCTGAATAAAACAATGATTTATCTATTATAGCTACATGATAAGTAATAAAGGAGCATTTCCTGTTGCTCCCACAATGAAGAAAGGTCGTTATTATTTATACAAACATTTTCTTTCTATGCACAAATATATTTTGCCAAAGTGGTTTTATTTGTTTGTGTCTATAACTATTTTCATTAAGCAAATTAAAACTCAAAGCAATCATATATGCGATCCAGTTAATATTACCTGACATTCTTTTAAGTAACATAAATGACATATGACAAACAGAGGTATATGACTTTTGTTCTTTATTAGTGAAATGTACTGAGCTGATAGACCCTTAAGCAACATTTCTTAGTCTTATTTCAAGATTATTATTTACTTTAGAACGCTTAAGTTGTTATGATTAAGACATTTGCTACAAGATACGTTTATCTAGAAAAACAACCTACGATATGTGTTATAACATAAGGAATTCAATAACTTAAAAGGCGTAAAATGTAAGTGTATTTTCAATAGGGTAAGTATATAATACATAAAATGATGACAGTAAAATAAAAGGCACCACAAACTTATATCAAATTGCATGGTCATTCATCTGATTGTATTAATACTCAAAGCCCATGATTATAAACAGTATGTTGTCTCCCAGCTATCAATTGGTAAAAAACATTGAACCGTTTTAATAGACACACTAAATTATAGACTCATTGATCAGTTACATGAATTTTAACATTATTTTTAATATAATTCGTTACTTTTATTGGATTGATAAAATCCATTCACCTAAATTAAGGGTTGAATGTATTCCGATGTACATCTCATATATGCCCCGCATATCTGGTGCTGGTTTATATGTACATGAAAAACACGGCATTAACATGTAGGAAATCCTATTGACGAGCTAGCGAAATGTAAACATTGATAACACTATCGTGATAAACCATATAATACAAACGTACATGAGATTACCGCTTTTGCACGCAAAGCATCATAACCATTTTTAGAACATGCGAATTAGTGCGTCTTACAAAGAATTCTTAAATGTAGAACTTACCCCCAAAATGTACGGAGATCAATACATAGGTCAAAAGCGATGTTTTGTAAGTCATCCCTTAACTAAATGAAGATATCCATATCACTGAATGGCCTAAATAAATTATACGTCATGTGCATACAGTAACACACATATTTATCAATAGCAGATTTTATCTGTTTAAAGGAAGTTTATAAACGCACATTAAGGAAGTTTAAACTAGATGATTCAGATGTTATATTAAAAGCGTCACACAGAAGTGGTAATGAAGCGTATTTCATTTCAATATTGAAGCTTATAGGCATATCGTTATGTCATGCTGGCGTTAACAAATGATTATTTAAATGTATTAAACAGTGGTAAGAAAGAATACTACTAATAAACGTACGTACCATATATGTGTTGTTGTTTTGTTGAAATACTCAGAAAAAAACCAGAACAAATAAATGTGGAGTATGAATATAACATTGTTTGGGGGATACTTTAAGCAAGTCACGAAATATTATATTTTGTCATTTTCATACTTCAATTTTTTATATTTATATATTGCCTCTCTTGATACAAAAATATAATTCATCAGAGCGGCTATTGTATCCCAAGTCGATGAAAATACTGATTACTCTTTTGATTGTTAATTTCAATGTATATATTTCTTTGAAACCGTACTGTTAAATGCCTTTATCATAAAAATAGCATGTAGAAACAAAGTCTAAGAGAAATTTGCGAGAATGTGGATACATAATATATCGCATGCATTGCAATGACCTAATGTCTTTATCTATTCATTTTATCTAAAATGGACAGGAAGATTTAAATTTGTCAGTGATAATTAACTTGACAGTTGAATTTGAATTTAAACATATGTTTGATTGTTCGCTTTGCGATTCAGCTGATCATTTGTAGGACAATACATATTTGTGTGATATAAATATCGACAATGTATGTCACGAAAGCTGAACACATAAATGTTACGTTTGTTATAATTGTAGCGCTATGGATATACTCCGGTGAGTAAAATAATTTTTGAAACGTATAGTTTTCTTCTTACGTGGCGTCATACAATAGTCGATGTTATATATATAGAGAGAGAGATATACGTAGTAATTTGCGATTTAGAAATATTATTAAAAATTATATCTAATTTTTGGGATGTCAATATAACAAATTATAATTTTTCTTAAGAAAGCCAATATAGAAACAGTAAAAAATAAAGTTATCACATGAACAAGTCAAGTCAAGTCAACAGTTTATTGAGTAATTAAAGGCCACTGGCCCAAAATACATAACATACAAGAAAGGCATGAGTTGGGTCAGGGTAATTAATCGATACAAGCAAAGTGTAAATAAACAAATCATGATTACTTCCCCTTAATCTTAACTAGTAATGTTCAGAAGGAGATGTTATGCATAATAAGCTAGTTTTCGTAAATTTTCAGATATTGTGTTTTTAATAATCTAAACAAAGTCTTTGTGTTTTCTTACTGATTCCATTGGAAAACATTTGTGATTTTAGGCAAAAGTCTTGTTCGAAAACGATTTGTTTTTCAATTTCAGCCTGTAAAAGTATCTCTCATTTTTTTTTGCAATTTATTTTTTATCATTGGATTTTCAAAACAAGGACAATTTAAAGATTCTGTACTCTGGATTCTCACTCAAAATGGGTTATGTTATAAAAATTAAATAAGTAACAAGTACAGGTACAATCATTGAGTGTTTGTACAAAGTTTCATGAAGTTCAACATCATCTGATGTTTTTGGAGGAAAGTGGTCATGTTCCTTAAATTAATAATTATCATAATATGTCGACTTGGCATTTTAGGTTTTCCTCACTCCTGATATAGCTTTAGTTTGTATTACTTTTAGTTGAATTGATAATATTGCTTATCATGCTCTCGTTTAAACTTAAGTAGTTTGGTTTAATTTGCAAGGCATATTTATTCATAGAATTGAAGTTTATATTGTTGTTACTCATGTTGTTATTTCAGATGCAACACTACAGAAGAATTTACCTGAAGTGTTTGGATGTGTTGGAATGGATAAAGTGATACCTTTTATTGAGAGTGATGTTGCTCAAGTGTCAAACTTTGTATATAAAGTGACTATGCCAGGGTCGTCCCACTTTCCAATTCTTGTTTACGAAGTTACAGTAGGCCGTGAAACTATACTGAATAACTACAATGTTGCCTATGGCTCTCAAAATGATGGAAGAATAACGCTTACAAACCCAACTAGTGATAACTCTGGAATGTACAGAATAGAAGTGACATACATGATTGCATCTGGATTAGCAGCTGATTATACTGAAGTGACTGTAACATTCTCATGTAAGTACTATATTTTTATGTATGTCAAATCTGATAACAAATTGAAATTCGATTTTCTTTTCTTTTCATGAATAATTTAAAACACAAAACATATGATCGTTTCATTTCCGTTCATGAATAGAATGCATATTAAGATGATATCCAGTCAGAATCTGAACATATAAACTATACATGTAACGAGATTTCTTTATTTTAAGTTATGGCTTCATATCCGGTTCAATGTGTCAAATTTAAAATGAGTTTGCTACAATATACAACGATGACCATCCACAAATAATACCCAAATTTAAACTATGAAGGCAAATGCTTTTAAAATAAGCAAAAAACAGTAGTCGAACGGTAATGCTAGCTCTCAACATCATTTAAGGAGTTTTAATAATTTAAAGAAAAAAGTGTTTAAAGCTGCACTCTCACAGATTTACCGTTTTGACAACTTTTTTGTCTTCGAACGAGCCATTTTTTGCGGAATTCCATAAGAACCATTTATATAAGACTGCTGACAAAATATTTGATCGCAGATTTTTATATTTAAGTTTAAAAATTGATGTTTTATGCATTTTTCTTAAACCGTTAGAAAACGGTTTAAGCCATAAAACATTAATTTTCGAAAGGAAATATGAAAAACTACGATCTGATTTTTTGTCAGCAATCTTAAATCATTGGTTTGCAAGACTTAATGCAAAACATTGCTTTTTCCAAGTCAAACAAATAAAACAGTTGTAAAAATGTTATATCCGTGGTAGTGCAGCTTTAACAGTTGAATATGTTTTATAGAGAATGCTTTAAAAATCTAAATACACAAACCACAAAACATGTTTGCTAAAGTTTTCATGTTAAATCATTGTTGTTGCGAAGTTTCATAACTATTTTATCCAAGTGTTAGTTTATGTTATTATTTGGATTTTGCCCGGCCTACAGATTGGAATTATTAAAGATAAAAACGCTTACTGTCTTAGTGTTTAAAACGATATATCTTTAGCCAGCGCGTGTGCACAATCTTCTAAATAAGCAACTTAATACTAGACGCCAAATGGCATGTCGTGCCCGTTGAAAGTACCTTTGACACAGACATACACTTTCATGCACTTGCGGCACGGAAAAACGTGAGGATGAAGAATTCTTTTTTGTAAATCCTGTAATGCATGGTCAAGATACAGCCCGGACAAGGAATATTTCAACCTTTGACCCTTAACCTTGACCTTGACCTTTGATCTACAAACTTGTGTCTTTTGCGCAATACTCTGTCTCGTAATGGTGAACTTACATGGCGAGGATTTGGAAGTCCTATAACGCATGGTCATGATACAGCCGGACAAGGATCATGTTAACATTTGACCACTTACCTTGACATTGACATGGGTCTTGTGAGCGACACGCAATCTCATCAGGTTGAACCTTAATGGCAAGTTTGTTTGAATTTTCTAAAATGCTTGGTCAAAAAACAGCCAGGACTAGTATAGTTTTATCCTTTGACCTCTAACCTTAACCTTGACCTTTGTGGTATTGACCTGTGCGCGAAACGCCGGCTTATCATGGTTAACTTTAATGGGATTTTTTTTGGAAAATCCTATGAAGCATGGTCAATGAATAGCGTAATAAAAATACATATAACAAAGTTCTGAACAATCGACTAATTGCCTTCTATGCTATCTTTCTAGATAACCCAACTGCCAGCTTAAAATATGAGGATGGTTCTTGTAAGTTTGATGGAGGAACAACTGAAAACCTTGTCCTGAAGGAGGAGGTAAACGCTCATAGAGTATTACTTAACATCACCTGTTCCATATAGCTGGGGGCTATATAATATTACGGAGATAAGCATCTTTCGCTTATTTTTGTCCTACAGGGGTTTGGTTGCGTGTGTATGTAAGGGGACATATCGAAATGTGGAGGTCGAACAAAAATCGGCGAAACATATTTGTTCTGCAATTGGAGGTACCCTGTGTTTTTTATCACTGATGAAAGTACGCAATGAGCGATCACTTACTTCATTTAACCAATTCCCTTACGGATTTTGGTATGGAAACAAAAATATATGCCGGTGATCAAATTTTGACTATCTTCATAACAAAAAATGGCGACTTTTAATTAAACCAACGCTATAAAGCAAAATAAGTCGCTGAGGTATGAAAATGAACTATTTTTGACACCGTATATGAATTTCCCACAACATGTCAATGATTTAGTCACGTTTATATGACGAGAATATGTTTTATAGAGAATGCTTTAAAAATCTAAATACACAAACCACAAAACCTGTTTGCTAAAGTTTTCATGTTAAATCATTGTTGTTGCGAAGTTTCATAACTATTTTATCCAAGTGTTAGTTTATGTTATTATTTGGATTTTGCCCGGCCTACAGATTGGAATTATTAAAGATAAAAACGCTTACTGTCTTAGTGTTTAAAACGATATATTTTTAGCCAGATTTACTCTCGGTGCAAATTTATGCATTTAAGCGCAAATACCCGTCGGTGAGAATTTACTGTTTTGGGCTTTCCCCTGTCTAAAAGGGAGCAGATTTGTCACCGGGGTTTTTCAATTTTGGTAGTGGTTTTCATTTAATATTTGTCATTATGACACATTAAATAAAGAAAATGGTTATTGATACATTAATCTGTAATGTTCATAATTTAAATTGAGTATTTTATCACCCTGCCAAAATGTTTTTAACAAAGACAACATGTTTTATTACAATATTTACGTCTTATTTTGATAAACAAATATTCGTGTTTAGACATTTGCCAAAATGATTTGGTATTCTTTGAGTCGCGTTTACAACATGGGAATCATTGGAACCACAGCAATATGTTATGTTTTAAATATGCTTTAAATCGTTCAACGCTTTAAATAGTGCAAATCATTGAAATTGGAGTTAAACAGTGATAGCTTTATCAAGATGTATTCTTTTCAAACACAAACTATTGGCTATTAATTGAAACTATTATTTTTTCGATTGCCATATAACCGCGTCCAAAACTACCCCGGCGACCAAAATTACCCCAGATGGAAATGTTTGGCATATAAATGCAACACATGTGTCTTTTGGTTGAGAAACTTATATTTCTTGAATTATTTATTATTATCTAATAAATATAATAACTGGTATATATAATTATTGTGTTAATACAATATTCCAGAGTAAATGTATTGGACTACTGCTTCCCATTCACACCAGTATAGTTGAGTTTCTCGCGTCACATTGATATATCTGCGGGATTGATAATAGTGATATATAAAGTTATATATTACATGTAGTCCATGCCACTGTGTGGTTCGAAGTTCTTGTTTCTCATGGAATGTCTTTATAGGTAAATTAGCAGAAGTGACAAGCTTTGTACAAGTAAGTGTGCAAGATTTATCTTTCTGTGACTATTACCTTTCCATGATATATACAGTTTTTGCCTTTGGAAACGCCGTTTTAATTCAAAGATAATATGTAGATTATTTGACTCAAAACACAATTCCCGAAATGTTCAGGCGTTTTTGTAATTGACGTCGCGTTTCAGGTTTGGGAATATGTTTAAAATTGAATAACGTGATTAAAATGGATCATCAAACATAATTATTGTAAAATAAAACAATAAAATAAGTTTAATAAAATAATACCTTATAAACAAATAATTGTATAAATGTATCAAAGAAAAAAATCAAGTTACAAAAATGTATATAATACCGTTAATACAAATGTTTGGACACAAATACATGTAATGGGTATTTAATAGCTTGCGCGCAAACTATTTTGTTAATTTTGAGTTTATCATGCTCTGCCTGCGCCCATTGGCTGCATTATGGTCTGACCCCGTCGTGACACCATCACGACTTAAATTGTGTTTAAATGCCATAAGTGACATGAGATAACAGTGACAGCAATTCGCAGTCAAATTCAGACATTGGGAGACTTCAAGAAACAGAGTGAGATACAGGAGGTTCGGGTGCGATACCCTAGCTCTTTGCAACGAGACCTTTTCGTTCTTCAACGTGCTCGGTGGAAAGCACTGATACACGGGATACAACTTTCCTGGGTTAAATCAGTACTGCGTACACCACTTTTCCAAGCACTACCCTTTAAACGCCGAGCGCCAGCCAAGGGTGCTACTTGTACCAACTTATATTAACGTCTTTCGGTATGACGCGGGCCGGGATCGAACCCACGATCTACTGTTCCGTAGGCGGACGCCTTAACCACAAGGCCACGGAGACGGTGCATGCAAATTCATGCTTCGGGTTTTTTTATAGCTTAGTTTACGAACTTAAAGATCCGAATCAACAAAACTCAGAAAAAAGTTTCAGATATAGTATTCTTAAGGCTATACATTTTAAAGTAAAACAGTGACAGACAGTGACTAATTACGAGGACCCTTGGAGACAAAAACTTGTGATGAACACCTATGGTAACATGTACTGACACGACAACTTATTGTTACATTCCTGACGTCTTTGATTATATGCATCAAATTCAATCATGTGTTGTCCTTTGTAAATGATTTTGATATAGTTAAACTATTAGAACATTCATGCAAGTGTAAGAAAGCATGCTTTTTTAAGCATGGTAATGTATAATTTCTTGAAATTTATTTCAGGTAAACGGCACTGGTAAATATTGTTGTGTGACTGGGGCTTCTGCAGCATGCATTGACGGTTCCACTGGGACAACATACTGCATTGAAATTCAAGACCATATTAAAACCTTTTCATTAAATTAATGATATCACAACTTTATCTTTTGCAATCGCAAAGGTTTTATTTAGTCTGGAATAACTAAATATTATAAGACCTAACAGTTGCCGACATCAGTGATTGATATAACACACTCATTAGCTTATATTTCTTGCACATATGTTTTTGTTACATTGATATGAACGGTCGTTTGGTCAGTCGGTTGATCTGTTAGCAAAGGTTTGTGGAGTGAATTTTTCCGACACATTTAGAGACATCACTCTCATGATCGGCACACATTTCACCCTCGGGATCGGTGATGACATCCTGAACTGTTGCCCTCGGCATATCGGCCTCGAGACAACAGTTCAGAAGTCATCCCCTCCACCTTGGGACAATAGTTTTGACTGTTACACAAATGCCCATGCAACAACTGTATACTAATTCCATAAGCTATGACTGCCCATCCACATTCTTGACTGTTACTGATTGTTGATGACAATCTGGTGATAAATGAATTCTATGCCTTGAATTCCCTTTAAAATAAAAAAACTTTGATGTGAATGTTTTTCAGTATAATTATAATCTTATTTTATTCGTATGTTGTTTAATAGGTTAGGTTTTAAAAAGTGTGCTGTTTGTTAATTTATTACATTAATATGTATATATATATATATATATATATATATATATATATATATATATATATATAGATATATAGATAGATAGATAGATAGATAGATATATATATATAGATATATAGATAGATAGATAGATAGATAGATATATATATGTTATGTTGGTTCTTCTTGTTTTAAATTTGGCTTATTGTTTCCTATGATACTAAATTGGATCAATGTTGTTTTATACTACTGGGATTAGGTTTTTGATTAAAATACAAAAGAACCAACCTCTATACACAAGTTCTGTGCCATTTGTACAGCACTCATTTCGACCCCAGCATGTGTATGTTGTTCCTGCTGAAAAAACAACAACATTGCAATTGTTGTACATACAAGCTACACAAGTCATTGTTTGGAAACGTGAACATATGTCCCTTCCCCCTTTCAAGCTTGTTTAATACTGCTACATTAGTCGTTAGGGAATATGGAGTAGAGGTTTGGTGTCGAATAATCGAACTAATTACACTTGTTACAGAAAATCTTTCAAGAGGTAAGGAGATATTTATCGGACACAAAATACATGGCTTGAATCTTTGTCCTTGAACTGTGTGACCTTGTACTTGAGCCGTCGCCCTTGAAATAAATGTTATACACGCCGTCTTGCTGTGGTGAACCATTGATCCGATTGAAATGCAACTCTTATAGAGGGGTTTACGGGATATTGTGCGAACACGAAGTAAAACAAACGGACGGACGGATGGAATAAATGACATCTATATACTAAAAACAATAAATTTCCCCGTGCGTAACATAGAGCCAGTGTAACAGGGTTGAGTTCTAAGTTAGTTTACACTGGCGTTTTTCAAGGCGGTTGGCCCAATATTTAACACATTTTGTGGAAATTTAATAATTAGTGAGGGAAGGAACTCTTTCTCATTGCCGAAGGTTAGGTTGTCTGCCCTTTATGACTGTGTTTGACGTAAGCTTTATTATTAGTCGGCGCCCTTTTAGTCAGCGCCGACTATATTTGATATTACTTAAGAATTATCAATCGTAACAACTCGGCCATCTCCGGCAAGCTTCGAGCCATATCTTGATACTAGTCGAGGAGTTCCGATTGAAGAATTATTCCAACTAAGGGACCAATTCATAAATTGCAGAACAATGCTCTCAATATTTTCCACTTTGCTAGATAAAATGTGAAGATAAGTGTGTTTTATAAAACTTTACACTTTAATTGATGATGAAACCTTAAATTATAATAGCCCTGCTTATCATTTTGAAAATTTTGACTCTAAATAACAACTCGGCCATCTCCGACAAGCTTCGATAGATACTGGCCGAGCAATCGGAACTCCTCGGCTAGTATCAAGATATGGCCTCGGATATAATACGGGTCGTAAGAAAATAGTCCATCATGGCCGACCAAGAAGATGTTTAAATAACCAAGAGATATGTTAGTCCAAAGACAGAATGAGGAGCAAACTTTTACCACTTATTTGTGTGTAAGTGTTATTTTTATACTTATTGTATTCTAATAAAATATGAAAATAGTTTTAAAAAAGCCCTAATGAGAAACTAATTGGAAATGTCATTAATTCTTAGTGGGTGGGGGTAAAGTCTTCTTTCATTTGACAGATTCTAATTTAGTAAATAACAATTTTGAAGCTCCAGTGATCAGTGGCAAAAATTAACAAAACAAATACTCTATTTGTGTTTTTTTTTTAATAGCAAATAAGTCTGAATCTGACTTTACTTAGATCAATACAGTAATAGGTTAGACTTTCTTTCTCAGCGTATTTATCTCATACATTTCATATCATTAACTTTGATTTTTTATAATTAAAATTTACATTCTTTTAACCAAGGATGTATGGTTTATATGTCCGTGAGTGATGGTAGCGAACAACTAAATGTACTGGCACAATTGAATACCTCGGCCCTGTTCACTAATATAGTTCTCTAAATAAATTAGATCTTCATTCTATTGGTTTAACAAAATGAGTTTGAATGCATAAACCAGCACACATTTCTTTCAAGACTAAATTCTTTGATATCCACCAGTGGTGGTGATGCAGAAACATTGAAAAATGCTGACATTTTTACTGTGCCAATGAAATGCAGACATTTAAATTTTAATCTTATTGTCATTTTCAGGGAAGAGTATGGTACCAGGGGTGCAGCTGACTCTGATTCCCGGCTTGTTCTAATGAAAAAAGGCAGATGAGGTAATGGTTGTGCTATTTTCGAAATTCGGACAATAATTTAACAGTCAAGTATCCTATTGGTTTAAGCCCAAAAGTACCTGCATGTTTGTACAATTAACCAACAAGGATTGACAGTATTAAAATATCAACATTGTAGATGAATTTAAACATGAAAACAATTTCATTTCATATTTTTTAATTAACCAGTAGTCCTGAGCTAAAAGCTGCTCTCTCACAGATTGTCAGTTCTTCTTGGTCATTCTTCAAAAGCCCAAAGGAGTAATTAAATTAAAATTACACATATAATTAATTATATGGCTTAAAGCAATAGCAAAAAAATATTTTCCAAACAATTGAAATCTGTTCTATTATATGTGACGTTATATGACTAGTTGGAGGAATTTTTACCAAATTTTTAAACTTGTATATGAAAGACTGTGATCTGATATTATGTCAGCAGTCTAATATCACTGGTTTCCATACATTTGCACAATAATTGCCAATTGGCTCGTTTAAAGACAAAAATAAAAAAGGTGTCAGAACAGTAAAACTGTGAGGATGCAGCTTTAAATTGGTGTTGCACTTAACGTTTTGTGAATACTTTTCTGTTGTTGTACAGGCTTTTAAAATAATTGATCTGAAAATATAATTCCTATTATTGTTGTATTTTCTCTTTTCTATTTCAGGCACTGGAATCCGAATGTAATCAAAAATGCCATTGTATGAGGATTGACCTGCAATGCATGGCAATCATCTTAACACAACTGCAACGCCTTCCTTGGAAAAATGAGTGCAAGATGGAAACAAAGCGTTCAGTGGAACATCTTGTCGTCTCAAATATTTGATGACTTACATACTGATGTAAAGTTGAAGATAAAAGTCATCTGTTGGTCCGTGATTATTAAATAAATCTGAACATATATTTTAAAAGGGTAAAATGGTAAAGAATTTATATACGCTTTAAGTGGTTTTCCTATATTATGGAGGGAGGATATCTACAAAAACAGAAACAGATGGCATCGGCAGACCAAATAAAGGAGAACTATTTTGTTCAGTTCAATTTTTAAGACTTCAGAAAATCTGTTAATAGGGCACATCCTTGCAAATGCCATATTGTAAACTGGGCTCTTTAAAATGTAAAAAGGTGAAAGTGGTCTAGAGGATAAGCCCCAAATTCAAGGTTGTGAGTTCAAGACCTCCAAGATACTTTCTCTTGACCTCAGGAAAAGGATGTCCATACTTGTTTCTTCTTAGGCAACAGACATAAGAGTGATTTTTTAAGCTTCCAGCTTGCATAGCAATCTGATAAGGCATAAAATAAGATACTAGCTGACTCGCAAACAGTTTTTCCATTTGTGTTGATTTATTTTTCAGTCTGTTGGAATGTTTATTAGAAGCGATGCGCATTGCTTACTGCAACCAATATTTATTTTCTTTATTAAGTTGAATTTAACGAACACATAACATGACTTGTGATTTTACAGATGCATGTTTATTTCGTTGATTGTATGAGTTTATTTTCTCAAATGATGTAATAAAAGTTATTCTGAATGACTGTCCTTTTTTGTTTGAAGAAAATGTGTTGAGGTTTTTGCATAGCATAGTGTCATCATCATCATTGTTGTGTACAAATAAAACATTCAAAACAATGTATTAAAAACCAAACTGTCAAGCCAAGTACTCAAAGAGGCACAAGGATATTGCTAAAGAGACTGGTAATACAATTAGACAAATAAAATGTAAAGAAAGATCTATAATTCTGACACATGGTAATGCTTTAAATAGTCCTCTCATTGTGTGTTTATGGTTAAAGTGGAGACATACAGTATATTTTGTAATGAAGACTTAAATTTGTATAGCAACTTAAAGCCATATATGGGGATTAAGCGCCAGAAATATTGTGAAGTCTCCCAAAAGACTCAATGCATTTAAAAGGGCTTGGCACAGAAATGAAAGTAAAAATGGGAGCAAAACCTAATTTATCATTAATTTTACATTGGATTGCATACTGATGGCTCTGTTATTACTTGACTAATATTAGAAATAAAATTAAGAGACATGTTGATCCAAACTGTAATTATTCTTGTTTGCATTTTATGGAGTTGGACATAAAAGAGTCATTTGGTGAAGAGTGATCTAAAGGCTAATATATTCAAAATAGATTAAGTATTATTGAAAAAAGTCTGGTATACATTGCTGAAAAGCTTAGTAACCTGGCTAAATATTTGTGTAAGGCTTTTATTTACAAAAAAAATAAATCAGTTGAGTATCTTATCAGTTACTCATTTGGTGTTGTTGTTTTTAATAACAAATAACAATTTACTCAAAGATATTGAGACTAATAATTATAGATTTAGACAAGTATAATGTGTAAGGAAACTTCTAATGAGTGGGTTTTATCCACAGCCTAGGAGGTAAAGTGAAGCATGATCTGCCTTGAACAAATACAATTTTAAGACAAGATCTGTCAACTTAGTGCACCAGTCAATTGTACCCCCCCCCCCCAGGTCCGGGGGAATACTGCGGTTAACCAGGGGAAATGGGCTGTGTTTTTACCTATCAGGTGGCCCTGCAGTGCTGGTTGAATGCGGTGGTTTTATCTTCGCTTAAAATATAAAGGGGAATGGACCTTACCTAGAGTCCCTGTGGTGTGGGGGCATTTGGCAGGGATTTTGCCTTTGGATCGTCCGCGGGGTGGGGATTTTAGCTGGGGTTGATTGTACTGAAAGTCAAAGTCCCCACTATTCCCCAGACCTGGGGAGGCTGTGGTTACAATTGTCTGGTGCATATCCACATGAACGTTGTATTGGTACTCTAACAATTGAGCTTACTGCGTGGATAGTCACCGCCCCACCTCAACCTCACAGAACGGTTTACACAAAAAAAATCTGCAGCCCAAACCCAATAATGCTGAAGTAAAGGCATGCATAGATTTCAGCTGGTAAAGCTGACTGGGTGCCAAGCTCACACCCATCCTACCAATCCACAAAAGTCTGCACAATGCAATCAATGATTTTACAGAATAGTAATGTTGTTTTAATGGCAAGGCATGGTGTGAAAAATAACACGGCAAAGCATGAATTAAAACTTACATTTCATAGGGTATTCCTATAACTGTTGAGAAAATGTTGACATTTAGTCCATGCATGCATTTAATCCGATGTAATGATTCATGCATGCCATGAACTGTATGATCATTTCAATGACTGTCATGTACATTTTCTGTGTGCTCAAGATTTTTCTAGAGAAAATAGAGTGCTTCAACTATAAGAAAACATCTTAATATTCATAAAACGAACATTTTTTGAGGTTACAATAAATATTTTCTCTTAAACAAGCACATTTAATTTAACACAATCCATTTCCTTGTTGTTACAATGGGCCTTCTTTACGCGGATTGAAAACGGTGTTAATCGCCGGCAGCCGCATCGCACTTTCGTATATCCTTACTACTATTTACGAGGTCTATCTCGAAGCTTGCCGGAGATGGCCGAGTTGTTACGATTGACTGGCCGAGGTGTTCCGATTGATACCATTCCCCCTTAGATGAAGGTTACACGATACTATTACAATATCCTTTATGTTTCTAAACCTCCAACGCAGTAATCTCCCTTGGCGACAGCAAAAAGGCGAGTTTTTAAAAAATTACATTGAGCTTAATTGTTTGTTTTGAATATGTCATTCGAAAGAATGTACTCCAGATATTTCCCCGTTCTATTTACTCAAGAATAAAATGCGCTCACAAAAACAAAAAATACAATATATATTTAGCCCGGAATTGAAATTGCTATTGAAATTCATGTATTAGACCAACGCCTCTTATTTCTTCCGAAGTAACGTGTGTATATTGCTGGTATAATTTAGTTTGTACCGGAGGATTAGCTTGGAAAAAACAGAATATCTATAATTCCGGGCTTAAACTATTGTAACACTATTAACAACCACAATGTCCTTCGAACATCTGTATACCCAACAAATTATCAATGAAGTAATAACCATTTTTTGGTTATCTACATGCACGTTTTTTCTTCTAATTTGATTTCGCCGACTTGATGCTATGCATCAATTTTTTTCTTGTATCTATGATAATTTCATTTCCAATCTAGAAGCCTAATATTTCGGCCAAGTTAAATTCATATTTTACATTAATTTTGTCTTTGTTTTTCCTGGATGCAATAATTTACCAATATTATAGATACATTTTTAAGCAATCATGCTTAAATTAACATTGTACTGTTACCATTGTGTAGGAAAGTGGCCTAGTAGGCTTCATACAAGGGTAATCAATTAAATTATTAATGTTATATATAATTAAATGATGTTAATGATGTATAAATTATATTTAGATGTTGTTTCATTGATACCGTTATAGTCGTACGATTGTCAAAATGCTAGTAAACAGTGTGTGTATAACACGTGATAAATTGCGTCATATATGTGCTACGTCGAAAGGCAACATTTTGCTTAAAATGAAGACTTAAATCAAAGATTTCTTTTCTTTTACTCCAACATTTTAATTAAAACAATGGGCAGTCTTTGTCTAGTATTATTACCAAAGTTTGATATGGTGATGGGTTTCATCAAACACTTGAAAACCTGTTTTCAAAATAATGTTTTGACGTCCGTATTGTGAAAAGGTTTATCGAAGTTTTTAAAGAAAAGAAACTAAACTCTCAATCAAACTCTGGTAAATACCCGAAGGCGGAGCTCCGTATAAGCGGCGCTAAGTTTCATTCAATATGTTGAAGGAATAGTGAAGTTATCTTTGTTAAAGGTCTACATTCTAAACAAAATATTGTTTTCTGACGAAGCATTTATGACGCAATTTATCACGTGGTATCCACACACTGGTATAGAGGCAGTTATGACATTGTGCAATGTGACTATTCTAAAGCATTTCAAGTGACAAGCTTTCAGATTATTTTTGAACGTAGGAGATTTATTGTAAATAACTGTCGATCACTCTTCCTTGTAACTGTTTATTATCCATAAATGACCAAAATAGAAACATAAAGTCACAAGCGTGTTAATGCACCAGTCAATTGTAACCACGACCCCCCGCTTCCCCAGGTCCGTGGAATAGCGGGGACTTTGACTTTCGGTCCAGTCAACCCCGGCTAAAATCCCCACCCTGAGGGGACGAACAGATGGTAAAATCCCCGCCAAATGCCGCCGCACCCCAGGGACCATAGTTAAGGCATATTCCCCGCTATATTTAAAGCGAAGACAAAACCAACGCATTTGCCCGGCACTACGGGGCCACCTGAATGGTAAAAACACGGCCCATTTCCCCGGCTATCCCCGGTATACCCCCAGACCAGAGGGGGGGAGGGCGTGGTTACAATAGACTGGTGCATAATGTTACTTAGTACACACAAACCCAGCAGCTGAAACATATATGCCGTCAGAGCTGAGATGTCAGTTGAATTTTGACATCCTTTATTTACGAAGTGTTCTACGTGGTTGGCATGCATTTAAATGATACATTTGTTTTTGTACATATTATTAAAATAGTACGAAGTATTGAAATTGATTTTATCTGAGGCGCTACGAATAAATTGTTCACAAAATTTAATGACATACTTTTTCTTGATTGAATAGATGCAAGCCTTTCCCGGGTGTTCTGAAGCTTCCAGTTTTACAACTTAGGCAAGCAGTCGTTCCCCGAAGTCGAACTTAGAGCATGCTGGTTCGGCAGCCTGAAAGTTTTTTTTTAATTATCAAACCAATTACAATCCTAATAATTGTAAGATATGGATTTAACATTTTGCCATTCACCAAAATATCAAAATATCAACACTAAACTAATGGACATCCCCAAAAGGCGAATGAAATACGTTACAAAGATTAATTCGAGAAGCATTGTTATACATTATAATTAGAAATCGAACTTTTGAAATAATTATTTGAAATACTACAGAAACAAGCTCAGTAGCATAAAGTTTAAACATAAACCCGGTTTAATGGCACTGGTTAAACGCCAAAGAAATAGAGCACAAAAAAATCACAAACAAGAAACATGAAGAACAGCACAAAACTACATAAACAGGACAGTGCATACATACTATATATAAAAAACTAGGTATGTTTATCAAGGATTGTTAAGTACCGCCTTGGAACGGTCAGTAACATATAAATTTACTGGGGGTTTAAAGCAACTGTGCACCAGATGTTCAATTTGCAAGAAAAAAAGAAAGTTGTCGAAAACTGACATAAACTTGGCATCGATGTGTACAATGCATTGAAACTTACTAACAGAAGTACCACATAGATTGCAATTTATTTAAGTATAGCAGTTATTTCGTATTCTTCCATCAAAAAAGATAACTGGGTATGTCTACCTAGTAGAACTCATTCCTTACGCGTGATTGGCTAGTGGGTGTTATCACGTGATATTACCGAGTTAGGTGTATAGCTTAATTATGTCACCCAATAAGAAAAAGCTGTCGTAGCTCTGTGGATACGACGCTGGACTGCAATTTTGGCGACACGGGTCCAAACCCGGTCTCCGACACAATTTTTTTTTACATTTTGGTACTGTTTTTACAATTATGATATCAAAGCGTAACACATTCTATTAAATAATTGTCCTTAGATTCGTTACAGAAATCTGGTGTACAGTCCCAGTTTACGTGCACAAACCTCACTCCAAGACCCTTGTTCCAACAATCCTAAATAAAGAAAAAACGTGAATGATAAATCGAGAGTTTCCCTTATAAAGAGGACCGGAAATCATAAGCGGGAAATGTATACTAACAACTCTGTTAAAGGTAGCACACCCCTAATGGGCACCATTTCAAAACGATCAGCTTGATAATTTCTTAATGCGTATCATTTCTTGAATTCAAAAACAACATTTAAAAGAAATTTACTGTCAGTTTTATTAGTTTTATTTAAATTTGAATTACCCTACCCCCAAATCAGAATTGTCGATAAAAAACGACATTTTCCGAGAAAATTTATATTTATGTTTCATTTATTTTTCACCATTTTGGTAATAATTTGGTATCAGGCTTACAAGAAATATATTTGCATTCAGAAATCATACATTATTGATCACATCACCAACAAATATAATCATACTGTACTGAAATAGCCATATGGTATTTCAATTTTAACATTCTGTTTATTCTTTATTAATACGGGCTTGAAGCGTTTGTCTGCACAAGCCATCTTATGGTTTGTACGTGTATGCAAGGGACTACTTCTTTTAATTATCTTTGATCTTTTGGGGACATTATGCCATAAAATCAAAATGCTTTACCGTCTCATTGAAAAAAAAAATCCCAACCACCTATTTCAGTCGTGCCTGCAAGTTATAAAATCTTCGCAAAAGCTAATATTTATGTGTAGGAATGTATTTAATTTCCTTTTAATGAAAATACAATATCAACTTCTGTAAAAAATGTTAGCTAATGAAAACAAACAACATAATATTTGTGCTTCGGACTGGATTCGAACCACTAGCGTGAGACCCTCAAAATAAGTGTAGTCCTGTGCTTAACAACAAAGGCTAAAGCATTAAAATTGAAGAGTTTCAATTGCAGGTTTTCATTAGGGGTGTGCTACCTTAAGAGCATTAAAACACTTAAACTTCAGCCCTAAAAATAACCAAATGCATCTAACCTGAAACAAAACATTTCTCACATAAAATACATTATCAACTATTGCAAATATGAGAATATAAAAGGCAAAATTAATACGTCATGATTTAAAAAATAGACAACAATGCCGATATCAATGCATATTTTACTTCTTTTAATGAAATATTGTTGTTGTTTTCCATTCGGTACGATCTGCAATCCATTTATTACAAAGATTAGCAGTGGCGTAGCCTCGGCCTGAGGGAGGACGGAAGGATGAAGATAGGACGGAAGGAAGGAAGGGAGGACGGAAGGAAGGGAGGACGGAAAGAAGGAAGGGAGGAAGGAAGGAAGGAAGGAAGGAAGGAAGGAAGGAAGGAAGGAAGGAAGGAAGGAAGGAAGGAAGGAAGGAAGGAAGGAAGGAAGGAAGGAAGGAAGGAAGGAAGGAAGGAAGGAAGGAAGGAAGGAAGGAAGGAAGGAAGGAAGGAAGGGGCGGGCGGGCGGGCGGGCGGACGGACGGACGGACGGACGGACGAATGAGTGGTCACTCTTCATGTGTGTGTGAACTATAACAACCCTTGACATATAAGATTATTGAAAGGATTCAATGTTTTCATTTATAATTAGTGCAAATATCTAACCACAGAAGTCTGTTCAACGTGTTGACGGGTCAGTATTTAACGAATAGAACCCGGCCGTTAATTAATGTCCCTTCGTTCCGTGAAAAATGACCCTCGTAAAAGTTAATCAAGGGCTATATTCACTATTTAACTTCAATCAATTGGTCATACATTGCATTTAACCGCTGGCGAGGGATTTTTGTATATTTTTGTGTAGACGGGAGTTAAATTTTCCTGTCTAATTTGTTTCTTTTGGTAAAGTTACCTGGTAATCTTATAATTACTTTCGCGAGCTTTAAATCAGTCACGTGTTTGAAGGTGTTTGGTCATTCTTAGAGGGAAAATTTATATTGGAAGTCAAGTGTTCAGATTGAAGAATATCTTACTTGCTTTATTCAATCTTCGGTAAGTGAGTGTTTGTTTTTAAATCAGTTATGCCATTGTTTCCAATCGCATTGATATTTTGTTTTTATTTATTAAAAAAATATCTTCAATAGGACAAGCGATAGCAGGTTTTTGTGGTTATAATCGTTTTTTAGATAACTTTGAAAGAAAATCGTCGAGTATTTAAACTTCAAAATTAAGGCTAAGCAGCTAAAAACATCTCAAAGTACTTCTTTAACTCTTATTTAGATACGTTTAAGCTTTTTTGTACATTTTATAGCTCTTGTAATGTTAGAGGCAGGAATTTTTCAAAATTGCGTCAATTATTGGAGAATCGCTGTTTAGTTTAAACATGTTTATGAGTATAATCTGTGATATATTGTAATTTTGAGGGTCTGGTTTAAATTTCTTAGTAGTATTGTCATTCTTTTTTCAGAAGAGCTGGGTATTTCTGCACAAGGGGCACGTTGACGGTAGCAGTGAAACCACAGTGACGTCTGGCGTCCAGTGAAATGTTCTTGCGTGTTAGATATATACAGTTTTCAACAGATATGTGAGTAAAACAGCCTATTGTAATTGATTGCGATTCAGAAATTGCAGTCATCTATGAAATGTTTTTTTTTAATTTTTTTGTGTCAATTTTGTTCTTGAAGTATCCGAAGTTTTGTTTAATAAAACACGTTATGCACATTTCAGGAAGACCAATATTTACATATGTATGTGTTTTTGTACTGGTGTACTGGTGTACTGGTGTATGTACTCTGATATACTCGCGTTAGTTTTCGATGTCGAAGTGGTGGGACATATTATTTGTTTTAACCAGTCAGCACCAGGTTCGCACCCGGGATCGCTGTACGGACGTATGCACCTTGTGTTGTCAACGTGTCGATGCCAAAGACTCACTCACAAGACTTTGGGGTTTTATTCATGCATTTGTGACAAAAACAGAGAAAGGTGGTGAAAAATTCCATGCGTTTTATACATCAAGTTGGTTATGCTATACAGAGACTGCCATTTGGGCCATATCACAATTTAAGTGGTCACCAGATTCAAACCCGGGCTCGTTGTGCGGACGTTCGACCGACGCATTACCATAGTAACCATGCCGAAGAGATACAAGTACGAGAACATCTCAACAGATATGTGAGCAGAAATACCCATTGTTTAAAATTGTTACTTATTAAGAAACTGTCGTTACGTTTTTGCTAGTTTTCAATTATAGTTTTTAGATGTGACTGCAGTTTTCTATCATTTGAACGGATAGAAAATATTTATTACAAAATTTGAGGATATTGTCCATAAAAAGGAAGGCATTTACAGTTGCCTTGGGGCGGGTAATCAACGCCAGTTAAGTCATATGAATTCACGAATTTAGTGTACTGTAGCCCTTTTACAGTTATGCCCCTTAGAAGTGCGAAAAACAGTCTGGAAAAAAAGGACACCCGTCTACAACTAATAAGCAAAACACAAGATTAATCGGTAAGTTCACATAGAAAGTTATACTTTGGTATACAAACATAAAGGACTATTATCAGAGTGTCTTTTTTACTTCTACTGTGGTGTTGTTTTTGTTGTTGACCAAAAATAATTATTAGGCAATGATTTACAGTTACTTATTGATTGATCAAAAACCACTCTGTTTACAGTTTAGAACATGTTGGGGGTTAAAAGGGACTATTTATTCTTTCTCAACTAATGGAGGGGATTCAAAATCAGATCATGTGGAACATGACAAATTTGTTAGATACTGGCTACAACACACCAGTTAATTGTTACCACAACCCCCACAGGTCCGGGGGGTATACCGGGGATAGCGGTGGAAATGGGCCGTGTTTTTACCTTTCAGGTGGATCTGCAGTGCCAGGTAAATGTGGTGGTTTGGTCTTAGCGCCATGAATAATAGGGAATGTTCTTTGACTAGCATTTCTAGGGTACAGGGGCATTTGACGGGGATTTTACCTGCAGTTCGTATCCGCAGGGCGGGGATTTTACCAGGGATTGGCCGGACCAAAAGTCAAAGTCCGTGCTATTCCCCGGACCTGGCTCCAATTTCTCGAAACTTCTTAAGCTTAACAGGCTTAAGTAGCTTATTTCAATAAGCCAAATTACATACTAATATTAAATTTTGATGAATGAAAACTGGTTTATTCTGATTATCATGAAGATAAATCCTATATTAAGTATAAAATATTTTATAGAAGTTAACATTATGCAATTAATTGAAAACCAAAAATAGTGAGCTTAGCTTAATCCTGTTATAAGGGACTTAAGAAGTTTCGAGAAATCGGGACCTGGGAGGGCTGTGGTTACTATTGACTGGTACATCAGCATAACTTTATAGGATCCAGTCTTGATATCTCTAAAGCCGTAAACATATATTCAGAAGAATATCAATCCAATTGGGGTAAAACTATCATTTTCCATACATTAAAATGGAACCAGTTTTGCTAAAGCAAAAATATACCAGTAGTCGTATTACATCAGCCAATTGATTTAAAGGAATCCAATTTTTGTAAATAACTTGAAAGAACACAAGAATTATAAGATCCATTTTTTATGACACAAACATGCCATATCCCTCCCCGTGGTCCCCCGGAATTCACAATAAATATGTCTGAGATGAAATATTTTTAATGCAAGCAAATCATTGACATATACTTATAAGTGTCTCATAGAAAAATATATGCTTTGAAATATACATTTCACTTCAGTTTTCATGATTCAGTTTTGGTTAAAATAATTTTCAGGTAAAAATATATAGTACTCACATACTGACAAACAACTTGATATAAGAGGTTTGAAATTTACATATAGTAATTGCAAAAGTGGGTTGTGTCCTTTTGTTATGGCTGTACATTGTTTATTCATGTCACATTATATATAATTTATCAAATTTAAACAGGTATTGGGATTAATATTGTTCAATAGCTGAAGATTGGATGCATTACACAACCAAACAAATGTGTGAGGACTTTTAAGGTTGAAGAACTTCCAAGTGGCAGTTTTAACAGTTTCTGCTTATATTGGAAATTTGAAAAAACTGTTATGATGTAAATTAATGAAGTGGAAGTAATTGTTGATTGCTTTTGCTAAATTAATTGAGTTAAAACCACATTATTGTGTACAAATACTACAAATAGAAACAAGATACTTGTGTAATAATATGTGTATTATAAATTGAATTCCGGTACTTTTATATCTACAAATAACTTGATGTATAAGAGGTTTGGAATTTAAATAGGATTACTGATTGCGGACGGCAGTTTTTATAGTTTCTGCTTAAATCAGGAGTTGGAAGATGAAAAAACTGTTATGTATCAATGAAGTCAAAGCTGTTGATTAATAAATTGATTTGTGGTAGTTATACTAACAAACAACTTGATGTATAAGAGGTTTGGCATTTAAATAGAATTACTGATTGCGGACGGCAGTTTTTATAGTTTTTGCTTATATTGGGATTTGGAAGTTTGAAAAAACTTTTCTGTATCAATGAAGTGGAAGTTGTTGATTGCTTTTGCTAATTGAGTAAAAAAAACTTTTTGTGTATACAAATAGGAACATAAAACTTGTGATATGTGTATTATAAATTGAAATGTGGTACTTATGTTGACAAACAACTTCATTTTTATAAAATATTTTGAATTAACATAGTGATTTAGTGACTTAGTGATTATGGACGGCAGTTTTAATAGTTTCTGCTTATATTGGGAGTTGATAGTTTGAAAAAACTGTTCTGTATCAATGAAGTGGAAGTTGTTGATTATAACTTTTGCTAATTGAGTTAAACCCCATTATTGAGTACAAATAGGAACATAATAGTAATACTTGTGTTATGTGTTTTATAAATTGAATTGTGGTACTTATACTGAAAAACAACTTGATATATAAGAGATTTGGAATTAACATTGTGATTACTGATTGCGGACGGCAGTTTTTATAGTTTCTGCTGATATTGGGAGTTGAAAGATTAAAAAACTGTTACATATCAATGAAGTGGAAGTTGTTGATTAATAACTTGATTTGGGGTACTTATACTGACAAACAACTTGATGGTTATAAGAGGTTAGGAATTAACATAGTGATTTAGTGACTTAGTGATTATGGACGGCAGTTTTAATAGTTTCTGCTGATATTGGGAGTTGATAGATTGAAAAAACTATTATGTATCAATGAAGTTGAAGTTGTTGATGAATAAATTGATTTGTGGTACTTATACTGACAAACAAATTGATGTTTAAGAGGTTTGGAATTTAAATAGGATTACTAATTGCGGACAGCAGTTTTTATAGTTTCTGCTGACATTGGGAGTTGGAGGTTTGAAAAAACTGTTCTGTATAAATGAAGTGGCAGTTGTTGATTACTTTTGCTAATTGAGTTAAAAAAAACTTTTTAAATACAAATAGGAACATAATACTTGTTTTATGTGTCTTATAAATTGAATTGTGGTACTTATGCTGACAAACAACTTGATTTTTATGAAAGATTTGGAATTAACCTAGTGATTTAGTGACTTAGTTATTATGGACAGCAGTTTTAATAGTTTCTGCCTATATTCCAAGTTGGAGGTTTGAAAAACTATTCTGTATCAATGAAGTGGAAGTTGTTGACTTATTTTGCTAATTGAGTGAAACCAAATTATTGAGTACAAATAGGAACATAAGTAATATACTTATGTTATGTATATTATTAATTGAATTGTGATACTTTAACAGAGAAAAACATGAATGTACATGTATGAGAGGTTTGGAATTTACATAGTGATTCAGTGATTGCAGACCGCAGTTTTAATAGGTTCTGCTTGTATTGAAAAAATGTATTGTTATGTTTATAGAGTGTGCCTTGGCCTGGGTTTTGTTGTTTAGTGTTGTTCACTTTTAACCATGTATTGTTATGTTTACAGAATGTGCCCTCGCCGGGATTTTACTTTTAAGTGTTGTTTACTTTTAACCATGTATTGTTTTGTTGACAGTATGTGCCCTCGCCGGATTTTATTTTTAAGTGTTGTTTACTTTTAACATGTATTGTTTTGTTTACAGTATGTGCCCTCGCTGGTGTTTTTATTTTTAAGTGTTGTTTACTTTTAACCATGTATTTTTTTGTTTACAGTATGTGCCCTGGCCAGGATTTTATTGTTTAGTGTTGTTCACTTTTAATCATTGTATTGTTATGTTTACAGAATGTGCCCTAGCTGGGATTTTATAGTTTAGTGTTGTTCACTTTTAACCATGTATTGTTATGTTTACAGTATGTGCCCTGGCCGGGATTTTATTGTTTAGTGTTGTTCACTTTTAACCATGTATTGTTATGTTTACAGTATGTGCCCTTGCCGGGATTTTATTGTTTAGTGTTGATTACTTTTAACCATGTATTTTCCTTTAATCATGTATTCTTATGTTTACAGTATGTGCCCTCGCCGGGATTTTATTGTTTAGTGTTGTTCACTTTTAACCATGTATTGTTTTGTTTACAGTATGTGCCCTGGATGGGATTTTATTGTTTAGTTTTGTTCACTTTTAACCTTGTATTTTTATGTTTACAGAATGTGCCCTGGCCGGGATTTTATTATTTAGTGTTGTTTACTTTTAACCATGTATTGTTATGTTTACAGTATGTGCCATAGCCGGGATTTTGTTTTTCAGTGTTGTTCACTTTTAACCATGTATTGTTTTGTTTACAGTATGTGCCCTGGCATGGATTTTATTGTTTAGTGTTGTTTACTTTTAACCATGTATTGTGTTGTTTGCAGTATGCGCCCTCACTGGGATTGTATTCTTTAGTGTTGTTTACTTTTAACCATGTATTGTTTTGTTTACTTTTAACCATGTATTGTTTTGTTTACAGTATGTGCCCTCGCCGGGATTTTATTTTTAAGTGTTTGTTTACTTTTCACCATGTATTGTTATGTTTACAGTTTGTGCCCTCCCCGGGATTTTATTTTTAAGTGTTGTTTACTTTTAACCATGTATTGTTTTGTTTACAGTATGTGCCCTTGCTGGGATTTTATTGTTTAGTGTTGTTTACTTTTAACCATGTATTGTTTTGTTTACTTTTAACCATGTATTGTTATGTTTACAGTTTGTGCCCTCGCCGGGATTTTATTTCTAAGTGTTGTTTACTTTTAACCATGTATTGTTTTGTTTACAGTATGTGCCCTCGCTGGGATTTTATTGTTTAGTGTTGTTTACTTTTAAACATGTATTGTTTTGTTTACAGTATGTGCCCTGGCCGGGATTTTATTGTTTAGTGTTGTTTACTTTTAACCATGTATTGTTATGTTTACAAAATGTGCCCCGGCCGGGATTTTATTTTTAAGTGTTGTTCACTTTTAACCATGTATTTTCCTTTAATGATGTTTTGTTATTTTTACAGTATATGCCCTTGCCGGGATTTTATTGTTTAGTGTTGTTCACTTTTAACCTTGTATTGTTGTGTTTACAGTATGTGCCCTGGCCAGCATTTTGTTATTTAGTGTTGTTCACTTTTAACCTTGTATTGTTATGTTTACAGAATGTGCCCTGGCCGGGATTTTATTATTTAGTGTTGTTCACTTTTAACCATGTATTGTTATGTTTACAGTATGTGCCATAGCCGGGATTTTGTTTTTAAGTGTTGTTCACTTTTAACCATGTATTGTTTTGTTTACAGTATGTGCCCTGGCATGGATTTTATTGTTTAGTGTTGTTTACTTTTAACCATGTATTGTGTTGTTTGCAGTATGCGCCCTCGCTGGGATTGTATTCTTTAGTGTTGTTTACTTTTAGCCATGTATTGTTTTGTTTACTTTTAACCATGTATTGTTTTGTTTACAGTATGTGCCCTCGCCGGGATTTTATTTTTAAGTGTTGTTTACTTTTCACCATGTATTGTTATGTTTACGGTTTGTTCCCTCCCCGGGATTTTATTTTTAAGTGTTGTTTACTTTTAACCATGTATTGTTTTGTTTACAGTATGTGCCCTTCCTGGAATTTTATTTTTAAGTGTTGTTTACTTTTAAACATGTATTGTTTTGTGTACTTTTAACCATGTATTGTTATGTTTACAGTTTGTGCCCTCGCTGGGATTTTATTTTTAAGTGTTGTTTACTTTTAACAATGTATTGTTTTGTTTACAGTATGTGCCCTCGCCGGGATTTTATTTTTAAGTATTGTTTACTTTTAACCATGTATTGTTTTGTTTACAGTATGTGCCTTTGCCGGGATTTTATGGTTTAGTGTTGTTCACTTTTAACCATGTGTTTTCCTTTAATCATGTATTGTTATGTTTACAGTATGTGCCTTTGCCGGGATTTTATTGTTTAGTGTTGTTTACTTTTAACCATATATTGTTTTGTTTACTTTTAACCATGTATTGTTATGTTTACGGTTTGTTCCCTCCCCGGGATTTTATTTTTAAGTGTTGTTTACTTTTAACCATGTATTGTTTTGTTTACAGTATGTGCCCTTGCTGGGATTTTATTTTTAAGTGTTGTTTACTTTTAAACATGTATTGTTTTGTGTACTTTTAACCATGTATTATTATGTTTACAGTTTGTGCCCTCGCTGGGATTTTATTTTTAAGTGTTGTTTACTTTTAACAATGTATTGTTTTGTTTACAGTATGTGCCCTCGCCGGGATTTTATTTTTAAGTATTGTTTACTTTTAACCATGTATTGTTTTGTTTACAGTATGTGCCCTTGCCGGGATTTTATGGTTTAGTGTTGTTTACTTTTAACCATGTATTTTCCTTTAATCATGTATTGTTATGTTTACAGTATGTGCCTTTGCCGGGATTTTATTGTTTAGTGTTGTTTACTTTTAACCATATATTGTTTTGTTTACTTTTAACCATGTATTGTTATGTTTACAGTTTGTGCCCTCGCCGGGATCTAATTTCTAAGTGTTGTTTACTTTTAACCATGTATTGTGTTGTTTACAGTATGTGCCCTGGCAGGGATTTTATTGTTTAGTGTTGTTCACTTTTAACCATGTGTTGTTTTGTTTACAGTAAGTGCTCTGGCCAGGATTTTAATGTTTAGTGTTGTTTACTTTTAACCATGTATTGTTTTGTTTACAGTATGTGCCCTCGCCAGGATTTTAATGTTTATTGTTGTTTACTTTTAACCATGTATTTTCCTTTAATTATGTTTTGTTATTTTTACAGTATGTGCCCTGGCCGGGATTTTATTGTTTAGTGTTGTTCACTTTTAAACTTGTATTGTTTTGTTTACAGTATGTGACCTGGCCATTATTTTATTGTTTAGTGTTGTTTACTTTTAACCATGTATTGTTATGTTTACAGTTTGTGCCCTCGCCGGGATTTTATTTTTAAATATTGTTTACTTTTAACCATGTATTGTTTTGTTTACAGTATGTGCCCTTGCCGGGATTTTATTGTTTAGTGTTGTTTACTTTTAACCATGTTTTGTTATGTTTACAGAATGTGCCCCGGCCGGGATTTTATTTTTAAGTGTTGTTTACTTTTAACCATGTATTGTTTTGTTTACAGTATGTGCCCCTGCTGGGATTTTATTTTTAAGTGTTATTTACTTTTAACCATGTATTGTTTTGTTTACAGTATGTGCCCTGGCCAGGATTTTGTTATTTAGTGTTGTTCACTTTTAACCATGTATTGTTATGTTTACAGAATGTGCCCTCGCCAGGATTTTATTGTTTAGTGTTGTTTACTTTTAACCATGTATTGTTTTGTTTACAGTATGTGCCCTCGCCAGGATTTTAATGTTTATTGTTGTTTACTTTAAACCATGTATTGTTTTGTTTACAGAATGTGCCCTCGCCAGGATTTTAATGTTTATTGTTGTTTACTTTAAACCATGTATTGTTTTGTTTACAGTATGTGCCCTCGCCAGGATTTTAATGTTTATTGTTGTTTACTTTAAACCATGTATTGTTTTGTTTACAGTATGTGCCCTCGCCAGGATTTTAATGTTTAGTGTTGTTTACTTTTAACCATGTATTGTTTTGTTTACAGAATGTGCCCTCGCCAGGATTTTAATGTTTATTGTTGTTTACTTTTAACCATGTATTGTTTTGTTTACAGTATGTGCCCTCGCCAGGATTTTAATGTTTATTGTTGTTTACTTTAAACCATGTATTGTTTTGTTTACAGTATGTGCCCTCGCCAGGATTTTAATGTTTATTGTTGTTTACTTTAAACCATGTATTGTTATGTTTACAGAATGTGCCCTCTCCAGGATTTTATTGTTTAGTGTTGTTTACTTTTAACCATGTATTGTTTTGTTTACAGAATGTGCCTTCGCCAGGATTTTATTGTTTAGTGTTGTTTACTTTTAACCATGTATTGTTTTGTTTACAGTATGTGCCCTGGCCAGGATTTTGTTATTTAGTGTTGTTCACTTTTAACCATGTATTGTTATGTTTACAGAATGTGCCCTCGCCAGGATTTTATTGTTTAGTGTTGTGTACTTTTAACCATGTATTGTTATGTTTACAGAATGTGCCCTCGCCAGGATTTTAATGTTTATTGTTGTTTACTTTAAACCATGTATTGTTTTGTTTACAGAATGTGCCCTCGCCAGGATTTTATTGTTTAGTGTTGTTTACTTTTAACCATGTATTGTTTTGTTTACAGAATGTGCCCTGGCAGGGATTTATTGTTTAGTGTTGTTTACTTTTAACCATGTATTGTTTTGTTTACAGAATTTGCTCTCACCGGGATTTTATTTTTAAGTGTTGTTTACTTTTAACCATGTATTGTTTTGTTTACAGTATGTGCCCTGGCGAGGATTTTAATGTTTAGTGCTGTTTACTTTTAACCATGTATTGTTTTGTTTATAGTATGTGCCCTGGCCAGGATTTTATTTTTAAGTGTTGTTTACTTTTAACCAAGTATTGTTTGTTTACAGTATGTGCCCTAGCCGGGATTTTATTGTTTAGTGTTGTTTACTTTTAACCATGTATAGTTTTGTTTACAGTTTGTGCCCTCGCTGGATTTTATTTTTAAGTGTTGTTTACTTTTAACCCTGTATTGTTTTGTTTACTTTTAACCATGTATTGTTTTGTTTACACTATGTGCCCTCGCCGGGATTTTATTGTTTAGTGTTGTTTACTTTTAACGATGTATTGTTATGTTTACAGAATGTGCACCGGCCGGGATTTTATGGTTTAGTGTTGTTCACTTTTAACCATGTATTTTCCTTTAATTATGTTTGGTTATTTTTACAGTATGTGCCCTGGCCAGGATTTTATTGTTTAGTGTTGTTCACTTTTAACCTTGTATTGTTTTGTTTACAGTATGTGCCCTGGCCATTATTTTATTGTTTAGTGTTGTTTACTTTTAACCATGTATTGTTTTGTTAACAGTATGTGCCCTTGCTGGGATTTTATTTTTAAGTGTTGTTTACTTTTAACCATGTATTGTTTTGTGTACTTTTAACCATGTATTGTTATGTTTACAGTTCGTGCCCTCCCCGGGATTTTATTTTTAAGTGTTGTTTACTTTTAACCATGTATTGTTTTGTTTACAGTATGTGCCCTCGCCGGGATTTTATTGTTTAGTGTTGTTTACTTTTAACCATGTATTGTTTGTTTACAGTATGTGCCCTGGCCGAGATTTTATTGTTTAGTGTTGTTTACTTTTAACCATGTATTGTTTTGTTTACAGTATGTGCCCTGGCGAGGATTTTAATGTTTAGTGTTGTTTACTTTTAACCATGTATTGTTTTGTTTACAGTATGTGCCCTCGCCGGGATTTTATTGTTTAGTGTTGTTTACTTTTAACCATGTATTGTTTTGTTTACAGAATGTGCCCTGGCAGGGATTTTATTGTTTAGTGTTGTTAACTTTTAATCATGTATTGTTTTGTTAACAGTATGTGCCCTCGCCGGGATTTTATTGTTAAGTGTTGTTTACTTTTAACCATGTATTGTTTTGTTTACAGTATGTGCCCTGGCCAGGATTTTATTGTTTAGTGTTGTTTACTTTTAACCATGTATTGTTTTGTTTACAGTATGTGCCCCTGCTGGGATTTTATTTTTAAGTGTTGTTCACTTTTAACCATGTATTGTTTTGTTTACAGTATGTGCTTTGGCCAGGATTTTGTTATTTAGTTTTGTTCACTTTGAACCATGTATTGTTATGTTTACAGAATGTGCCCTCGCCGGGATTTTATTGTTTAGTGTTGTTTACTTTTAACCATGTGTTGTTTTGTAAACAGTATGTGCCCTTGCCGGAATTTTATTTTTAACTGTTGTTGACTTTTAACCATGTATTGTTTTGTTTACAGTATGTGCCCTCGCTGGGATTTTATTTTTTAGTGTTGTTTACTTTTAACCATGTATTTGTTTTGTTTACAGAATTTGCTCTCGCCGGGATTTTATTTTTAAGTGTTGTTTACTTTTAACCTTGTATTGTTTTGTTTACAGTATGTGCCCTGGCGAGGATTTTAATGTTTAGTGTTGTTTACTTTTAACCATGTATTGTTTTGTTTCTAGTATGTGCCCTGGCCAGGATTTTATTTTTAAGTGTTGTTAACTTTTAACCATGTATTGTTTTGTTTACAGTATGTGCCTTGGCCAGGATTTTATTGTTTAGTGTTGTTTACTTTTAACCATGTATTGTTTTGTTTACAGTATGTGCCCTGGCAGGGATTTTATTGTTTAGTGTTGTTTACTTTTAGCCATGTATGGTTTTGTTTACAGTATGTGCCCTCGCGGGGATTTTATTGTTTAGTGTTGTTTACTTTTAACCATGTATTGTTTTGTTTACAGAATGTGCCCTGGCAGGGATTTTATTGTTTAGTGTTGTTAACTTTTAATCATGTATTGTTTTGTTAACAGTATGTGCCCTCGCCGGGATTTTATTGTTTAGTGTTGTTTACTTTTAACCATGTATTGTTTTGTTTACAGTATGTGCCCTCGCGGGGATTTTAATGTTTAGTGTTGTTAACTTTTAATCATGTATTGTTTTGTTAACAGTATGTGCCCTCGCCGGGATTTTATTGTTTAGTGTTGTTTACTTTTAACCATGTATTGTTTTGTTAACAGTATGTGCCCTTGCTGGGATTTTATTTTTAAGTGTTGTTTACTTTTAACCATGTATTGTATTGTTTACTTTTAACCATGTATTGTTTTGTTTACAGTATGTGCCCTCGCCGGGATTTTATTTTTAAGTGTTGTTTACTTTTAACCATGTATTGTTTTGTTTACAGAATTTGCTCTTGCCGGGATTTTATTTTTAAGTGTTGTTTACTTTTAACCATGTATTGTTTTGTTTACAGAATGTGCCCTGGCGAGGATTTTAATGTTTAGTGTTGTTTACTTTTAACCATGTATTGTTTTGTTTACAGTATGTGCCCTGGCAGGGATTTTAATGTTTAGTGTTGTTTACTTTTAACCATGTATTGTTTTGTTTACAGTATGTGCCCTGGCGAGGATTTTAATGTTTAGTGTTGTTTACTTTTAACCATGTATTGTTTTGTTTACAGTATGTGCCCTAGCCGGGATTTTATTGTTTAGTGTTGTTTACTTTTAACCATGTATTGTTTTGTTTACAGTATGTGCCCTCGCCGGGATTTTATTTTTAAGTGTTGTTTACTTTTAACCATGTATTGTTTTGTTTACAGTATGTGCCCTTGCCGGGATTTTATTGTTTGGTGTTGTTTACTTTTAACCATGTATTGTTTTGTTTACAGTATGTGCCCTTGCCGGGATTTTATTTTTTAGTGTTGTTTACTTTTAACCATGTATTGTTTTGTTTACAGTATGTGCCCTAGCCGGGATTATAATGTTTAGTGTTTTTTACTTTTAACCATGTATTGTTTTGTTTACAATATGTGCCCTGGCGAGGATTTTAATGTTTAGTGTTGTTTACTTTTAACCATGTATTGTTTTGTTTACAGTATGTGCCCTGGCCAGGATTTTAATGTTTAGTGTTGTTTACTTTTAACCATGTATTGTTTTGTTTACAGTATGTGCCCTAGCCGGGATTTTATTGTTTAGTGTTGTTTACTTTTAACCATGTATTGTTTTGTTTACAATATGTGCCCTGGCGAGGATTTTAATGTTTAGTGTTGTTTACTTTTAACCATGTATTGTTTTGTTTACAGTATGTGCCCTAGCCGGGATTTTATTGTTTAGTGTTGTTTACTTTTAACCATGTATTGTTTTGTTTACAGTATGTGCCCTGGCCAGGATTTTAATGTTTAGTGTTGTTTACTTTTAACCATGTATTGTTTTGTTTACAGTATGTGCCCTAGCCGGGATTTTATTGTTTAGTGTTGTTTACTTTTAACCATGTATTGTTTTGTTTACAGTATGTGCCCTGGCCAGGATTTTAATGTTTAGTGTTGTTTACTTTTAACCATGTATTGTTTTGTTTACAGTATGTGCTCTAGCCGGGATTTTATTGTTTAGTGTTGTTTACTTTTAACCATGTATTGTTTTGTTTACAGTATGTGCCCTGGCCAGGATTTTAATGTTTAGTTTTGTTTACTTTTAACCATGTATTGTTTTGTTTACAGTATGTGCCTTGGCTGGGATTTTATTGTTTAGTGTTGTTTACTTTTAACCATGTATTGTTTTGTTTACAGTATGTGCCCTGGCCAGGATTTTGTTATTTAGTGTTGTTCACTTTTAACCATGTATTGTTATGTTTACAGAATGTGCCCTCGCTGGGATTTTATTGTTTAGTGTTGTTTACTTTTAACCATGTATTGTTATGTTTACAGAATGTGCCCCGGCCGGGATTTTATGGTTTAGTGTTGTTAACTTTTAACCATGTATTTTCCTTTAATCATGTTTTGTTATTTTTACAGTATGTGCCCTTGCCGGGATTTTTTTGTTTATTGTTGTTCACTTTGAACCTTGTATTGTTTTGTTTACAGTATGTGCCCTGGCCAGGATTTTGTTATTTAGTGTTGTTCACTTTTACCCACATATTGTTATGTTTACAGAATGTGCCCTCGCAGGGATTTTATTGTTTAGTGTTGTTTACTTTTAACCATGTATTGTTTTGTTAACAGTATGTGCCCTCGCCGGGATTTTATTTTTAAGTGTTGTTTACTTTTAACCATGTATTGTATTGTTTACTATTAACCATGTATTGTTATGTTTACAGTTCGTGCCCTCCCTGGGATGAGGGCACGGGATTTTATTGTTTAGTGTTGTTTACTTTTAACCATGTATTGTTATGTTTACAGAATGTGCCCCTGCCGGGATTTTATGGTTTGTGTTGTTCACTTTTAACCATGTATTTTCCTTTAATGATGTTTTGTTATTTTTACAGTATGTGCCCTGGCCGGGATTTTATTGTTTAGTGTTGTTCACTTTTAACCTTGTATTGTTATGTTTACAGAATGTGCCCTGGCAGGGATTTTATTGTTTAGTGTTGTTTTTTTTTAATCATGTATTGTTTTGTTAACAGTATGTGCCCTCGCCGGGATTTTATTTTTAAGTTTTGTTTACTTTTAACCATGTATTATATTGTTTACTTTTAACCATGTATTGTTATGTTTACAGTTCGTGCCCTCCCCGGGATTTTATTTTTAAGTGTTGTTTACTTTTAACCATGTATTGTTTTGTTTACAGTATGTGCCCTCGCCGGGATTTTATTGTTTAGTGTTGTTTACTTTTAACCATGTATTGTTTGTTTACAGTATGTGCCCTCGCTGGGATTTTATTGTTTAGTGTTGTTTACTTTTAAGCATGTATTGTTTTGTTTACAGTATGTGCCCTGGCGAGGATTTTAATGTTTAGTGTTGTTTACTTTTAACCATGTATTGTTTTGTTTACAGTATGTGCCCTGGCGAGGATTTTATTGTTTCGTGTTTTTACTTTTAACCATGTATTGTTTTGTTTACAGTATGTGCCCTGGCGAGGATTTTAATGTTTAGTGTTGTTTACTTTTAACCATGTATTGTTTTGTTTACAGTATGTGCCCTGGCCGGGATTTTAATGTTTAGTGTTGTTTACTTTTAACCATATATTGTTTTATCTACAGTATGTGCCCTGGCCGGGATTTTAATGTTTATTGTTGTTTACTTTTAACCATGTATTGTTTTGTTTATAGTATGTGCCCTGGCCGGGATTTTAATGTTTATTATTGTTTACTTTTAACCATGTATTGTTTTGTTTACAGTATGTGCCCTGGCGAGGATTTTAATGTTTAGTGTTGTTTGCTTTTAACCATGTTTTGTTTACAGAATGTGCCCTGGCAGGGATTTTATTTTTAAGTTTTGTTTACTTTTAACCATGTATTATATTGTTTACTTTTAACCATGTATTGTTATGTTTACAGTTCGTGCCCTCCCCAGGATTTTATTTTTAAGTGTTGTTTACTTTTAACCATGTATTGTTTTGTTTACAGTATGTGCCCTCGCCGGGATTTTATTGTTTAGTGTTGTTTACTTTTAACCATGTATTGTTTGTTTACAGTATGTGCCCTCGCTGGGATTTTATTGTTTAGTGTTGTTTACTTTTAACCATGTATTGTTTTGTTTACAGTATGTGCCCTGGCGAGGATTTTAATGTTTAGTGTTGTTTACTTTTAACCATGTATTGTTTTGTTTACAGAATGTGCCCTGGCAGGGATTTTATTGTTTAGTGTTGTTTACTTTTAACCATGTATTGTTTTGTTTACAGTATGTGCCCTCGCCGGGATTTTATTGTTTAGTGTTGTTTACTTTTAACCATGTATTGTTTGTTTACAGTATGTGCCCTCGCTGGGATTTTATTGTTTAGTGTTGTTTACTTTTAACCATGTATTGTTTTGTTTACAGTATGTGCCCTGGCGAGGATTTTAATGTTTAGTGTTGTTTACTTTTAACCATGTATTGTTTTGTTTACAGTATGTGCCCTCGCTGGGATTTTATTGTTTAGTGTTGTTTACTTTTAACCATGTATTGTTTTGTTTACAGTATGTGCCCTGGCGAGGATTTTAATGTTTAGTGTTGTTTGCTTTTAACCATGTATTGTTTTGTTTACAGAATGTGCCCTGGCAGGGATTTTATTGTTTAGTGTTGTTTACTTTTAATCATGTATTGTTTTGTTAACAGTATGTGCCCTCGCCGGGATTTTATTTTTAAGTTTTGTTTACTTTTAACCATGTATTATATTGTTTACTTTTAACCATGTATTGTTATGTTTACAGTTCGTGCCCTCCCCGGGATTTTATTTTTAAGTGTTGTTTACTTTTAACCATGTATTGTTTTGTTTACAGTATGTGCCCTCGCCGGGATTTTATTGTTTAGTGTTGTTTACTTTTAACCATGTATTGTTTGTTTACAGTATGTGCCCTCGCTGGGATTTTATTGTTTAGTGTTGTTTACTTTTAACCATGTATTGTTTTGTTTACAGTATGTGCCCTCGCTGGGATTTTATTTTTAAGTGTTGTTTTATTTTAACCCTGTATTGTTTTGTTTACTTTTAACCATGTATTGTTTTGTTTACAGTTTGTGCCCTCGCCGGGATTTTATTTTTAAGTGTTGTTTACTTTTAACCATGTATTGTTTTGTTTACAGTATGTGCCCTCGCCGGGATTTTATTGTTTAGTGTTGTTTACTTTTAACCATGTATTGTTTGTTTACAGTATGTGCCCTCGCTGGGATTTTATTTTTAAGTGTTGTTTACTTTTAACCATGTATTGTTTTGTTTACAGTATGTGCCCTGGCGAGGATTTTAATGTTTAGTGTTGTTTGCTTTTAACCATGTATTGTTTTGTTTACAGTATGTGCCCTGGCCGGGATTTTATTGTTTAGTGTTGTTTACTTTTAACCATGTATTGTTTTGTTTACAGAATGTGCCCTGGCAGGGATTTTATTGTTTAGTGTTGTTTACTTTTAATCATGTCTTGTTTTGTTAACAGTATGTGCCCTCGCCGGGATTTTATTTTTAAGTGTTGTTTACTTTTAACCATGTACTGTTTTGTTTACAGTATGTGCCCTCGCCGGGATTTTATTGTTTAGTGTTGTTTACTTTTAACCATGTATTGTTTGTTTACAGTATGTGCCCTCGCTGGGATTTTATTGTTTAGTGTTGTTTACTTTTAACCATGTATTGTTTTGTTAACAGTATGTGCCCTCGCCGGGATTTTATTTTTAAGTTTTGTTTACTTTTAACCATGTATTATATTGTTTACTTTTAACCATGTATTGTTATGTTTACAGTTCGTGCCCTCCCCGGGATTTTATTTTTAAGTGTTGTTTACTTTTAACCATGTATTGTTTTGTTTACAGTATGTGCCCTCGCCGGGATTTTATTGTTTAGTGTTGTTTACTTTTAACCATGTATTGTTTGTTTACAGTATGTGCCCTCGCTGGGATTTTATTGTTTAGTGTTGTTTACTTTTAACCATGTATTGTTTTGTTTACAGTATGTGCCCTCGCTGGGATTTTATTTTTAAGTGTTGTTTTCTTTTAACCCTGTATTGTTTTGTTTACTTTTAACCATGTATTGTTTTGTTTACAGTTTGTGCCCTCGCCGGGATTTTATTTTTAAGTGTTGTTTACTTTTAACCATGTATTGTTTTGTTTACAGTATGTGCCCTCGCCGGGATTTTATTGTTTAGTGTTGTTTACTTTTAACCATGTATTGTTTGTTTACAGTATGTGCCCTCGCTGTGATTTTATTTTTAAGTGTTGTTTACTTTTAACCATGTATTGTTTTGTTTACAGTATGTGCCCTGGCGAGGATTTTAATGTTTAGTGTTGTTTGCTTTTAACCATGTATTGTTTTGTTTACAGTATGTGCCCTGGCAGGGATTTTATTGTTTAGTGTTGTTTACTTTTAATCATGTATTGTTTTGTTAACAGTATGTGCCCTCGCCGGGATTTTATTTTTAAGTTTTGTTTACTTTTAACCATGTATTATATTGTTTACTTTTAACCATGTATTGTTATGTTTACAGTTCGTGCCCTCCCCGGGATTTTATTTTTAAGTGTTGTTTACTTTTAACCATGTATTGTTTTGTTTACAGTATGTGCCCTCGCCGGGATTTTATTGTTTAGTGTTGTTTACTTTTAACCATGTATTGTTTGTTTACAGTATGTGCCCTCGCTGGGATTTTATTGTTTAGTGTTGTTTACTTTTAACCATGTATTGTTTTGTTTACAGTATGTGCCCTCGCTGGGATTTTATTTTTAAGTGTTGTTTTCTTTTAACCCTGTATTGTTTTGTTTACTTTTAACCATGTATTGTTTTGTTTACAGTTTGTGCCCTCGCCGGGATTTTATTTTTAAGTGTTGTTTACTTTTAACCATGTATTGTTTTGTTTACAGTATGTGCCCTGGCCAGGATTTTATTGTTTAGTGTTGTTTAATTTTAACCATGTATTGTTTTGTTTACAGTATGTGCCCTGGCCAGGATTTTAATGTTTATTGTTGTTTACTTTTAACCATGTATTGTTTTGTTTACAGTATGTGCTCTAGCCGGGATTTTATTGTTTAGTTTTGTTTACTTTTAACCATGTATTGTTTTGTTTACAGTATGTGCCCTGGCCAGGATTTTAATGTTTAGTTTTGTTTACTTTTAACCATGTATTGTTTTGTTTACAGTATGTGCCCTGGCCGGGATTTTATTGTTTAGTGTTGTTTACTTTTGACCATGTATGGTTATGTTTACAGTATGTGCCCTTGCTGGGATTTTATTGCTTACTGTTGTTTACTTTTAACCATGTATTGTTTTGTTTACAGAATGTGCCCTGGCCAGGATTTTAATGTTTAGTTTTGTTTACTTTTAACCATGTATTGTTTTGTTTACAGTATGTGCCCTGGCCGGGATTTTATTGTTTAGTGTTGTTTACTTTTGACCATGTATGGTTATGTTTACAATATGTGCCCTTGCTGGGATTGTATTGTTTACTTTTAACCATGTATTGTTATGCTTACAGAATGTGCCCTGGCAGGGATTGTATTGTTTAGTGGTGTTTACATTTAACCATGTATTGTTATGTTTGCAGAATGTTCCTGGGCGGGAGTATTGTTATTTTGTGTTGTTCACTTTTAACTCTGTTTACAGAATGTATCTGGGCAGAGGTTTTGCTGCTTTTTTTTGTTTACCATGTCTTGTTTTCGTTAACATAATATGTTGATGGTTGTGTTTTTGTTTACATAATATGCTTGGGCTATTATGTAAACAAGAACATAGCCTTTTGTTTTCTAACTGTTGTTTATTTATAATCATGTCTTGTTGGTGGTGGGTGTTGTTTATGATCGTGTTTTTGTTTACATAATTTGCTTGGGTTATTATGTAAACAAGAACACAGCCTTTTGTTTTCTAATTGTTGTTTATTTATAATCATGTCTTGTTGGTGGTGGGTGTTGTTTATGATCGTGTTTTTGTTTACATAATTTGCTTGGGTTATTATGTAAACAAGAACACAGCCTTTTGTTTTCTAATTGTTGTTTATTTATAATCATGTCTTGTTGGTGGCGGGTGTTGTTTATGATCGTGTTTTTGTTTACATAATTTGCTTGGGTTATTATGTAAACAAGAACACAGCCTTTTGTTTTCTAACTGTTGTTTATTTATAATCATGTCTTGTTGGTGGTGGGTGTTATTTATGATCGTGTTTTTGTTTTCATAATTTGCTTGGGTTATTATGTAAACAAGAACATAGCCTTTTGTTTTCTAATTGTTGTTTATTTATAATCATGTCTTGTTGGTGGCGGGTGTTATTTATGATCGTGTTTTTGTTTTCATAATTTGCTTGGGTTATTATGTAAACAAGAACACAGCCTTTTGTTTTCTAATTGTTGTTTATTTATAATCATGTCTTGTTGGTGGCGGGTGTTATTTATGATCGTGTTTTTGTTTTCATACTTTGCAGAGCTTGTGGTGCAGCCCTTTAAATATGGATCGAAAATATGGTGTGTGTTTGGACTTGTGTGAGTTTTGTAAAGAGGTGCCTGTTGTGTATTGCATAGGTTGTCAAACTTTAACTTAGGGCAGGACTTGTTCAGTCTTAACTATTAAATGCTCAGTATATCACTGACAGGTATTTAGATTTCAACCTTTGGTCAAATATTTCAGAAAAGTCATAAATGTTATTGTAATGTTTAACTTTTATGTGCACCTCCATTTCATGAATTTCAGAAAAGTCAACACTGTCCAGATAACCCATCTTAAGGGTCCAGACCATAAGCTGATGCAGAGGAAACATAGATAACTCAGGTACATCTGATGGTAGCTTTGATTGTTACAAATGTCGGTAGTGTTTAAAGTCTCATGCCAGAGAGTCTTTTAAGCCATTCCCTTTTCCACCAAGCTTTTCAGTTGTTTGTTTTGAAGAAAGCTCAGGCTGTTTAAAGATCTATTTGGTGACATCATTGTAGTGAAAAACTTTAGAAACATGATTGTCTGCAGATTTCCACAGAATTGAGTTGCTCTTAGAACCCCCCCCCCCCCCCCCCCCCAAAAAAAAAACACAAAAAAAAAACAAAACTTTTTTCGTTTGACTGGTAGCCTTCTGTTGTTTCTTTAGTTTTGACACACCAATTTGATCCGAATTTGAAACCAGGAGGAGAGCCCTCCAAAAAGGGCCTTGCGACCAAAAAGAAATTAATTGAAAGACATTACATTCCCAATAGTTTGTTTATTCCTTGCATTGCACTCTTTATGACAAATATTGAAGTTTGTTAACAGTTGTTCATATATCCTATTTCCTTGTGCAGATATTGGATATTGGACGGAAGCCGACTTTATAGTTGTTGCGTCAATGGCGGCCTGTGATTATTGAGGACGTCCTCGTGGAAGCGTTTCAGGTACATATAGGAAGAAAGGCAGATATCAATTGTAGAGCTAGACCACATTAATTTTGTATTTCTCTTATATTTTGTTCTGTCATTTTTGGATTGTATACAGTAACTTGATATTACAAAAGTAAATGTGAATGTTTTTAGAAAACACGCATTTAAGTACAATTTTTACAATCTGATTTTTTTCATCTTATAATTTTTCACAAATTCTATAATCATTTAACTTTTGAAATTTACTGTTGAAGGAGAGGGAATACCTGGAAGTGGACAAGGTCATCCAAGAGGTGGGACCAGGCTGATGGACATTAGCTTTTCCATCTATGGAAAAGTAGGTTAATGAAGATACTACATAATAATTTATAATATTTCCACAACACATTTGCTAAAGATTTTTACCAAAAATATTTACCCAATTGATGGAAATCTCTAGTCGTCCAGCAATTACAAGTATTTTGATATTGTGTTGGGGACATGGCACCGTTCAGTAAATATGTTCCATTGCATTGAAGATTATACCACCATGACTCACCATTTCAATCATACAAATGTTTTTTGCACAGCAATACGACAGGGTGTGCAGGGCCAACGTCAGCATGAATCATCTACGCCACAGGCTTGTACGACAAGGAGGGAAAAGATGGAGGAGCAGGATGTGAGAGAGAAGAAACCAGACTGATGGACCACTCACCTAGTAAGATATGATTTTAAGGTCTGTTATGGCATCTCTTTGAAAATAATCCATAAATGGCAATGCCTGATGATGATGCCGATGATGCTGATGGTGATGATGCTGCTGATGATGATGATGATGATGATGATGATGATGATGATGATCTACCATTTTTTGTAGTATGTTTTATGTCTGACCTCGACCGTTGCCT
Source organism: Mya arenaria (assembly GCF_026914265.1). Classification (NCBI taxonomy): domain Eukaryota; kingdom Metazoa; phylum Mollusca; class Bivalvia; order Myida; family Myidae; genus Mya; species Mya arenaria. Next base: position 79,782,597 of record NC_069126.1, read on the forward strand.
TTAAAGACTGATTTTTTTTAAGAATATCATAATGCATCATCTGTTGTCTGTGAATATGGAATATGTAAATTTTAATGCATAATTCATTTTTAAATTCCACACTCCATTACAGTTTGGGACTTGACCCAGCAGTTCTTTTTCCCCCATCATGCCCAGCAGACTGGTCCAACATTTTTCAAGCTCCACAGAAATGTGCTGCCTGGAAATTGGCTGCCTTTTGGAGTATGTGCATAAGGCTCAGGTACATTGTAGATCTTAAAAACCGAGTTCATGTATTATTCAACTGTGTAAATAGACATGTTTTTTTTCAACTTTTCATTTACTTTGAGTCAATATTTTACTTCCTTCCTGTTGTTCCTAAATTGAGATGAAATACATGTGCACAGTGCAGTTCAAAAGATTTATGTCGTAATGTTAACATACTTTTAAACATTTTATTCACTGTATAATAAAACTTTTTTCTAATTGACATGCGCATGTATCTGTTGTAGGACTACATATGCGGATTGAGATATCTAGGATAGCCATTAGGACTGATGTGGAGCTTCTTGGCCATTCTCCATCAAAAACAACCTCAGATGTTTATGGACGGTTTACAAGGTCAGATATCTTGACATTTAGCTATCCTGCAATAAGATCACACAGTAATTTAAATTTTCAATTTAGCAGTTAAATTTTATGATGTTTCTTATGGGAATCCTAATTCTTAATGCAATATTTTTATGCACTTTAATCAATTTAAACGTAGATGTACAAAATACACATTAAAACACTACAATCCATTTAAACTATTATGTTATTTGTTTACAAACTTCTTCTACAGATGAATGGCAAACATCAAGGTTATTTTTGATTGAAAATGGCTGAGAAGTTCCAAATGCAATGATAGCAGGAAATACAAAGTTCCACCTGGATCTTCACTGGGGCACTGCAGTCCATAGTAGGTTAATAGTAATACTTACTGAATAATTCCCTAAATGACTTTAGCTTAAGATTTTGAAAAGTATTAACTTTTGTTTTAGCCTTGGTGTTATTGTTATTAGTGGCATGTAGAAAACTAACCTTGGCCATAACTTAAATACTGTTGAAATTATTTGAATACTATTTTGTTGACATGTTGCCAGAGGAATTATGTTGATGTGTAGCAAGAATCGTAATTGTGTTTTAAGTAATTTTTGTGTTAGTTTAATTCTTGAAATGAACAAAATAAGCAAACCCTCCTATGATTTCAGGTGGAAAATCAAATGCTGAGCTGATAGGAGAAGTGGCTGCGATTGTGACCAGCCCATAACATTCTCCAACTTGTAGCTGATGCTGAAAACCAGTCGAGCTCTTCCATCGGAAACACTACTGTTCTTCAAGCCATTGAAAAACATCTCGAAGTAACACCATTTTGTATTTGAAGGTATGATAACATAAATGACATGATATGTCATATCACCATTTCTTTAAGCATACATTTATAAGCATTCAATATTAGATTTTAATTTCTCAAGAATGTTTAAAGGGACTGTACACCAGATTGGCACCAAAAAAGTTTTTTTCTGAAACAAATCTCAGGACAATTATTTAATAAAATGTTTACTCTTTAGTATCATAATAGCAAAATGTAAATAAAAAATCAAGTCTGAGACAGGGTTCGAAACCGGTGTCGCCAAAATTGCAGTCCAGCGTCGTAACCACTGTGCAACGAAGGCTTACCCTAAACAGATGGAATATTTAAGCTACCGGTATATACCTAACTTGGTAATGTCACGTAATAACATCGACTAGCCAATCACGTATAAGGAATGAATTCTACTAGGTAGACATACCTAGTAATCTATGTGGTACTTCAGTTTAATAGTAAGTTTAAATGCATTGTACAAAAAGATACCAAGTTTATGTCAGTTTCCAAAAAATTATGTTTTTACGCTATTTCATCAAACGGAGTACAGCCCCTTTAAATGTCAGACATTTTTCAATTTCCATCCTGGTTTGTTAGTTACTCGACCAAATGAACTCAACTCATACTTTAAATAGAGTACTTGTAAATAAACATACTCTGTTTAACATCATTTAATTATAACTTAAGTCATTCCCCACCTGGTCAAAAATAATTCCATGATTTTTGTTTTTTACTGGTACCTGATTCAGTATATAAATACAAATAAGTATTATTTTGCTGTTTTACATTAAAATGATCAAATTGTCTTGAATTGAACTCTTCCTAAATCAACAGTATGAGCCATTTTCCTCTCGCCTAAGACGTCATTGGACCGTCCAAATCTTATTTCAAAACAGCATCTCATTTATGTTTTTTAACACTTTTTAATAAGATTTGGATCAGCTTGTAAAACAGTTAATATTTGCTTTTTTGTTTTGATAAACTTTATACAAAGTAATAAGACTTACCGATATTTCATGGTGGTTTGGTGTTGGGGATGACATTCAGCCTATCGGCTTCAGGCAACAGTTCAGATGTCACCCCCTTCACCTCGGGACAATAGTTTTGACAGTTACCCAAATAAACATGAAATTACTGTAAACTGAACACTAGTTTTTGTTATTCTTCTGTGGGTATCTTTGGTTTTAAATATGTTTTATTAATCAATGATTTCAGCAGATGGACCCAGATTTGTGCAGTGCAGAGAGATTGCTGAATCAGATGTTGTGGAGTATAACTAATGCTTCATTGCTGAAAATTGGAGGAGTTGTCTTCCCTGAACTCCCATGTGAAATCTGCACCAAGGGCGTGGACTTTGATAACAGTGATATTTACATGAGAAGATAAGGAAATACTTCAGAATTGACGTTAATAGAGACAAATTAGCTTACCCTAGACCATCTCAATCAAAGCAGTGAACACACTATAACCTTTTCTTCTAACAATTTGTTTAGATATATCTGTCATACAACTGATGTATGGTAGGGTGAAATATATTTTCAACTATAATATATGTTCTCTATTGAAGGTTGTCTATTGTAATCAACAATTGACTTTCATTGTATTATTCGCCTGTGATCTTTTTACAAAATTCTCTTGATAGCTTTACATTAAAGATGCTCTCTCACTTCCATATAAGATGTACCACAATTAATACAAATGTTTTTATACACCATACAGGACAAACACATGTCAAAAACAGTTATATAGTTCTTATGAAGGATACACAATTAAATTTTAAGGGTACGTGCAGAAAACACACTTTATACATTATGAGTGAATAGTAGATCACAATCTTTTAGCAGTCACCAGTAATTTAGAAATTTTGCTTTATCAGCTATTAAAGGGACTGTACACCAGATTGGCACCAAAAAAGTTTTTTTCTGTAACGAATCTCAGGACAATTTTTTAAAAGAATGTGTTACGCTTTGATATCATAATTGTAAAAAAAGTACCAAAATGTAAAAAAAAAATTGTGTCGGAGACCGGGTTCAAACCCGTGTCGCCAAAATTGCAGTCCAGTGTTGTATCCACTGTGCTACGAAGGCTTACTCCAACTGAGTGGTATATTTAAGCTATATACCTAACTTGGTAATATCACGTGATAACATTGACTTTTATAGCCAATCACGCATATGGGATTAATTCTACTAGGTAGACATACCCAGTAATCTTTTTTAATGGAAAAATACGAAATAACTGCTAAACTTAAATAAATTGTAAACAACATGTATGTGGTAGTAAGTTAGTAAGTTTCAATGCATTGTACACATTAATACCAAGTTTATGTTAGTTTTTGACAATTTTCTTTTTTTCATGCAAATTGATCATCTGGTGCACAGTTGCTTTAATACATGGGTATAATAATGCTGTCAGTAATTATTATTTTCCATTAATGCATTATGTAGTATACAGTAATTTACATAATAATTATGATATTCATGTGTATGAATAGAGTTTTAATAAGTGTGTCACTTAAAAGTAATTTCTATTAACTTTTAATGTCTGTCTGAATTATCAATTTAAAATTCAATGTTTGACCAGGTTTATAAGAATGCTGAACTGCAATGTCAAAACAAAACATGTAATATATATTTAAATGTGTATTTAGTTTTGTCATGGTAATATTTCAGTTTGTTTTCTTTATATCTTAGTCAAATAGATTATAGGTATGTAACAAAAGAACACAGTTTATTAAAAGCTTTCCTGTAGTTGATAGAGGTTTTTCTCCCACCTCAGATAAGTAGATCCAATAATTTAACCATGCTAGAAATTCTTATCTTGTCCACCGGCGAATATAAAATGCCCCTACGGAACTCCTTTTTAATAGTCACCACATTGTAATTACCTCCCTTGTTGAAGACAATGTTGTCTGTAGCATCATGGAAACCTTGTCTTGTGGCAATATTTAGAACGCTAATTATTTTTTCGCTTTAAATGTCACCATAAACCAGTTTTCACGCACCTTTCAAGAAAAAATGCTTCACTCTCCTTAGAACTATTTAAAGACCGATCTGACTATTTACATAATCTGAATCACTGCGCGCATATTCATGACAACCATGAATTATGGCATATCCATACGCAATTATTTTCGCTAAGCACAAAAGAGTTCCAACAAAAAATACATTTTTACTTAATTTTTTTAACTGGTGAGGGAGAAAAAGCATCTACCATAGCCGCTCGTGTAAGATAGGTTCATCCCGACCCTCGCGCAGGGTCGGAATGAACACCCTTTCTGGGGTTGGAATGAACCTATCTTACACTCTCGGCCATGGGTGATACTTATATTCAGTGAAATAAAATCACCATCTTTATCATTACATTCATATGCTTTTCTATATTTGTCTTTAAAATTGTTGAAATTTGAGAACTGACTAATTCGGAAAGGTGTTAAGTGTATTGTTAATTTACTAAGTTTGGTAAAAAAATAAATATTGTGTATAATGAGTATAGCTACAAAATGCATAAATACCAGAATAAACCTGTTAATTGTATTACAATTTCTGAATATTTTGAATGTATTTTTTTTGTACAACAATGATCCACTCCTGACATAATTGAACACAAGTGTGTTATTGAAGCGTTTTATGTCATGTGATGTATGGTCAGTCGAGGGGAAAGGCGGGAATATGCACAGGTTTTAATTATATCGGTCATTTCTATGCTTGACTGAAGCTGTTAACTTGATTTTATTCAAAATTGAGTCGTTTAATGTTGGCATAAAGGTGTTTTATGCATTTTATGTTATTATTATAATCGGAAAATAGTTAAGTTCATTGGGAACATTTATATAATCATGTTAATCATTAATTAGAAAAAAGTATTTAGGTCATGAAATTGAAATATTTCAAAAAGTATTGATGATTAATGAATGAAATATGTATACATTTTGATCTCGTGAATTTTGAAGCATTATGGTATTCTGAGGTACAGTTTTCCAGAGTTATTTTACAAACAGTTGAAGTTTTGATCTCTGGTTTTTACCCTGTCTTGGAATATCATAAATTGTACAACATTGTATTATTCAAACATTGTATATAGATGTTGTATTGTAACAATATTCTGTAAATATGTATATTTGTAATTTGTTTAAAGTCTTCCCGAGAAAAATAAATTGACCGCAAGTCTTATGCTAAAAGCAAGAAAAGTGTTTGTGTATAGTTGTGTTAAGACATAACCATAACAGTATAAGTATTATTACACATGCTCTTACCTTTTAGAAGGTATTTCTGAAATGGCTGCCTATACTTTTGTAACTTGAGCAGATTTTTAATGCCTATACCTTTGTCTTTTGAGTAGACTTTAGTGGCTATACTTGAGAAATTTGAGTAGTTTTTAATGCCTAGCTAATAAGCCCCAATGTCTTGAAACTTCTTAAGCATAAAAGACTTAAGTAGCTTATTTCAGTTAGCCAAAATGCATACTTTAATTGGATTTTGATACATAAAAAATGGTTTATTGTAATTGACAATTCCTATTTAAAGTATAACGATACTCAAAAGAAGTAAATATAATGCAAATTATTGAAAAACAAAAATAGTGAGCTTAGATAGTCCTGTTGTAAGGGACAAGTAGTTTCGAGAAAATGGGGCGATCATGTTTGTAATTAAAGTATTTTTTTAATGCCTTTATTTTTGTTGAGTAGTTTTTTAAGACGTCTAGTTTGATCCCTAACGTGTTGCATATTGTATTGTATTTTATTGTCATTGCCACGGTAACATTTATAGAATTTGTCACCACTTTAGATTATGTTATTTTGTGTATGATATAATTATTTAACTACAAAAATATAAAGACATGAAAAAACATGTTTTCTTGGATTATTATCTCTAAAATTTGCCACATATAAAAAACTTTACATTATTTGTCATAAAGACTATGCCATTATCGTGCCTTCCATCAGCAAGGTTTCCATGTCCAAAACCTTTGGCCAAATCTAAGCTCTATGGTGTAAGGCGTAATGATTCATGTTGTCGGCAGGGTTATCTTGGACTATAGTAATGTACAAAAAAACTCATGGCCAATCGTTCTTTTTAATCATGTTTCGGAAAACCCCAGGTTATTTGATTAGGGTATGATGATCTTGGCCTTTGTATGTTCGCATCTTCGTTTTTTCGCCTCCATCCATTCATAATTACCCAGCACATACGTTGTGCACTCAAGATAACATGCCATTTTATTAATCAGAACACGAAAAACGCAATGACGCTAAAAAAGAGGTGTTACACAAATTCAATCTGATATGTGAAGTGACAGCAGCTGTTTTTGGGACAGTTTTTAAGATGACAACTCGTGAAAATTAACAGCATTGTTTATGTTAGTTTATCAAGGTTAGTTTTGAGGTCTGTCTGTACCCGCAGGCTGCATTATGGCTTGACCCTACTTTGATGCCATAATGACTTAAATGGTGTTTAAATGCCATATGTGACATGAAATAGAAGTGACAGCTATTCGCAGTCAAATCCAGACATCGAAACACTAGAAGAAACAGTATACACTGGATACAACTTTCCTGGGTTGAATCAGTAGTGAGTTCACCATATTTCCCGGTCTAGAATTAAAATGCAGAGCGCTAGGCAAGGTAGCTACTGGTACCATATTTTGACCTCTCGGTTCTACATGGCCAGGGTTTGAACCCCTGACCTTCCACACCCAAAGCGAACACTACCAATGAGCTATCTGGGCAGTAAAAATAACAGAGCTTAAGTGGTTTTAAATTATACATGCACTCGCAAAGCCCATTCAGCAAGTGCTAAAATGGGATTGTTAGTCATTTCATTTTCTTTGGACCACAGTGCACAGACAATCGTTAGACTCGGCCATCTCCGCCACTCTTAAATTCTGTTTGATACTGGCCGAGGTGTTTCGATTGAGTGCACAGACAGAATGTTATCCTGGTTAGTGGGTGTGTAAGCTTATTTATACTCGCACTCCCCTTGCCCATTTGGCGAGTGCTCCTTTAAGATTGTTAGTCATTTTAGGTTTTTGGAGCATTGTGCACAGACAGAATGTTACCCTGGTTAGAGCTACCCTGGTTCTTTAACGTGCACCATTGTATAGCACTGTCACACGGGACCCCAATTTAACGTCCCTCCCGGAAGACGATTAGTTTTTTTTAGTGATGCGACGCGGGATCGAACCTGCGACCCCTGGATTGATAGTCAAGCGTGTTACCTCAAGACCACGGATCCTGGTTAGAGCTACCCTGGTTCTTTAATATGCACCAAGGCAATATATAGCACTGTCACAGGGGACCATCATGTAACGTCCTTCCTGGAGGATAATAAGTACGTTTGAGCGTTGCGCAGGGGAGTTGAACCTGCGAAGTCCTACTGGATTGACAGTTAAGTGTGTTACCACTAGACCACCGATCCACCACCCAATTTACGAACAAACGAACAAAAGTTTATTCAATAAAAGGCCTCCAGCCCATAAGACATGTTACAATGCAAATCAAATATAACAAAATGCATATATATAATTAAATAAGAGTTGTGGCTCTTGGTTTACAAAGTTAAGTGGTATCTATGGCTAACATGAGTTTATGAACGTAAAGAGTAATGGATTTAATATAGGTAACATTTTCCGATGCCATCATATCATAGAAATCAGTGGCGGTTTTACAGGGTGCACGTAGGGCCAGTGACCCCCCCCCCCCCCCCCGCGGGCCGGCATGTAATGTTTTTTGGGGGCACATCTTTATTGATTTAACTGTACAAGTAAGTTGTTTTGTCACAAATAAACAACCTGATTATCGAGTATAAATTAATATAGTATACGAAACGAAAAAGTCTTTTGAAAAATGACATCGGGGCCCGCACATTCGATAAAAAAAAATCGGCGCCGCATTTTACACAGACAGCTGATCAAAAGTAGACAAATATGGCTGCAGTTATACGCGTTAGTTTACTGTTTTCAGAATATATCATATACCAGAAATATAAGTTGTTTTAAACTGTTAACATGTGCACATTATATGTTCGTCATTTCTTTTAATAATGGCATTGTCAATGTGTGACAACAAGATATGTGTGTGCATGACGTGCATTTAACAAAAGTTTAAATTCAAAACGTTGCCAAAACGTTGCCGCTTTGAAACTTTCCATTTCAGCCTTTATTATCGTCTAGTTCTCTGAATTATGCTAGAGCCTTTGTAAATTAATACATAATAATTTATTTGAAACCCTTTTTGGAATTTGTTGTCAAGTTGTTTTACTTCAGTTATCTTAAATTTATAACAATGACATCCGAAGCACCTACACTATCGTTGAGTGCAATCAATATACTGTAGTCTAGGTTTATATAGAAAATATTGATATGTGTGTCTCAGGTGGACGAGTGGCTAACGACTTAGCCTGTTAATCCGTCGACCTTGGTTCGATTCCCCAAAACGGCTAGATATCTTTATTTTTGAAAGTTTTATCTCAGTAAATGATATATTTTTAATTCAATTTATCTGCCAAACAATATTGACAGTGAAGATAATTGTTAATTCCATGTCATTATATGATTAAAATAATGCATTCAAAATAAAGTTTGATATGTCTATAAATAGTTGTGCCCCCTCCCTCCCCCCATTTAGAAAGTCCTGGGACCGCCGCTGGAAATGAACGCTGTACAGAGCAGTCAAACTCCCGGCTTTTATACTTGGCATGACGTCATAATCAAGATCATTCATATGCTTGTAATGCGTCTATGCGATACAGACGGTGCAACTCCATGCTTTTGAACGACAAAAATATAGATTTTTCTTCGTAAAAACAAAGAGTGAAAACGTAATATTTGGTAAATAACTTATAAATATCGTAAACTTTAAATGGGTTACAAAAAGTATTGAATTTGGGTAGAGAATATGTTGACAGTCGATCATTTTAAACGTGCACTTGCTGAGACATCAAAACACCAAAAAGTCCAAGTACAGCGGAACAAAAATACAAGCAGATCATAAAATTTCATCCACCGAAGACAATTTCACATTCCGAATGGAAGGGTAATAACTGATAAGATTGTCGTTCAATACTCCTAATCGTAAAAATGTGATCTCTTTAATCATTTTGTATTATAAATAAAAATTGAACTCGTGGAGTTCATCTGTTTTCAACTGTCATATTTAACATTAAGATACTGTACTGAAACAGTTCCAATCAATGTTAAACATAGTTTTCAGACATCAGTTAAAATACATAAAAGAGATAGTAATAATGACTAAAATGCAAACATTTGTAATTTTCAGTGACTGGATAAAATCCTTATCTGAGAGCACTACAGAAAGTTTCCTACGTGGCCTGGCACTGGGCGTAGAACTCACGGAGCCCCTGACCGCTCACAGAGGCATGGCTCGTATGTTGTAGCACCACATATGTGTGGAACTACAATAATCATGTGTTGACACAGCTCAGACATCAGGAGATAATGTAGACACAACAGTGTTTGATGGTCTGAAGAAAGTGGGTCATGCGAAGTAAGGTCAAAGGATTGTTTTTTAATGTCCTATTTAATGTTATATATAGTATTTTCCATAATTTTAATGATTGTGTTAGAGGTTCTGTTTGACAGTTCCACTGATAAGATGACATATGGAAGCAGTGACATCAAGAGTACTACGAGCGATTTGTAACAGAGCAATACTACTGTTGTAAAGCTCTCCTTGGTAAAAAACTGCTTCTTGCAATTTAAAGGAAATGGGCCTATGCACCACATGTCAATTTTAAAACTGAAGTTTTATATTGTTTAAATATCATGATGAAAATGTTTTGATCCTTTCCTTAGAAAGATATATATGGCCATATTTTTATGCCCCCCCCCCCCCCAAAAAAAAAAGGCCTCACATCCTTTTTGATTAATAATTTAAGTACCCTGGGAGCTCAAACTTGGTAGGCAGGTTGGTTGTGGCCAGTAGATAAACCCTATTAATCAGTTCAATATAATTGTAACTCTTGAAAAGTGTTAAGTATTCCAGAATAACAAAAGCTAAATGTAGTCATTCTTTCAAGCCCCAAAATAGTTGATTCTTAGGGAAATGAATATAAGTTCTTCAAAATTATTGCAGTGAAACAAGCTCCCTTGTCAACATCTGTAATGCCCTGGCATATGCCTTGATGAAGCCATGGATCCTGACCCCATCCAAGGACCCAACGTCCCCTGCGACCCCTGGGTTGGAGTCCCCCACCCTGAAGAAGGGCAAGGATAAGGCACAGAAGAGTAAAACCAACACGGCGACTGTGGCTAAATCAGAGAGACATAATGTGCCGATTCTCGTCCGTATGCCGATACTGCAGACATGGGTAGCAGCTAAACAGGTTACACTGTGAGCAGCAAATATCCAAGAATCTTGGAGTTGAAGAGGAGGTAATGGCTGCAAAATTCTGCATAATTTTTTTTCAAAGGTAGGGAGAAAAAAAGTGATTTACAAAGAGGATTATAAGTATCTTCTTTGGCATGGCTGAGAGAGTAAGATAGGTTCATTCAAACCCGATCGTAGGGTGTTTTGTGGAAACAAGGTTTATAGAACATCCTGCACAAGGGTTGGGATAAACCTATCTTACACAAGCGGTCAAGGTAGATCTTTTTCTCCCACCCCAATTAAACAAAATATAGTCAAAACATACAAGTACTTTTTTTATCTTTGCCTGTGGGTAAGATAAGGATTCCCCCAGCATGGCCAAATATTTGGATCTACTTATCTGGGGTGAGAGAAAATTATTTGCTGAATTTCAGTGAAGATCTAAATTTATTTCACTGATTAATCCCAAACATATATTCACTTAATATCATAATGCATGAACTGAAAAAGCTGATGGGTGAAAATGATATCTTATTTGTAAACTAAGAGAGTCTTGAATCCTTGTCTTACAAAAGATTTTATGTGAAGGTATTCACAATAAATGATTTTTTTAGACCGAAAAACAAAAATGGAATCCTGGAATTCAAAGAAGCCCCACCTATTGCAGAGGTAAATGAGTCTGGACTTTTTAGCCTTTCTGCGTTTGGAAGAAAGAATAGCCATGCAATGTGATAGCTTTGGTGTCATTGGCATCTTTCATGCAAAATTTTAACCTTAGGGTATTGGTGAAAACCAGTTAAGATATTTACAAATATGCATACTTATATCTATCAAGGCCCATTATTCCGGTTTTCAATACCACATGCATGTACAGCAAGGTTCAAAACAACAGACAACGTTGGCCCCTGTTTCATCTGAAAAACAACAGACAAAGTATATGCGTTTGCTCCTTGGGCCCTTGTCACTTTTCTTTTGTCTAATATTTTCACTTCAAAAATAATGTGCATATTTATTTCTATAGAAGTGATTTACTGTAGCCTTGTTGATCATAGTAAGATTTGGATATTTTTGCCGATCGGCCATCACACAAGCAAATTATAGTTCAAATTCAAAATTATTTTTTCTCCAAGTTTGTATTATTTCTTATACAAATAAATTAGAGGTAGAGGATCTCAAATGAGTGTTTATTTTGTATCGAATTAATTAACGAGTTCATTTAAAAATGATAAAAACGAGGCAGAGCCTCGTTTTTATCGTTTTTAAATGACAAGTTTAATAAATTAGATACAAAATGAACACAAATTTGAGATCCTATTTATAACATATAATTCATTTACGGTCGAAATCTAGGTCAAAGTTTCTTCAATACACTGCTCTTGTCATAGTGAGAAGAATTTACAAATTGTGTGTTACTAGGATGCTTCATCCGCAGGAAAGAAAATAGCCCGACAAAAAACATTTTATTAACAATACAAAACATAAATCATGTCACAATCAACCCATTTTCAAAGGTTTCACTTAAAAACAATAAAAATACATATTTTGATCCATTTAAATTAAGCAAATTAATAATAATAGCAAATTGTCACAACTGCGTGACGTCACAATTAATCACGCGATTGTGTACATGTCATTTGGCTGTTGAAGTTTGAAAAGAACATAAGTCAGCGTCACAGTTGCTTTCAATAGTCAGGGTTCAAATTTAGCCCTCGTACACTCGCAAAATACGAGCAAAAATTGAAAAATGCGAGTTGAATTTAAAGACACTTGCAAAAAATTGCGAGTTCAAAATTTGCAGAAAATATGCAATCCTCAAAATAGATATGAACATAATCGGTGATCAATTCCTACAAAATAGATATAAAACGGATTTTAGGAATGCCTACTTTCTTTTTCCGATAAGGTAGAAATTGATGACGTAGATTTACGTTATGCACACAGGCAGATACTCTTTACTGTGTGGCAGGTACTGAGACGTTACTTTGTTTTTTTGTATACTGGTCTTTCGTTTCCATTATTGGCTGCGGTATTTAGCGGTAATCATTTTGAGACACAGTCTGTATAATGATGACACGCAAAAAGGTAAGTTTTTTTACGCGTGTTGATTTTAAAATCGCTGATGGCAATGATCAATCAGTTCCAAAAATAGAAGCCAAAATGAAATAATCCGTCCGTTATAACTGTTTTGATGTGGAAGAGGGAGTTGAACATTAAATTGACATTTTCTGTGATGCAGTTACCTTATTTGCATAGTTATTACACTAGTGATATATGAGAAATATTGCATGGGGTAATATCACATCTGTGCCGTATGTAATTTAGAAATGCCTACTTTCTTTTTCCGATAACGTAGAAATTGATGACGTAGATTTACGTTATGCGCACAGGCAGATACTCTTTACTGTGTGGCAGGTACTCGTTACTTTGTTTTTTTTGGATACTGGTCTTTCGTTTCCATTATTGGCTGCAGTTTTTAGCGGTAATCATTTTGAGACACAGTCTGTATAATGAAAATAATTATATAAAAAAATAATATGTAGAGCTTGGGGGAATTGTTATGAGGTGTATTAAATAGATATTATATTTGATCTTGTGACAGGATCTAGAGGCCTTTAAACATGACATCATATGCTGAGACTGGGATCAATGCCAATTCATTTGTCAAACCAGTAAGTATTTCATTGACTTCGCATATGATGGATGTAACTTTATGAAGGCTATTGACCGAGACATGAGCTGAGGTACATTTACCTTCGGGGGCTGACTGGGCAGTCCTTATAATGCCATATGGCCCGTAGTTGTGTGTTAAATTTCTTATATTATAGCAATTATATAAATCCCGCAAACACTTAAGTTTATTTATTGTAAATGTTTCAGCATAATGCCTTTATCTGTACATATAATAAACAAACATTATACCAAATATTTTACATAACCATACATATCATTCTCAGACCAAGAGATCACCCAAGGGACTGAATCACCTCAATCAGATAGCTCGACTGGCCACAATTGCAGTCCAAATACCAGGTTACTGTGTGAATGATAAAGATTGTATGAAATATTAAAATATTTTCATCCAGCTGTCATCTGGCCATCTTTACTTGTGATAATTTTTTGCCGCTGTGAAAATCAACAGTTTTATGATGTCATCCGCCAATATAATATTCTAAGACTTATATTCAATGTGTCATGACTGGCCAAGAATACTAAATACATGTATTAATGAAGAAGAAAAACAAATAAACAATAAAACTAACTAATGATCTATTTACAGTTGAAACCTTCTATGTTGAATTTGTTGGGACCTGGGGAATTTCTTTCAGAAAACGAACATTCAACACATCTAAAATACAAATAATGTAGCTCCAAACCCAACACATTCGAGTCTGAATTCTATTCTCGCTGATTATAATTTACATCGGCCATTGAACTGGGTCTTTCATTGAATTTTCTCAACCAAAGCATTAGTACTCCAATCTTATAATTTGAAAATTATTCTTTCTACGATCGCAGCAATTTAAGACTGTAAAGATCCTGAGTTTGAATCACAAATTTATTGTTTCGAATCAGGTGTTGAAATTTTAAGTCAAAAACTACAAAGTGTAAGATGGGACAACAGGTTGTATGTACGGGCAACAAGACTTCAATCATGATATAAGTGTACACACATTTTACTAATTCAGGAAACAGCAAAGAAATATTTTATGTAATTTGAAGTCCCATACAATGCAAGACAAAGAAATATACTACTACAGACCCTTAGTCATGCAATAATAGCTCTTTTTTTGGTTTTTTATGCTTAAATCTGATTATGACTTCCCTCCATAATTACCTTCTTTTTTATTTATATATATATGTTTTGAATCAAAGTCCATGTGCATTTGTTTGTTCAGGGTCATCATGTGACTAGAAAATCTTTCTATTGGTCTAACCGTTACGAATATTTACATCTGGGTGGTTTGCCATCATGTCATATAAAACTATAAATAAAAAATATTTGTTTCAGATGTTGACACTCCACTACATGGATTCACTGATAAGCCAACTTTGGCTGGTCGGCTATACGCACATGACCCTCCCCATTCTTGCCCTCCAAGACGTCCTGTCACGCAACCTGCTGCACAATGACTCGCTCAGATTTCTCATGCATGCTTGTGCAACTGAGGTCTGTCTAGAGTTAAATCTCATGCAGGGTTACGCTTTTCACCAAAAGGCATGTGGACCGATCGCGCTGAATAGGCTTGACTTAGCAAAGTAATATTTTCTTGGTGCCTTCCTGATGGTTTTTTTCTGATTTGGTCAGAAGATGATCGACAGTTTTAGATCATCAAAAAAATGCACAATTGCTGGGTTAAACTAATATTAAATTGTATCCATACAGGGCCATTTAACCAATTATGGGGAAGACATCCTACCTGTAGTGGGGGCATGTTTTTTTTTTTCAGTTTTGGGAAAAATTCTCAGAGTACTCTTTCAACAATTTGGACAATTTAGTTTTCCAAATGGTGTAAAATGTCAATAAAGCAGTAAATATATCACTCAGAAACAACATTTAATGAATCGTGAGATTCTCATTATGTAAACATAAAAAATAAATAAAAAATAGGAAATTTCATGAGGCTTTTTGGCAAAAAACTTCCAACCCTTTGGGGATAAGTCGGGTGCTATGGCAAAGAAGATTTAAAAGCCCCTGACATCTAATTTTTTTGTTGAATATACTTGATAATTTAAAGGAAAAGAAATACATATTAAGAATGAAATTCAGGGTATAACTAAATTTATGTTTTTAGTCCATTACATGGTTTGAATTTAACTTTGAGGAGCACTCGCAAAATTACGCGAGTGCTTTTTGAGGCAACTCGCAAAATGAAAAATCAACTTGCAATTTTATTATTTGCATTATTCCCTTATAATATTGTCTAATTAAAGAAGAAATTTACACTTAAGACATATTCTGAATATTAAAAAGTATCAATCTTGAGTAACTCGGCTACTAGAACTTGTTGATGGCTTATTCTTTTTGGGGGTACTGAAAGATTTATCAGATGCTGGCCGCTTTTTGATAACAAAGCTGTCCAATAATTTGACATTGTTCACTTTGTAAATTTACCCTCGCCATCGGGTAATACTCATTCGGTAAGCACGCTACAGATTTCATTAAGTCTAGAAGTATTAAAAACAATAACATTATCAATTTCAAATAAATAAAAGCAACAGTAAATGTAGCGTGGATGCTTTGGACCATGAAATATATCGATCGAGGAAGTCAATTCACTTTGACAGTTGGGCGGAATTATATTCAAAGGTTGATGGGGTTTTCATTTAGTGCGCGAAAGCGCTAAATTGAGCCAATGATTGAGCTAGGTGATTACGTCATTTGTATTCACTTTGTATCATGCACGTCTCGGAGCATCCCGGAAAGATTCGAGATAAATCTCGGCCTTTTCCGTATTTGTTCTTTTTTTGAAAACTTACTAGAGCGTGACTCTGTACTGTCTTCTTTATACTGGTGGTGTAAACATGCCACTTATAGGCTGTTTACACTCGAATTCGTAGCGGAATTATGTTCATGTTTATTCCACTCTCCTTTTAATATTTTGTGGTCTAGAAAAAGCAACTCGCAGAATTTTGCGAGCTTGAATAAAAGTCACTCGCAATTTGCAAATGTCGCTCGCATTTTGCGAGTATGCGAGTCTAAATTCGAACCCTGCATTAGTTTAGCCAACAATAAGGATTTTTAAAATACATTAATATTTATTGCACACTTAAAGTGAGTAATATGCTTGTGATAATGTAAAAAACCCCACCATAAACCCAATTGTCTAATTGCAGGTCACGAGACGAGATTGCCCTTTGGCGGGAGAAACATTCACAGGTTGCAAAGGAAGAAGCTTGTGTTCATGAGGAGATGGCCCAGCTTGCGGCCTGGGACATACAATCATCTCGAGCCTCATATGTTTCCCACCGGACCGATCAGCCGACCGACAATTCGTCCTCGCCCATTGATTCTCATCTCGGCAAGGTTCTGGGAGCTCAGTACAGTTCCAAGACATCTGGACAGAAACTGCGGACGTTCTCATGAGACAGGTATGGGTTCAACAGAATGTTGTTTTGATTAAATGTTACCCCTAATTAAAATTTTGCTTTAAAAATATTCATTTTTTGGATTGTCAGTAACAAGGTCTAAAATTACGATTCTTCTCAAAATCTCATTGTAAAATATTAAATGACATGCAAATCTTTTTGAAAAAATAAACCTTGGATCTAGGAACTGTGGAATATACAAAATAATTCAAAATGTTAACTTGTTTATATGAGTCATGTTACAACAAACAAACTTCTCCTCATACATTAAATATGTTTTCCTTTGTTCCAGGGTCACTTACACCAGACAGCCCGAGAGTTTCTCTGGGAAGCCCATGATGTGGGAGTGTCTCTCAGTGATGCTCCCCTGCAAGCCCGGGCTCTATATCTGCTGGGGAAACTTTCCCTGGACAGGCAGGCCATCAACTTCTGTATCAGAGCACAGGTATGTACATGTGGATGTGTTTTGGGGTGGTGCTCCTCTGTAAGCCCAGGCTCTTTGTTGGCTGGGGAAACTTTTCATAGAGGAAGCCGAGTATGGGCCAGCAGTCAACTTCTAAATGGTATTAGGTATTTCTAAAAGCATCCTCTAATTAATTTTGTTCTTATAAGAGGTAAAATTCAATTCATCCTGTCATGGTTAGATTATTTATGAAGGTAAATTCATAACAATGTTGTTTTATGTTTGAACTCGCAATTTGAGCCGAACATATCAGATAATGTTGCATTCATCGAAAGGCAGTTCATTTAAGGAATGGAAGTTGAGGTGTAAATATTCAATGTCAATCCACTATATTATATATCACCATGCTATTTTACAATCTTGCTGGTGTACAGTTGGGGATCATTCTAGAAGAGCATCCAGGTATCAACAACCCCACCGTTATGAAAATGGTTCATGAAATCTGCGAGGTGAGTTTTTTGTACTTAATTTGATTCTTCCCAGCCTTTAAACAGCAAAAATGTTTGCACTGTATTTAAACGACCAAAAACAGTTTCTTTGAATCTGTCATTGATGGAAAATTTTTTCAATCATATTGGAAATGAAAATAATTTGTTAAAATATGTTTTTACTAGGGATGGAAACCGGATACCAAATCGGTATCCGGATATTCGTATCAAGTATTCGAATACTATCCGGATACTCGTATCATATTGTTTTCATAATAAGTAAATTTCATATTATATGTCACCCACCTTCTGTTATTTGACATAATTGTCCACTTAATTTATAATTCGTCATATGGCAATTTAACTTTTTATGCCCCCGAAGGCGGGCATATTAAAATCGCACAGTCCGTCCGTCCGGCTGGCCGGCTCTATAACTTTCCCTTGTATGGACAGATTTTAAAATAACTTGCCACATGTGTTCCAGATATCAAGACGACGTGTGGCGTGCAAGACTCGTGTCCCTACCTCAAAGGTCAAGGTCACACTTAGTGTTTATTCACAATGGAGTGCTGCATATAAGGATATAGAGTATAGGTTGTCGTGTCCGGGCTGTAACTTTCTCTTGTATGGACAGATTTTAAAATTACTTGCCACATATGTTCCACATACCAAGACGACGTGTCGCGTGCAAGACTCGTGTCCCTACCTCAAAGGTCAAGGTCACACTTAGTGTTTATTTACAATGGAGTGCTGCATATAAGGACATAGAGTATAGGTTGTCGTGTCCGGGCTGTAACTTTCCCTTGTATGGACAGATTTTAAAATAACTTGCCACATGTGTTCAACATACCAAGATGACGTGTCGCTTGCAAGATCCGTGTCCCTACCTCAAAGGTCAAGGTCACACTTAGTGTTTATTCACAATGGAGTGCTGCATATAAGGACATAGAGTTTAGGTTGTCGTGTCCGGGCTGTAACTTTCTCTTGTATGGACAGATTTTAAAATAACTTGCCACATGTGTTCCACATACCAAGACGACGTGTCGGGTGCAAGACCCCTGTCCCTACCTCAAAGGTCAAGGTCACACTTAGGTGTTTATTCACAATGGAATGCTGCATATAAGGACATATAGTATAAGTTGTCGTGTCCGGGCTGTAACTTTCTCTTGTATGGACAGATTTTAAAATAACTTGCCACATGTGTTCCACATACCAAGACGACGTGTCGCGTGCAAGACCCGTGTCCCTACCTCAAAGGTCAAGGTCACACTTAGTGTTTATTTACAATGGAGTGCTGCATATAAGGACATAGAGTATAGGTTGTCGTGTCCGGGCTGTAACTTTCCCTTGTATGGACAGATTTTAAAATAACTTGCCACATGTGTTCCACATACCAAGGCAACGTGTCGCGTGCAAGACCCGTGTCCCTGCCTCAAAGGTCAAGGTCACACATAGTGTTTATTCACAATGGAGTGCTGCATATAAGGACATAGAGTATAGGTTGTCGGGTCCGGGCTGTAACTTTCCCTTGTATGGACAGATTTTAAAATAACTTGCCACATGTGTTCAACATACCAAGACGATGTGTAGGGTGCAAGACCCATGTCCCTACCTTAAAGGTCAAGGTCACACTTAGTGTTTATTCACAATGGAGTGCTGCATATAAGGACATAGAGTTTAGGTTGTCGTGTCCGGGCTGTAACTTTCCCTTGTATGGACAGATTTTAAAATCACTTGCTACATGTGTTCCACGTACGAAGACGACGTGTCGTGTGCAAGACCCATGTCCCTACCTCTAAGGTGAAAAATACACTAAGTGTTTATTCACAAGGGAATTCTGAATATAAGGACATAACAGTGTAGGTTGTCAAGTATGGGTGGTATTTTTTTATGTTCAGAGGCAATTTAAAATAACTTGCCATATGTATTTGACACATAAAGGCAAGATCAACTTTTCATGTACTGACCTTGTTCGTAGGTCAATGTCACATTCGGGGGCATTCGTCACATACTGTGACAGCTCTTGTTCATTCATACTTTCTCAGTCTTAATAATTTATAATGTTATAATCAACTTATTTTACGTCATAAAACTCATGATGAATACCACATAAACACCTCGCGAATTTGATAGTCACTAAATCGGCCGAGGTGGTTGCTGCCACGTGCTTTCGAGTTTGTAATTTATCAGCAGGTTTCATGTTAAATGACGCTTCGGTTATTGATAGTCGGTTGTAATTATATTTCATTACATTGTTTGATTTAATGCAATACCTACAATTTCTGCAGTGTTTTGTTATGAAGGATATATTTGCGGAAAAGATAAGACGACAAAAAAACGATCTGATTTTTCATTATTTACATGCGTGTACTTTTTTAATTTATCAATAAACTAAACATGTTTACATGTCGTATGAAAAATAAAATACACTACACAAAATAAAATGTGAATAAATACTAAATAGGAAATAAATCATTTATATGTTTGATAATTTAATCAAACACTATACACACACTACTTTCAAGTCCGAAATGTTCGAATACTTCACAACAGTTTTCATTTGATGTCGCACTTAATTGAACGCATGTTCTTGTTTAGAAACAATTCTTTAAATCCCTTATCTTGTGATTGGACGATCAATTCCTACGGATTAATGATCAATCAGTTTATTATCAACGGTATCAATTAGTTTCAATTAAGCACACCTGAGATCATAAAACAACACTTGTCATTGTAAACAAGGTCATAGAACTTCACAGGGTGCTGCACAAGGACACAATATCACGCCTTGTGCAAACACCCAATTAGCAGACGATTTGTGACACATACCCGCTTCGCGACAGACACTGTTGATCACCTGAAATATTTCATCTGAAAAGTTTTATAACAATTGCTATGTCTCTGCTAAGCTATTTCATTGAAATTTTAATTCTTAACGAATATTCGAATACCCATTTTGGTATCCGAATACTTGCGTGATATCCGGATATCCGGATACTCGGATACTCGCTTCCATCCCTAGTTTTTAGCTTTGTTTCAAGCATGTAATAATAATAATAATAATAATAACAGTAATAATGATAATCATCATCATAATCATTATAATGATAATAATAATAAAATCAGTAAGAAATTTTGGACTTTCTGTGTTAAACCGATGCAAATTGTAAATTATAACGAGAAAAAGCTGCATTTCAGAATATGATTAGTGTACAGGCTCACTAATGTTCGGATGGGTTAGACAAGAGGCGTTACCATTGATGCCTGAACTTGCAGCTTTTCTCACACGTATGGTGCACGATTCTTTGGAACCTGAAATTCGACATAGTCTATCTTCAGGTATTGTAAATATTTTAATATACCTGCAGTTTTCCCGAAATGTGCCGGTTCGCTGGACATGTCCGGCAAATTTAGTACGTGTCCGGCAGGTCTTCCCAAAATGACGACATTTGTCACATCTTAACAATTTTTGGTGCAAAAAAAGGCTTGTGATTATAACACTGGAAACCAATAACAACAGAAGAAGAATATAAATCACAAAATTCTAAAACGGAAATTTCATACCATTAGGAAAAAATTGTTCTATTTATTTCAGACGTCAATTGTTCTTAGGGATGCTGTATCGGCTGCGGATCTGGTTCTACAAGATGTACAGAAACTCACCTCCCTACAAGAGGTACATGGTAGCATTCTTATATCCATATTGGATGCACAAATAAAATATTAAACCATGGGCTATCATAGAAATGTGACAAAAAAAACCTAAATGGCCTTGTCAACCGTTTGCTTAATAAAATTTAATGAAAACAGCAGATTCAAATTATGATATTATTTTACAAGGTAGTATAATATGGAAAAAAAAACAACAACATGGTTTAAACACCATAAAAGTAACCCTATGTGCAATTATGTATCAAGTTGTAGCTGTCATAAAAGTACATTTTTTCTTACAATTCTTCTTTTCTGAAATATGAACTTTAATATGGATTGACTCAACTTTGTCCTAAAATAATAAAACATCGATAACAATTGTGGAAAATTGTATAAAAACAAAGGGCTGATTGTTCCGAACTTTGTGTTAAAGAAGTTAACAATGATGTTTAAATCATCATTTTTTAACGTTTTAATCTTTAGAGCTATTCCAGTAAAACATGTAACCCATGGGGGGAAGGCAATTATTTGAATAGTATATGTGTCTTTTTCGCTAATTTGGACCCTTTAAGGTAAATTTGTTTCTGTAGGGGGTGGTATACTTTAAAAGTGTCTTCCGCCTTGGGGTTAAATGTTTAAATGGAATAGCCATTACTATATTTCATGGAAATACATAAAATCTGCAGTTTTTCTAATATTTCAGCTTTTCTTCTTTTTTTTTATAAATATATGAGCACACTATAACAAAAAAATAGTTTGTACTTAAAAAAAAAAATATGCTACTATCATCTACAATTTCATTTGCAGACTTGTGGCATGTCACTTCCTGTACAGCGCGAGACTGGAGATATTAAAATTGCATGGGGGGAACTTCTGCTGGAGATATTCCGCTTTCATGCCCGGGAAACCAGCGCGCTACAGCTCGAGGACCAGCGTGAAGGCTTCGTGCTCAAGATGGTGGAAGATTTTATCCGTGCCACACTAGATCATTATTAACCCACATGGAACGAGAATGGGTCGATACATTTGAGTATAGGTTACTAAGTTCTTAAACTAGAGAAATCTTTCATGCAGTCCTTATTTAAATGAATTTATGGTTGTCTGGTTAGCGCAGTGGTTAGCACACTCGCTTCTCACCTAGGTGTCCTGAGTTTGATTCCCGGCCTGGGTGCATGTTAGTTTGGTTAGTGGTCATCAAGTCATACAAGTGGGTTTTCTCCGGAGACTCCAGTTTCCCCCACAACACAAGACCACCCTCTCGCGCAACATAGTGCCAACGAGAGTGATTAATATAAGTTGCAAAAGCTTGTTTCACAATCGTTGTAAAATAAATAAGTCTAAACTCAATGTATTTTTTTTTGTTTTTTCCAATATAAGATTAAGCTCTATTTTAATAATAATAAACATTTTTTTCTCATAATCAATGCTCTGCTACAATGGATACAATGAACATTTGCAGTCTTGAGTCTTACATAGGTTAATTTCTCAGCAACTACTTGAGGTATTGCATCGAGACTTGATACAATGGTACTCAACCATCCAACCTACTTAATATTCCAAGTTAGATAACTCTAGTTTGCATTTAATGCAAATAATGGCCCTTTATTATTCGACTCAGAAATTCTGGTTAAGGTTTTGCATGTAAGCACACATAGGTTAATATCTCAGCAACTACTTGAGGTATTGCATTGAGACTTGATACAATGGTAGTCAACCATCCAACCTACTTAATTAACCAAGTTAGATAACTCTAGTTTGCATTTAATGCAAATAATGGCCCTTTATTATTCGACTCAGAAATTCTGGTTAAGGTTTTGCATGTAAGCACACATAGGTTAATATCTCAGCAACTACTTGAGGTATTGCATTGAGACTTGATACAATGGTACTCAACCATCCAACCTACTTAATATTCCAAGTTAGATAACTCTAGTTTGCATTTAATGCAAATAATGGCCCTTTATTATTCGACTCAGAAATTCTGGTTAAGGTTTTGCATGTAAGCACACATAGGTTAATATCTCAGCAACTACTTGAGGTATTGCATTGAGACTTGATACAATGGTACTCAACCATCCAACCTAATTAATATTCCAAGTTAGATAACTCTAGTTTGCATTTAATGCAAATAATGGCCCTTTATTATTCGACTCAGAAATTCTGGTTAAGGTTTTGCATGTAAGCACACATAGGTTAATATCTCAGCAACTACTGGATGAATAGCATTGAGACTTTATGAAATGGTACTCAACCATCCAATCTACTTAAATAACCAAGTAAGATATCTCTAGTTTGCATTAAATTCAAATAATGGCCCCTTTTTTTATTCAACATAGAAATTCTGGTTAAGGTTTTGCATGTAACCACTTTTAAGTCAATGCTTCAGCAAATACATCATGTATTGCATTGAAACTTTACACACAGGCTTCCAACCATTTTACCTTCTTATTTAGTCAAGTAAGATAACTCTATCTTTCATATTATATAATTTTTGCCCCTTTATTAAGCTACTTAGAAATTCTGGTTAAGGTCTTGCATGATAGCACACATAGGATAATATCTCAGCAACTATGTAATGTATTGCATTGAGACTTTATACAATGGTATTCAACCACCCAACTTAATTGAATAATCAAGTAAGATAACTGTGTTTTAAAAATTCTGGTTAAAATATTGCATGTAATCACATTTAAGCTATTATCTCCGCACATCATTTATTGCATTGAAATCTAATCAAACAGTGATCCATGTATGTTTCGCCAAAACTTTTCAATCCGTACACTGAAATGCGGCGGAATAGTCGAGCGCGCTGTCTCTGTGACAGCTCTTGTTTGTCTTGGAACGAGCAAATTATTGCAAAAATACATGGAAATCAGTTATATAAGACTGCTGATAAAAAATTAGATCGTAGATTTTGATATTTAAGTTCTAAAATTAATGGTTTATGCATTTTTCTTAAACCGTTAGTAACAGTTTAAGCCATAAAACATTAATTTTTTGAAACAGAAATATAAAAATCTACAATCTGATTTTTTGTCAGCAATCTTTAGTTATATCATTGGTTTGCAGATATTTACGCAAGATTTTGCTCTATCCAAGACAATAAGTAAAAAAATGGTCAAAATGATATATCTGTGAGACTGTGCAGCTTTAAGTCATAAGCTATTAGCTTCTTTGTCACAATAGATATTTGAAAATGTTAGTATAAACTTACCGGTAATGACATATATCAGTTATTAATAATAGTTGTGATAGCATTAGGAAGAATTGCACATAATTGAAAAAAAAATCTGTAACAGGAACTTGTAAAGTTGTCCAGCATTGCTGAGGAAATGAGGGTGGGGAAGAAGAAGAGCTGGACCCTCATTCCAGACAGTTCCTCAAGAACGCCCAACAGATACATAACATCAAGGTATTGACTTACTTCTTTAGCTAATGCTGACAGATTCTTACACTGGATTTTTGTCCACAAGTCAGATGAATTTGTAAAAGTTTTCTTTGGGCCAATTTTCAAGTGATACGACAGACATAAAATATTAAATTAATCATCATCCTTGTGTAAGAACTTAATTATCACATACAAAAAACGTAGCATTTTTAATTGAGTTCATGCATTATGGTGACAATATATATTAGACAAATTTGACCCTCATCCAAGATAGTTCTTGAAGTACATCCAACTGATATATGTAACATCAAGGTACATACTTGTTCAGGCTTTCTAGAGAAACTTTTAAATATATTCAGTGTTGTTGAAGATTTATTACACTACATGAGTATATATGTTAAATGTTAAATGATATTTATTTCATGATGGTGATATCATCCATAATAAGAAATAGGAATATAAGTACTGCATTTTGATCTGGGAGGTTGTATTCAACTCAAGTGGATTTTTACAGATATAAATTGCACGACGTCTAAACCAAGTAAAATCAAAAACTGGAAAAATCTCTGAGAGTCATATGACATACTTAATCGAAAGTACTAATAACCCTTTTATTATATAATACATTACTGCTAAATATCATTGATAAGACTTATGATTTCATTATAAAAGTCATTTTAATGAGGCAGTATGTAATATGTAGATAACATGAAGTAAAACCTTAATGATAAAGAATGGTTGGAGTGAGTGTAGCAAAGAAGACCTTCGTAATCATTAAGATATTACTTTAGGTCATCTAACTGACATAGAATACAAACTCATGGGCTGACACATTGTCGACTCAACATCTAGCATCGCAGGGGTTGTGTACCAGATGAGTGCCGAAGGCAGACCTTTAAACACTTGTGAAAGTTGTAATTCTTCATGATTAAGACCTGTACTTAATTTTTTGCCTACCTGCAATTTCATTGGCTCAAAATGTAGGTTGTATTCTTATTTTTTTTATGAAATCATTTTAACATTGTGCACTAATACTTGTTATGATGTGACACCAAAAGAGTGGAATACAGCCTTTTGCACTTGAGTGGAATACGGATTACCTTATTTTGTGTGTGGATTTATGAATTGTAAATAATAAACTCTTTAATTGATTTTGATAATTATTTTACAGACTTGTTACAAAGTGTCGCACAAGTATCTCATGCAGGCAACAGAGAGTCTCGTACAAACTCTGGTCCTTCACGGGCCCTAAACAAGAAATATATGGTAAAAATGGTTTTATCCTGTTATAAATTTTGTCAATATCCCTAGAATTTTTTTTTGTACCATTTCTCTTGCAATCAACAAAATGGCACCTCATGATTCTAACATAGTTGTATTCTCCGTCTGATCATCGGAAAAAAGTATCATACATCTTACTTTAATTAATTATAAAATCCACATGGATGAACTACGTAAATGTACATCCGATAAGTTGTTTTTACTGCAGGTCGTCCTGATATTCTTCTGTTTTAAACCCCTCTTTCAAACATATAAGCTGTGTCACAAGTAATCACCAAATACAGAATTTTACTCAGTTAAGTAAATGAAATTTGTGTACCATAATAAATTATGTAACATTTCAAATTTATCACAGGACTTGGCCGGAGTTGCTTCACTTGAATTAGTGGAATGTTTTGGCCAGTACGACCCAGCGATCACAAGCCGGTTCCTTGCACTTTATCAGAGCTATGTGACCTCTACGCGTCTTATTGACCTGTTGACCTGTCGCCCAGCTTGACCCAACCCAGTCCCGCCTGCCCGCAGCAAGCCAACTTCCTGTCAAGGGAGATTGACATCCAACTCCCTCGCAAGTGAAGCATAACGCAGTCAACGCAAGATGCTCTTGAATGCGATTGGCAGGTACTGTGATTTCTGTTTTCTCATAGTAGAAACAGTATATTTTGGAAGTGAAAAACTTGGTTTTTAGCTTCTCTTCTTCCTCGAAAAAAAGCTAATGTAATGGCATACCCTTGGTGCTCCATCATCGTGCAGAAACTTCTACCTCGGCTGTAAACCATATTAAAAAATGTTTTCACATATACAAGAAGCACATGTGTAGGATGGACTGAGAATATCTTACAGGTGTTGGCCTGTGTTTGTAATAATGACAGTTTTAGTGTGACTGAACTCTTGAGTTCAGTGATTTTATGAATCATTGAATCTAATTTTCACTCTTTTTGGTTTATACTAATTTATTTAAGCTCGATTGTGACAAAAGCTGATAGCTTATAGAATCACTCTCGATACCGTTTCCTGGGTGGAACCAGTACTGTGTCCTTTTTGAGAGGACAGGCTATGAGAAAGTACCCCTGATGGGGATCGAACCCACAACCTCTTGGGTGAGAGGCGGACACCTATACCAGTAGACCACTCTTTTTCTCAATGACGTAGTTTGACAACTTTTGAACATTAAGAACATTGTTGAAACTCACATGGTTGAATTTACTTACTTGCTTTTAGGATTATTTTTATTTAATGCTAAAAGAAATAACATTTATTTGGATTTATCTGAAATGCATGCCAAATTGTATGTAGATGTAAAATCATCTGAAAAAGTACTGCATTGATATTATGTGCCAGCCCTGTTTAGGGTGGAGTTTGATTTATTTAATGGTCTGAGCTAAAGTTTAAAACAATGAAAGATAGGAAGTAGATATTTTCAGGCTTTGAAACATGTTGTTAAATTTCACTGATAAATCTCTGTAAACCATTGGGAAGCATTATATTCAGTTATGATATACATATCTATGCTTTGTTACAGGCCTGGAAGAAACAGGAGGTTTCCACAACCCATATAGACTTGCCCGAAGATCTCCCATCAAACTTTAACTTGGAATTCCTTGTGCTACAGCAATCACTTGACAAGTAACTACTTGTTAGATCATATCAGTTTTTATATAAGTCTAAGATTTCAATCCAGGCTTAAAAGACAAACAGGAGTTAAGCTTTCATTTTCTACAGTTTAATGTTACAACGTACATCTGCCTTGTATGGAATGAAGCACCTGTTGCTGAAAATCGAAAGATTGTCAGTAGTGATGAAATGATTATTGAGTACGGTACAACCGATAAATAGTTGCTGGCGATGTAATCTCTGCGACAATCGATAGTGGTTGTCCAAAATCGATGTCGCTAATGTTGATTCCTGTAATAAAATGTTCTTGATGCGGTGTGCATCATTTTGCATCTGATATATGTGTTTTGTTGTTTTGCCTATTTGTGAAGGTATTAAAGTCACTACAAGTTTAGGGACATTTTTTAACTGCTCCAATGACTATAGTATCACACTTACTGACTCCTGGATAAACCATTTAAATGATCTTGATGATACTATGTATATGAATGTATTCCCAAAATATATTTTGAACTTTCGATTATGGTCCGATAGTAAATCCAAATGCTTGGTCCGATTCCATTCGATTATCGATAGCAAATTGAGTACGATTTTCAAACACTAATTGTCGGTGTGCATAAACAACCCTTGGCCATACCTCAAAAACCTTAACATTGGCGACACTGATGTCAGAAATGGCGGTGTGTAAAATCTACCTTTGGCCATAACTCAAAAACCATTCAAGATATTCAAATGAAACTTGGTATACATCATGAAACATGTTAACAAATACAGTACATACAATATGGTAAGGAGCGTTATTAACTCCAGCTATAATGATACTGAGAAATCAAGAATGTACCTGTGGGGGTTTGCACCACAGCACTCTTTTTGCTTAGACACTATGTAAACCATTTTAGGTCTTTCGTGTATGGAGCCCTCATGGAGAAGTCCAAAAGCTGTGTTGAGGGTGGGGACAAAAACCCTTCTGGGAAACAGACTGCCATAGGTGAGAGAGATGTTAAAAACTTTTGCACATAACATACAGCCTGTATTTTAATATATATTGTTTACGTTTATGAAGTCATTTTTGAGCTGAAAATTTTAAGCTAATGTTCTTATATTTGCAAAAGATATGAGCAAGTGATTATGAAAGGAATATGTAAGGATTTGTATATTTGTAGGAAGATAGGATATGTAAGGAATAAACACCTATTTTTGCGTAACACACATTACTAAGTAGTGATAGAATGTTCTTTCAATATAATCAATATAGAAATTGATTGCTCTGGGTTTTAAACAATGCCTTTAAATTTAGTATTTAATTTAAACATTATTTGTTTCTTGAAAATGCATTGAAACAACACATGTACTATGTACATTTATCATCATAAAGATTGAGAAGATAAAAAGTAAAACATTAGTCACTCTCTCCTTTACTCAGTATTTGTGATAGCAGTCACAATAGGATATAAAGTAATAGATACAGTATGAGTTTTCTCTTTTCTTCCTCTTACAGAAGTAAGATGCCGTTTTGCTAGGACGAACACCAATTTTGTCAGAGGGGAAGCTGAGGATAATATTTAATTTACTTTTGCCCAGAGCCCTCGCAGCTGCCAGCCAACAAAACCCAAAACAAGCCCATGGTAACCAAGGATATTTTGTATATGTATTTTGCATATCCTGGGCAAATAATCTAAACAATGGGTTTTTATTAATTTCTGCTATCATTATTACAATGAATCATACTCGTAAGCGACCTACAAAGCTTATGAATTTAATAAACAAAAACATACACTGCCCCTCAATGAACCTCCATTTTGAAATTCATTGAACAATTTACCTAAAGCAACTAGGAATAAAATGCTCAAAAACAAAATAGGAACTTACAGTTTTACACTACATGTTTATAGGACGTACACAAATGCAAGTTGTATACTTCCCAACCATCATATACTACATGACCAACGACTTACTTTAAAACAATTTCTAACTTTTATATAGTTTAAAGCAACATGTACGTGTTTATGCACTGTTTTCTAGCAGACATAATTTCATAACAGGTCTTGCCTTCATTGATCCATTTACACGTGCCTTGCAGAGCAAACCAAACAATCTCGTTTTTATTTACCTCTTTTACCAGTCTGAGAGGCCAACATCCATGTGGTAGTGCCCCACACACAAGAACATGATCATTTACCCCAATATTTCATTGAACATCTTGCTATTTTTGCCTCTGAAGAAGATTTGGTACATTTCATATGTAGATATATCTCATTTAGGGCAAGTGCAGAGCACAAGAACTGTTAATCTTGCTTCCATATTTTTGGAGTGGTTGCCCTTTGTTAATTTTCATGCTTAAAGTTTTGTCCAGTAAATATCTTGTAGAATATAGAGTTATCAACTAGAAACTTCATATAAAGATAGATCTTATGGAGGGCAAATGCAGTGCACAATAGCAGTATCTTGCTTATTTAGTTTTAGAGTAATTGCCCTTAGTTAATTTTCATGCTTAAAGTTTTGTCCTGGGCATATCTGAAAAGAATATAACAGTTATCGACTTGGAGACTTGAAACTTAATACGTAGATAGATCCCATTGAGGGCAAGTGCAGTGCACAAGAACCATAACTTGTGCATATTTATATTTAGAGTTATTGCCCTTAGTTAATTTTCAGGCTTAAATTTTGTCAGGGGCATATATCGTAAACTATAAGAAGTATCAACCTGTAACTTTATAGGTAGATAGATCTCATTGAGGGCAAGTGCAGTGCACAAGATCTGTAACTCTTGCTTCCATATTTTTAGAGTTATTGCCCAATTTAATTTTCCTTGTTAATTTTTGTCTGGCTTAATGCTGTTACCTTCAGTTCAAATGCCACCTACACTTGAAAGTTAAATGGCAACATCAATGTGTATAAATGTATAAAATGCCAATCTTACAGCTATAATAATGACAATAAATCATTTGTCAGGCGACACATCCGACTTGCAGAGTTCTAGTTAATAATTCACAATTTATTTTGCCTTTACTTTAATGTTTTCTCCATAGTGACATTTCAGACACAGCTCATGGATCAGTGCCTTCCTCAACCAAAAGGGCTGACAAGAGACTGTAGACTTGTAAGATATCTTTCTTACTTAGCCATAATATTTACTGCCGTAACCAAGAGGACTGTCAAGGGGACTGTAGACTTGTAAGATATCTTTCTTTCTTAGCCACCATATTTACTGCCGTAACCAAGAGGGCTGTCAAGGGGACTGTAGAATTGTAAGTTATCTTTCTTACTTCGCCACAATATTTACTGCCGTTACCAAGAGGACTGTCAAGGGGACTGTAGAATTGTAAGTTATCTTTCTTACTTCGCCACAATATTTACTGCCGTAACCAAGAGGACTGTCAAGGGGACTGTAGAATTGTAAGTTATCTTTCTTACTTCGCCACAATATTTACTGCCGTAACCAAGAGGACTGTCAAGGGGACTGTAGAATTGTAAGATATCTTTCTTACTTAGGCATAATAATTTACTACCATCACCAAAAGGGCTGTCAAGAGGACTGGAGGCCTGTAAGTTATCTTTCTTTCTTAGCCACCATATTTACTGCCGTAACCAAGAGAGCTGTCAAGGGGACTGTAGAATTGTAAGTTATCTTTCTTACTTCGCCACAATATTTACTGCCGTAACCAAGAGGACTGTCAAGGGGACTGTAGAATTGTAAGTTATCTTTCTTACTTCGCCACAATATTTACTGCTGTAACCAAGAGGACTGTCAAGGGGACTGTAGAATTGTAAGTTATCTTTCTTTCTTAGCCACCATATTTACTGCCATAACCAAGAGGACTGTCAAGGGGACTGTAGAATTGTAAGTTATCTTTCTTTCTTATCCACCAACCACCATATTTACTGCCATAACCAAGAGGGCTGTCAATGGACTGTAGAATTGTAAGTTATCTTTCTTTCTTAGCCACCATATTTACTGCCGTAACCAAGAGGACTGTCAAGGGGACTGTAGAATTGTAAGTTATCTTTCTTTCTTAGCCACCATATTTACTGCTATAACCAAGAGGACTGTTAAGGGGACTGTAGAATTGTAAGTTATCTTTCTTTCTTAGCCACAATATTTACTGCTATAACCAAGAGGACTGTCAATGGGACTAGAGGCCTGTAAGTTATCTCTCTTTCTTATCCACCATATTTACTGCCGTAACCAAGAGGGCTGTCAAGGGGACTGTAGAATTGTAAGTTATCTTTCTTACTTAGCCACAATATTTACTGCTATAACCAAGAGGACTGTCAAGACATCCATTAAATTTGTCTTGAGAACCAATCTGGGTTTCCCTAGCATAGATTTGTGCACATATTGATGATAATGCATTCTGCTGATGCACATGTTGAAGAAAAATGAATCATCAGGGAAAAAAAGGAATATAAAACTTGCAATGAGCAGCAAAGAGAATTACAAGGGTGAGAATTCAAGGGTGAGAGTGATCTAGTGGTATAGGTGTCTGCCTCTCACCCCAGAGGTTGTGGGTTCGGTCCGCATCAGGGGTACTTTCTCATAGCCTGTCAAAAAGGACACAGTACTGGTTTCTGCCCAGGAAACGGACTCGAGAGTGATTCTATAAGCTATCAGCTTTCGTCACAATCGAGCTAAAAATAAATTAGTATAAATCAAAGAGAATAACTGTTACTGTCTCCGATATTGTGTACTTTGACACAATTATTATTTGTTTCACCTTCTGTAAACCCAAAATTAAGTAATAAAAAAATTATATCTGGGTTAATTTACTTTTTAAACTGGCAGGAATGTGTTATGTGGTGACTGAATAATACTGCGTTTTCCTACTGCTTATTGTAGACACAATTCATTATACACAGTCTAATTCAACTCTCATAAAACTGTCTTATGAGGTTTCATTAACCATTTTGACACAAATTTTGTGGGTAAATCCAGCTGCCACACACCATTTTATTTCACATGTATTCTATGTTTTTCCTATTTGTTGTAGGTCACTTACTGCTGACCGCACTCTTCCAGATGAAGAAAATAAGATGGATCATAGAAAGCTGGTAGATGGATGTAATTGGATGTACCACAATATGACATGTACACTATGTTGGATTGGCATCGAAGAATGAAAGTGCAAAAAGGTTGCAACAGATATAAAATGAACCATCTTGCTCTCACCCCTAAGGCTCAACTGAAAGATTTATTGTCAACATGTATGGCTTCAAATTAAGTTTATTTATGATTAAGACTTGAGAGTTTCAATGTGAACATAGTAAAAAGTTAGATGACATGAAGTGAATTCTTAATGATTAAGAGTGGGCATCTAAACGACTTAGAATATTATCTTCATAATCGCCATTTTCATCATCTTTAATTCTGGAGGATTTTCATCTCCTGCCGGGGGATGGTCTCCCCCGCCGGGAGATTTGGCATGTATGATGAATAAATAAGTTCTCTAAATCATCATTATTGTTTAGGTAATTTGTCAGCATGCTACATGCTGGGAGGAGAGTTGCGATTTCTTCGGTATATTTTTAATACAAAAATATGTTCATGGAAACTGCTTTAATAATTTACTGGAATGACAACGTATGAGTAAATGGATGAAAATGACCCAAAACTTGCAACACAGTGAAACCTCAATTATGTCCACCCGCACCGCCACAACCAAAAGACGTACGCTTCAATATAATCGTATAGCACTCTCAGTGCTGGGGGCGTGCGTCGAGCAGACGCATACGTGGTAGCGCAAACGCCTCGCTACCGCGTCTACGCGTTCATGGAAAATTTGAGAAAGTATATGACGTATTTTAACGTGGTTCACAGCTGATATGGGTCATCTGCCAAAATAAACGTTCCAAAAGAAATATAACACATTCTAGACAACGAATATTTCTGGCCGGACGGCGTAACCTATCGGAAATGGAAGTCGAAAGAGGGACACCTAAAAGAGCGCAAGCCATATCTATGCTCCCAACACCACGACCGCTACCATCAGAAAGATCGCAAAAAAAACCTACGACAGTAACCACGTAAACGACAGGCGCTTCAAATCGGCCTCTCACAGAGTCGATAATTAGAATTTCGACAACAGACGACCACCGCGCGACCACGGCGGGAGCTACCATGACAAAGCTTACAATGACAACCGTAAACATGAGTCTTGCTGGGAAAGACTCAGAAAACAGGAGGAGGACGCTGACGACCGGGATCCTCAGCGCGACTCACGGCGATGGGAAGATGATAGGCATTCGGAACTCCTCGGCCATTTTTTTTTCAAAAACAACCTCGGATGTATTTGGACGGTTTACATACTCAAAAAGTGGTACGTTTAAGTCCGCTGCAAGTAGATCGCGTAGTAATTTTATTTAGCAGTTAAACTTTGTGACTTAACTCTTTGGATTCTTCATTATGTTTGCAATAATACAATTCAATTTAAACATAGATCAATAAATACAACTCTAAAACACTACATTTAATTAATGATATAATTCAAAGTTTTACGAACTACTTCAACAGATGTACCGGCATACATCCGAGGTTGTTTTCGATAAAATGATTCAAATTACATGTAAATTAGTCAACGTAGTTCCGGGCCGACGAAAATTTCATATGGGAACATGTAGGATCATGTTAACTGTAAGCGAGACCTGATTGGTTGACCTCTTTTTTAGACTTATCCATTCTTTACATTTAGGTACCCCCCCCCCCCATGTAGGGTTATGTGATCTGTAAGCGAGACCTGATTGGTTTACCCTTTTCTT
The DNA here is from genome assembly GCF_026914265.1 of Mya arenaria. Classification (NCBI taxonomy): domain Eukaryota; kingdom Metazoa; phylum Mollusca; class Bivalvia; order Myida; family Myidae; genus Mya; species Mya arenaria. The sequence continues at coordinate 79,816,974 of NC_069126.1, forward strand.
TAGACGTGTCCATTCTATAGCTTTAGGAAAATCAGAAAACAAAAACAGAAGGTAAATTGATATTTGAAAACCAAAACAGAAGGTAAATTGATATTTGAAAACCAAAACAGAAGGTAAATTGATATTTTTTATCTTCAAGTAAGAACTAAGAAAATATGCAGTATCAGTATTATAAGAACAGGTATAAAATACAACAAAAAGTATGTGAGTGTTGAGTTTATCAAATAGCATGGATGTGTTCGATTGAAACAATCAGACGGAGATCGCTTGATTGCAGAGTTTTAATTCACGATTGAATTAATTAATGATATAATTCAAAGTTTTACGAACTACTTCAACAGATGTACCGGCATACATCCGAGGTTGTTTTCGATAAAAATGGCCGAGGAGCTCCAAATGGATTCAATTTACATGTAAATTAGTCAACGTAGTTCCGGGCCGACGAAAATTTCATATGGGAACATGTAGGATCATGTTAACTGTAAGCGAGACCTGATTGGTTGACCTCTTTTTTAGACTTCTCCATTCTTTACATTTAGGTACCCCCCCCCCCCCATGTAGGGTTATGTGATCTGTAAGCGAGACCTGATTGGTTTACCCTTTTCTTTAGACGTGTCCATTCTATAGCTTTAGGAAAATCAGAAAACAAAAACAGAAGGTAAATTGATATTTTTTATCTTCAAGTAAGAACTAAGAAAATATGCAGTATCAGTATTATAAGAACAGGTATAAAATACAACAAAAAGTATGTGAGTGTTGAGTTTATCAAATAGCATGGATGTGTTCGATTGAAACAATCAGACGGAGATCGCTTGATTGCAGAGTTTTAATTCACGATGGTCGGAAGTATTATAGACATTTCTCGCTATAGGTTCTCTATATTTTTCACCAAGAAATGGCAAGCAATGTTGTACAAGGATATAATCAGCACAGTTCGCTTTATTTTAAAATTGATAACAATAGTCAAACTAGGATTGAAAAAGAACTCGAAACACCAGTCGAAAAGGCACATTTACAGCAGTCTGGTTACGGGCGCAGACTTAACGCATATTATAGATATAGTGTTGCAGATATCAAAGGCGAAGAAGGATTTGCACTGTTGCAGATGACATACACAATGAATGTTTTAGTAAACGCATATAACATAGGCATAAAAATAGAACGTAACCAGTCCTGTAGACATACAAGCTGGGTAATAAAATGTCATCGAGAATATTACTTATGTAATATGTATGAATTGTAACCAGATAAAAAACTTACTTGATTAAATTTGGTAGTGATTGTAGTTTTAAACCTAATGCTCAGTACAATGAAATGAGTTCATTATTTGGACAGTTGAGATGTTTAATTTTAAGCACACCATTTTACAAACTATATGACTGAATACAATATCAACATATTTTAATGCAATTATTATTATTATTAACTGATCTGGCGGCGTCGTTGATACCCAGCATCAACATTTGTCTTGTTTCTATATGGAAAACGCTTAAAACATAAATAAAACTACAACTAAAACACACAACAACTCCGTTTCGTATTATAAGACATTTTATTTTACATCATTAAAGACATTTATTTTACTTAAAAACAAGTAAGTGTTGCAAAACTATCAGATACAATTGAATTAAATGGCGTCTGTATTCTGCATTGTGTAAGGATTGAAAACAAATAAATTCCCAAAGCACTCTAGTCCGAACGAATTAAAGTATCTTTGAATGATTTTCACTGTTTTGTTTCTTCCTCTTGCTCTGCATCCAACTGAGGAACGTCGTAACTGTCCAAGACCTTATCGAACAGAAATCTCCGCTTAAGGATGGCATACTTTACGGCTTCCTGTTCGTCGTAGTCCTCTGTGTCTTTAAGTTGATTAACTGTTTTCTTTATGGTTTTATAGATGGTATCTCGCTTGATAGGGTCAAACCACATCGGCTTTGCCCAAAACTATTCATCAGGGCCTTTCTGTAAGTACCTCGCATATTCTCAAAGACATCCTTCTTGGCTTCGCTTTCACTAAGGTCGGTATCATCCTGCATAAGTTCACGCACTTCCTCCTCGTACTGCGATTGACACTCTTGAAAAGCCTCATGGACAACCTCTTGCCAAGGATCAATACCCGAAGAGTTCTCCGAGGTTACAGACATGTCGTCGTCGCTGTTATCAGACTCGTTTTCATCAACAGATCCAAAAATATCCTCTTGGTCAGTAACGTCAGACATAGCGTCTTTATCCGAATCTTCGTTTGAATGCACAGACCTTTTATGTCGCAACATATTATCGCGTCTTCCGAAACTTTTCAAACAAATATCACACTGGTGCATCGCAACAAAATCCTTAAGCGCTAATGAGGAGGAGAGTGAGTGAAGCATTCAGCTTTATACCTGCCCGATGGTAACGATGTTTTTGGACTTTTCTGAAGTTTGTCTCGGCGTTTTCTGTCTAGATGGTGCCACCTTTCTAGGTTTCTTGTTGCCCTTATTACCGATAACACCCGCACTGAGCACTTTGCCCTTTCGTTTTTTGCTGGCTTCTTTCATTTTTTGTAATTCCAAGTCAATCCAAGTCCCTTTATGTTTCGACTGACGGTCAAGCATGCTTTTTGCGATAGCTGTCGTCTGTTCAGCCGGGAGAACCATCCGTATATATATTTTGGAGAGAGGCTCATGTCTGTTTCGAGAGGCACTGTTTTTTAATTTACTCCTCATCTTATATTTTCGTGTATCCAATAGATCCATTTTTTTACCAATAATGTACGACTTGACTACTTGTCATCCAAACACTCACTGAGGTTGAAAACTTCATGACACTTGATTTTATAGTAGCATCATTAACCGCGCGGGTTTGTACTAAGTCTTCTCTTCAAATGCAACAAAAATGTTTTCCGATCCTGAAACGTTTGCTCACAGCATATACATTTGTAGGAATAATACGCGCAGGTATGCCATACTCGTAAATGGTGCAACAGATTCCTCCAGGAAAAGAAAAAGTACCTACATTTGAGGCACGAATATAGACGAATCTCGTTCTCGTTTGGTTCCATTATAAATGCAGATCTGTCAACAGTATTTCGCCGTACACTGACTTTAATTCGACACAAGTATATTTGTTAAAGGAATGCGCACAATGCAACCCTCACGTTTCTCAAATGCTTGGAAAACACTACTAGAAACTCATTAAAGCCTCCTCGTCACTCCTTCCTACCTCCTAAGTCCTCGTCAATCCCTCCCGTCTCCTGTTGTATGTGAAGTACATACGCATTGATAAGGTGGAAGAAGACTCTGAAAAAGAACAAGAACCTATAAGTAAAAGGACAGGAGCTAAAACTGCAAAGTGATTTGCATATTAAGATTAATTGAAAATCACAGAAACAGACAGTAAATTTTCTGATACATTAATTAAATGTAAAAAGTTATTTCGTAAAACTTAAGTACAATATTACATTAATACACGCAACATGTTTATTTATCAAAAATAAACCGATAATAAGCTCAATTCAAGTTAGTGGTCTTACGCGGTGTCACAGATTTTCTCTGCTCGAAAAGGGATATCACTCAGTAGGAAATTGTCAATTAAAATCAAACGCCAATGTAACTATTGACTGCTTCTCTAGTCAGTTACCTTTCGTGATCGCTTATTTAGGTTTAAAAACTAAAATTATTAAATGATAAAAGAATAAAAAAGGCTTGAAGTTGGTTAAATCAATTTGATAGTACTTGCGTAAAAATGATAAGAAGAAATATCGGTAATACATCGCAAGATCTTGTAGTAAATGATGGTAAAATCGAGTGACCTACAATGGCTTAAACTTCGGATAAAACTATTCTTGTGCGCCAAAAGGAGTAATTAAGTTAACATACTACAAAATTTAAGACACAATACGTGACTGAAGAATGTATTGGATTGACCTCAATTTAACATTGCTTGTCTAGAAATAAAGCAAATATTTTCGGATCATTAAGTAATCATCTTAGCAATAAATATAAGTGAAATCCGGAGACCTTAATTCGGATAGGAAAAAGAAAATCGTGAGAGGAAAAGGAAACAATGCCTTGTTGTATCTAGCATTTGTTCCTGCGTCAAACGCGGGGAATAGGTATAATATGGCATTTTTCTAAAGTCTACGTAAACGGGGATAGTGTAAGCTCTTGTATGTTATTAAACAAACATTGTATACACTTTACTAAACTTTCATCTGTAAAACTTAATACAAGTACGGACAATGGAAAGTCATTCTAAAATGCCGTCCAGGTTTTTTTTTTTAATGATGGTTAGCCTGGAACGTCATTCATAACAAAATTCGTAAACATGTAAAAACTGTCTATGAAATGAAATGTTCTTCATTTGTATTCTGTTGCTTAAGACTGCCAATAAATACCTTAATTCTTATCAATAACCATATCCATTTTGCAAATTCACAAGCTATTTCTTCAAAAAAGTAATTTAAATACCTGATTTCAGTTGACAGGAGCTTTCTTACTGCCAAAAAGAAAAACGGTTACACACAACTATACTTTAAGGTTTCAATCTGAAGTAGTATTTTTAGTATGGATTACCTTCCCCTAACACTATCATTATCAGTTACCACACTTTTGTACTTAATAAATTTGAAAAACATTTATCATCACATACAGGATTCAAGATTTATTTACAAACTATTCTATGGGCAATGTGGACAATGCATACTATACACATGTATTTAAAATAAGACTAAATATTTAAAAAAACATGTATATCAACGGCATTGTTACACTAAGTGAATCAAAATGTTTTATTGTGTAACCTATTAATCAAAATTTGACTTCAACACGACAATCCAAGTTTACAATAATCAGAGATTTTGCTGACTTATCAATTTATTATGTGTATATATATAGTTTCGCTAGAACAGATGTTTCATGATGATATTTATATTAACAAATACCTTATTCCTCACATCAGAAAACCTATACAAAACTCAACTAAAGGGAATCTTCAGGAAATTACTATTTTTAAAGGAATTGATAGAAAAACATAATTACAGAACATTGTTGTTTGCTTTTTTTCCGACTAGAGTGTGTTTTATCGTCAAGCTTAAAGCTTATAGGAAAACAACTAGAGTTAGAATTGTTGTGTGTTTTTTTAAAGAACTATATTGGTAAACAGAAGTAACGCTTATGTGTTTAAGGGGTTAAAACAGGACAAAGCCGGGACTCTGTGTGAGAATTGGCCTTCATGCTCTTATAGAATATGCCTCGGATTGTTATGGGACACTTGTGCAATATTCGCCGACTTTACATTTAAAATGTCATCTTATAGAAGGTCATATGCCCAGTTTGTGACGTGAACGCGCCAGCGGTTCAAAGAGACTCTATAAAATTTAACAAAGCTTATAAAGGCAAACCGGTAATTTTACCCAGTATTCTAATTTCTGTCATACAGTGTAAAAGCACACATATAGTATTTATAATGTATGGTCGTTTTTAGACGGGAGGCTAGGTGCGTGTGGGAAAGGGGAAAAAAATGTAGAAATGTTTTTATGTCAAAAGATGGCAATCAAAAACCTCCAAATAATTACCGAATTTCAAACCGTCATGGCAGGTTTTTGTCAACATACATACAAATGGTCGTTCACTGGGGAACACCAGAAAACTTACTCGCTTACTGGTAGGAAAAAGGTAGGGAGGAGAGAGCTCGTACAATCACCAGTTGGTACCTGAGGTTGCTCTTACCACAAGTTTGTGACAAGTAGTACTTGAAAAAGTTTTTTTGTCGTGTGTCAGAATCTGGATGCTTTAAAGAAACCAAACAAAGGATATTAAGCATACAAAAGTTCAAAGACATCCAAGTGAGCGCAAATGAGGGGTAAATTACAAGAATAGAAATTTGATTCATTTGGCAAAAACTAAATGTCTTTATTCCAATATACTAACAAAAGTAATAAATGTTTGTAAACACTTCATTCTTAATTTATTTTGAATAATTTACAGGTTTACAAGAAGTTGCCTTAACAAAACTACTGCCAATGACACTACAGCTCGTACTGAGCTGTACTAAAGTAACTAATAGTCATGTGTAACCTTAAGCACAGAAAAGAAAATGCATTTGGATATTCTCGGCTACATTCGTTAACAAAAACAATGGTGTTTGGTGAATTTTGATGGTGTTTGAAAATGTATGTTGTTTTAACAATTCGGAACGTGATTATTTTATAATATGTAGTGCAATTGATGTAAAAAGGATTACTCTTAACAGGTACAGTGTTCTTTTTTTGTTTAAATAGACTAAATTGGAAAATTCTTAATAAATGTGCGACCAAATTCTGATCGGCATTTTGAACATGTTTACGAATTTTGTTATGAATGACGTCCAGGCTAACCATCATTAAAAAAAAAGCCTGGACGGCATTTTAGAATGACTAGGACAATGGATATGCTGATTAAATCATTTCCATTTCCACACCTAATCTTCATATGACACACTAAGCCGAGAACCCATAGTTCACAGGTACGTCACTCTTGTATACACCTATGTACTCCATTGTACGAGTTATTTCCCATAGACCATGTATTGTGTTTATACGGTAGCAAAAAGCAAAGATCGCTCCCCAGCAGTAGGAGCCAAATCTTAGTTTTATAAAGATCGCTCCACCTATTTTTATACTACTGCTGGTGTTTAGTTTGCTACTGTTGTCGGTGTGGAGTGTCGTAAAGGCCCAGGATAGGCTGATTTACGACACAACTTCACAGGTACAGTTAATTAAATATTTTTTTCATATGTATGCATAACTATTAAACCAGTCAATTGTGAAATCATCTTTTTTATTGTTATGTCCATGTTTTGTTTTGGCACACGGCACGTATAAAAATAAAACTATAACTGGACTCAACGCAAGCGGTTTTCATCATGAAGAAATGTTTTGGGAATCTAGCAGTCTTGTACGGAATCTGGTTTGTCTACGGTGTACCATTGCAACATTAGTTATGAATATATTGCGTTTCGGCGATGATTTTAAACTAAGGGTCTTCCACAGTACAAAAGCGGGTGGCAAGTGCAAAGAGTAAAACATGTATCCGTTGCGATCTGTTTTGCGGTAATAAGCTGTAGACCAACTTTTACATAAAAACATTTATCAGATGTTGAATCAAAAAGCATTTGCAGTTTTTGGGGAAAAGTCTTTTGAAAATATTAGTATTTTTTTGTGTAAAGGTACTCGAGATGACCCAGTCAACAATGTCAAGGTTTTGTTCTGATGTTATGTTTTCTTTTAAGACAGATATTAAAAAAATAGGAAAAATTGGATTAAATTCATTTCATTGTAACAAAAATGCAAATATATTTCTTAAAAAAGGAGTATTGCCACGAACCCACGACACTTTTGGTAGGGTAGTGTTGCCTTATATTACACGAAAACAAAATCATTTTGTACAAAGCAATTTTAAAAAAAAATTTTTTTATTGAAATTCTGAATTTTATTTCGTAAAAGTTGCACCTACATATGCAGCAAAGGATGTATTTTTTTGACTGCTTAATAATGAACCTTTAAACTAAAGGAAAAATGCTTTTTAACCTTTTATGTTTTGGTCATTCAAACGACTTTTGCAATATGGAAGTCCCTTAAATGTGTATTTGCTTCTGTAATTTATGTTGTACATTGTCCATATGTTGTAATATTCTTGTCATCACACATGGACACTTTGCCTGGATGTGTTTTGTAAAATAAATTCTAAACTCATGCTTTCGTTCTAAAAGTACATTCTTATCGTTGGTTTTACTTTGCTGTTTTCTGTACATTTTGTTTGTAAAAGCGTTAAGTATATAGGTTCATCATTTTTAAAGTTGATAAATAAACTTAATTTGTATTCAGTCAATCTTCGCGCATTGATAAACTAATTCATATCTCCTTGTAAAGTAATTACCCGTGACGCCGCCAGTTTTAATAAAGTTTAACCCCATGCAAGTGTTTAACTATGAAATACAAACAAACTGTCATAATTAGATATGATAAAAATAATCAAATCAATAGAAGTTCTATTTTTAATCTTGAATAAAGAGATTTGTGAACTGTGTCTGTGTGAAATTATTCACAACTTTAATTCTACGATTCTGTAGACAATATGATTATTCAACGTGCTCCATCCAGCCTTATGCTCTGTCATGTACAAAAGGCTTGTTGTGTGTAGTTTAAAGCTGCACTCCCACAGATTGAACGTTTAGACAACTTTTTTATTTTTTGTCTTGGAACGAGCCAATTTTTCCGAAAATCCATTGAAACCAGTTATATTAGACTGTTGACAAAAATTGAGATCGCAGATTTTTATATTTAAGTTCACAAAATGATGTTTTATGCATTTATCTTAAACCGTTAGTAACGGTTTAAGCCATAAAACATTAATTTTCGAACGGAAATATGAAAATCTACGATCTGTTTTTTGTCAGCAATCTTATATCATTGATTTGAATATGTTTATGCAAACATTTGCTCTTTCCAAGACAAAAAACTTGTAAAAATGGTCAATCAGTGAGAGTGCAGCTTTAATGTTTAATGTTCACATTTCAACAAAAAACAATTATCCCTCAAGTTAATCAAATATCGAAACAGCTGTAATACAATTTCAGTAAAAAGACCTTACAAAGAAGCAATACCGTTGATGAAGAAGGTCACAAATTACTTGTCTACCATTTTGAGAAGTGTTGTCTTTAAGGCCCTCTCTATTAGAACAGTAACAGGTAGACGGAGCTTAACCGTGAATTAACTAGCGTGCGGATAAATTACAACTCAATTCATTTAAAAGCACGCTAGTTATGAACGTCGTCTGTGACAACATGCTACAAACAGTACCTTTACTTACAACCGTGGTGGTTTTAACTATTCAACTTCCGTTTCGTGCGCATGAAATGTTCACTAACTCATGTAGCTGTTGAAGCAACTAAAACAGGATCCGCATGGAGTGATCATATATAGAATAATACATGTATGATCATTTTTCATGCTGATTCAATTACAAAATAGTCTTTGAAGTATATTTTATTTAAAATACAACTCGAACGATAACTGAATAAATATATTGAGAATAATCAATGTTTGATATAGTTTTTGCACGCATTTTGGGTGGTTGTAATGTAAGCCATGTTCGAGTCCAATTTCTTATAAACTCAATTTAAAGTGTCCTTGGTTTATTTCGTGTAAAAAAAGACATCCTAACCACAACATCGCAACGACTCACCTTCGTGTTAATTTTGTTTTGTTTTTCTAGCCTAAATGCGCAGTAGTCAACCTTGGACCATCCAGAAAATGTCAATGGGCTGCAGGACTAGACATGACAGATCTGGCAGTAGAAAGGGGCCAAATCGTTGCCTACAAGATCCGTTGGTTTAGTGGGAAATGGTCTGGCTGGTATGTCCCGGGGTTTAACGATATCGACGAGAAATTCAACCCTAGGTCAAGACCATGTCCTATGGCATACAAATGGAAAAGTATGAGACGAAGATGGGCTAACTTCTACGACCATACGCACGAGTTCATCATTTGCAAACCCAACTAAATTACACTAAATGTTGCCAGGGATGCAGTACGCTGACTACCCATATATCGGGTCTTAAAAACATATATCTTTATAGATGATATATAATTATAAAGGAAGACACACATAGGAACCAGTCAGCACATTAACATTCATGTTTTTATCTTAATCTTTTTGAATACTTTTGGACATAATGTTTGTAATATGTGTATTCGTAAAATGTTACTTTATCATTTGATATGTTAAATGTTGAAGTTTTACAACAAACCCATTGGAAAAAATAGTTTAGATTATTGCATACTTCAGTCTGTATTCACTTAATTTATTTACAACAACCAGAATTGCCAATTAAAAATTAGAACTATGTCATTACTTATTTTATATGAATTATCAATTGCTTTTAAAAACCGGTAATAAAAAACCCACATTCCTGCCATAAAGCTTATGATATTTAAGAAACAACAATATTATTCTCATATATAATCAGCTTTATAATATAATGCTAATGTAACCCTGGCTTATTAAGTTGGTGAGGTTTAAGATTGAACAACTTGAATTACATGTTTATGGTGTTTATTCCTGGGGTATAAAAAAACAACGTATGTTTTATCACTACCTATATTCAAATGAATAAATTGACCCTAAATAAACGTATACAGCAAAAACAAATACAAAGGTGCATGCATTGCAGGCGGCAGAATGTTTTATTGTTATACACAATCTCTCATAGGTTTCATGATAAAAAAATATAAAAAATGCCATATTAGAAAATTGGTGTTGTGGCCATGCACATATACATAGTTTCAAAAACGAAAACATGTCAATGAAACCTTTACATTCTCCCGTAGCACGTGACTGAATAAGGTAGCATGCTTTCATGCTTAAAACCATAGAAAAACGTTCATTCGGTAAAGTACAATCACAAGTTTAAACATTTAGTATATACTTAAGTCATCCTTGATATAGTACTTCTGAATTTAAATATTTCAGCCTCCAACGGGATTAGAAAATACTATTATTACAGTCACATTAACATTGATGTAATAGAATACATTGGTCGAAAGGGTGGGAATTGCAAAACTAATCTGCTTCGATGACGAACATCGAATGGCGATTCCACGTGCACAAGGGCTTAAATACTAACCGCGAAAGTGCCACGTCACTTACCATGACCATGACCAACAAAACATCCTTACCCACCGTGTCCAATCGTTACTGGTAGCGGTGGCTAATGTAACGACTGTGTAGTGGCTAAATAACGCCAGTGTGCGGCTAATTTTCGGAGGGTAAGGTAAGAAAATTGAAAAAAGTAATCGACAAAGTTTTTGTTTTTCTAATAAGAATAGGTGGAGGATGTGGCCATACAATCATACTTTCAGGTCATATGTTTCTTTTTGCCCAGACTTTTGAGTGTTTCCATATCATCGTGGAAAACCTCACCCTGTTCGGAGTGATATTTCGATTTTCAATTTTAAAATCAAGATTCTAGCATATCTATCCATCTTAGGATTCAATTAAACCCTTTAAAGTTTTTATATTTATACTTGTAAACATTAAACAACATTCTGATTGTCCAATAAAATATAATGTTACTTCGGCAGACCCTTTTAAATAACGATTCGGTATAGTATTTGGATCGAATTTCATTTAATGGATATTTCTTACACCATTTACAATATGCGCTTTAAAATATGAATTACCTTTTCTATAGTACTTTTTAATTTAGACATTTGACATAAAAAATGTTGTTGTTTTTGTTTGCGATTCTTTGAGCAGTTATGTATGAACACGAAGTGAATCTACACTCTTCCAAACTCAGATATCAAATACATCTTTTAAATGTTAAATAAAAAAAACGTTATCTTTAAAATTATTGAGTATAAGTATATAAATTTCGTCAAATTAAAACAATTGTATTAATTGTGCTACATCTTTTGGGGGAGTAGAAGTGAATCGTAAAACATGGTAGCAGCATAATTTTGCGTACTTGTATATTTGAAAAAAATAAGGATTGCGAACGGACGTCATCTGTTCACTGTTTTAGAGATATGTGCATATCTTTATTTAAACATATTCCAACATTATTTGTATGTTTGAACACTACATAAACCACATTAAAATAACAGCTCATAAGACATTCAACCTTCATCAACGGTAGGAATATAGTTAAAAGAACTTAAACTTCAATTTATTATAATTATATCAGACAAGCAAAAATTGATATTCCTTCTCCACCGTATTCCTAATGCGTGATACACATATTTACCGATTTTTGTAATATAATAGGGGGCGCACATTTACCCGCATATACACCCTTTGAAGGCACACCATAACCACCATCTCATTGGGAAGTTTGGACCATCTTAGAGTCCTTACAGTTCGCTTGTATTTCATGTTATACGAACACATAACAATTTGTAGAATTTTGACTGATTCTATATAATTATTATGGCAAATACAGAGATATAGAGAGCGCTTATACTGTAAATTATGGCACACATAGGGAAACCAGTCAACGTTTAACACCCATCTGGCTCCTTCACTAAATAATTGAACTCATTTAACATTTGATATGTTTTCGTGCATGAATATATAAAGAGCATACGTTGTTAAAACATTTAAGGCGATTTTAGAAATCCACGGTTGCGCGGACAATTAGCCAACGTCGAACTGTCAGTATGTGGATGAGTTGGTCGGACATTTCTAGCACCGCCTACCGCCGGAACAGTCAGTTAATTCGCCCGTGGCTAATTGCATTTGCCCTTGCCAAACTAACTGTATCTGGCTTAAATAATATAAATTTAAAACATTTATTTGGCATTATGTATATTTTCAAATCAAAGAAATTTTCAACTGTTTCTGTATGTTGGCACAAAGTAAAATTTCGGTGACCATACAATATGACCATAAAATTATGTAAAGATGATAGATCTTAAAGGCACCCAGCATGGAATTTCCTATATCACAGCAATTTACTCTTCAGTATGGGTTATTGGATTATAAAAGTAAAACTGTCATTCTGTGACGTCGTATAACCTTTATACGAATAACGTACTAACGTCAATTTTCAGGCACGAACACATTGTTGCACAGTAGATGATAGTCTCGATTCAGGAATATTTCTAGTTTAACATAATAATGAGTATTTTATGTTAAGAGTCCTACTACACTTGCAGAGCTTGAATAGCACTTAATGAACAAATATAAAAGCGTGCTGGTGCTCAGTAGCTTATCTTGGGATATGTTCAGAGAAAGAATGTTTTAGTAAAACAATTAGGCAAGCGACATGAAAAATAAGGCATTAACAATATTTTCCAGAATGTACGGAAGCGTTAATTATGTCGACTCGACGAGTTATTTCACGGCATGTGGTAAAACATATGTCTACTGTAAGGTTCAAAAGCTAGATAAACAAATTGTGTGGTTTCAGAACTTATTTGATTTGAATGTATTTTGTTGATATTATCCGTGCTTTGCAAATATACGACATTGCTGGCAATAATTTATTCACACCATAACAACACGTACCATTCCACACATATTATGACTAGACGCTCTTCAGACGGCCTGTATCACGTCGAGTTCCGCGTGTAAACGCGTATCCGTCGAGATCGCGGATTTTTGGACGGTGCCCGCTCAGGGCAGCGTTCATAGTAGGGGCAATCGGCTGAAAAGTTACAAACCGATTTACCTTCTGTCTCGGTAGAAGAAAGAGTGCGGTTTTTCAATGCTTAAAACGCCAGTAATATTCAATAGCTTACAAGAACGTTAATAATTATGCAATAAATCTATAATTCTAAAGCATAAAGGATATGTTTAAAATACATTACTTAAGAATGCATGATTTATTTATCTTGATTTTTTTCTGCGCGAGCTGATCGTTACATTTAATGACATTGGACTTTTTCTTTTTTGGGCACCAATCAAATTACTTGCTAGGAAATAAATCCGGACTCCAAGCTATACTAGAATAAGGGCCAGTTTTACGAAGTCTGTTTTGCGTACGAACTTCGTACGATGTATCGCAGGCTGTTTAGCTAGCTACAATAATGAGCGATCAGGGATACTTTTTTATTATTTTGACATTTCTTATGTATCCCTGCAGTCTGCCATATTAAAAAAATCGTCAAAAGACTCGTTGACGGCCATTTAGATGGACTAGCTGTTTAGCCGTTTTATTAAGATTTTCGTACGAACAAGCACCTGTTTCTTCGTAGATCTACGAAAATTTCTACGAAAGCTCTTAGGGTGGCGTACGAACTTCGTACACTAAAAAATGTCCGCCACAACAACAGAAATATTCTATATTAGCGATCTCTCATTTATTATGGCGTATTTTAACAAAACCAACTGTCAATTTCAAGACAGAAGACGACTCTGTGGAATCTGCAACCCGGTGAGTAAATTAACAAATGGTTACGACGCCGTTTTGACTAAATTTTAAGGGGACGCAACCTCGCGCCAACTGTCAAAATGTTTTGAAAAACAAAATGCTCTTATTTCGATGCATTTCAAGAGTTTTGTTGTGATAAAAACACTGGAATATAGACTGAAATACTATCCAACCATTAGACTCATGGTATATGAATTTTACGGTGTTTTAAGTAAAACAATCAAGCTAAAAACAGACTGATTTTAATTTTTATGACAGTATTTACACTGATCTGTCATTTCATTTGTCAAAGTTTTTATCATTTTTCTATAACTTGCTTTGACTTATATTTACAAGATTATCATGTCTCTAATAGTGTTCAGAAATTCTAAATCAACATTGAAGCTTATAAATTTAATAGTTGCTTGGGGGTGGGGATGCGGGAGGTGGGGTGGGTCAAAATGTTAGTCCACCTAAATGGCCGTCAACGAGTCTTTTGACGATTTTGTTTTACTATGGCAGACTCGTGACGTCCACCATCCCAGCATAAAGTAGCAAACAGTCCTTGCGCAGAGAACCTTCCGGCCACAATTTTGAAATTATCTCCTTTATAAATTCAAATTTCTATGAAAATATTATTGCCTACTTTTAAACACATATTTATTTATGTCACTATGCCAAAAAACATGTTCAGGTATACATGTGTCGATTTTGTTGTAATATGATATCGGCTACCTGCGAGTGGCCGGGCTTATCAGCAGTCTGTAGTTAGCTAGGGTCGAATAAACATCGTAAACTACATAGCAGTCTTTATCTATCATCCCTATATAGTTAATAAGTAATACAACATGGTGGCAGCGCGGGATTAAACTCAACAATAATATTGGAACTATTTGCACTAGTGTTAATAAACAAAATGGCAAATTTTAATTTCCAACATCTGGATAAATTTGACTTCCAAAAGCAGGAACAGTGGGAAAAGTGGTTAAAACGGTTTGAGAGATTTAGGCTTGCATCAGGATTAGGAGAAAAAGACGAAGTTAGGAGAAAAAGACGAAGAAGTGCAAGTTAACACTTTAATTTATTCAATGGGACCAGAAGCAGAAGAAATTATGTCATCGTTCAATCTTTCGAATGAAAACAGCAAGAAATATGACACTGTAGTGGAAAAACTCAATCAGCATTTCATTCCAAAAAAGAACGTTATTTTCGAAAGAGCCAAATTCAATCAACGATCACAAATGGCTGGTGAAAGCATGGACAGCTTCATCACAGAACTGTACCATTTGGCAGAAAATTGTGAGTTTAGAGACTTACATGATTGTGGTCGGTATCCGAGACCACAAATTGTCCGACTGCAGCTTGACCCAACACTGTCGCTAGAAAAGGCGGTGACTGAGGCCATACAACGAGAGTCGGTTCGAGCCCAACAAGCGGTACTAAGAGGCGAACCGTCATCTACAGTTGAGGCAGTGACAAGACGGCAACACAAGACTCAGGGGCACCGGAACTGGAAGCCAGAGAAAAAACCGGTCCCATCTACGCCAGCAAGCAGGGATTGTCAGCGTTGTGGCAACACGCCGGGGCACCCTCGAAACAAGTGCCCGGCAAAAGATGCGAAGTGCCGTAAATGTCAAAAAGTAGGACACTTCCAAAAGATATGCCGCTCAACCGTTGGAGCCGTGAACGAGGCTAGCAACACCGAGCATTCCGACGAAGACGAGTCCTTCCTTGGTACAGTACGGGGATCAACGACCACGGACCCATGGAAAGTGACACTAACCGTAAATGATGAAGCGGACGTGACGTTCAAAATCGACACCGGGGCAGACGTAACAGTTATCCCAGAGAAACTGTTAAAACACATGTTTGGAGTGAAAATACAGAAAACTAACAGATCATTATTTGGCGCAGGCAATTCTAAATTAACAGTTCTCGGTAAATTCCAAACAACAATTGAATCTCATCAAAAATGTGTGTTACAGAAGTGTTTGTTGTAAAAAGTTTGGAATTTCCTCTCCTTGGCCGACCTGCTATTGAGGCTTTACAAATTGTTCAGGTAAATGATTTTAAATACATTTCATCTGTCAAAGCATCGTATGAACAAGTATATGAGAAATTCCCCATTGTCTTTAGCGACAAATTAGGTAAAATTGATTGGGAATACAAAATCACATTAAGTGAAAACTCAAAGCCGTACTCATTGTCTACACCGCGTCGAGTACCATTGCCTCTAATGAAAAAAGTCAAAGCCGAGCTAGAGCAAATGGAGAGATCAGGGGTTATTTCAAAAGTATCAGAGCCGACCGAGTACTGTTCGCCAATGGTAGTAGCTCCAAAACCAAATGGTCAAATTAGGATATGTGTAGATCTGTCAAAATTGAATCAGTCAGTAAAACAAGAGCGTTATCAATTACCATCCGTAGACGAGTCACTTGCAAAGCTCGCTGGAGGACGTTTCTTTTCGAAATTGATGCACGCCAAGGTTTCTGGCAAGTAAGATTAGCACGCGAATCGCAACATTTAACTACATTCATAACCCCATTCGGTAGGTTTTGCTTTAATGTCTCGCCATACGGTATAAATGCTATGCCAGAATTCTTTCAGAGAAAAATGTCAGCATTGTTAGAAGGAGTACCGGGCGTAGTTTGCAAAATGGACGACGTCCTCATATTCGGTGAGAATAAAGATGAACATGATCAGAGTTTATTTCGCGTGTTAGGGCTCATTTCTGAGGCTGGCATCACACTGAACAAAGAAAAATGCCAGTTTGGTAAACACAGTTTGACATTTCTAGGTCATATTGTAGGCCAGGGCACAATTGGGGCCGACCCAGCCAAAGTGAAAGCAATTATTGACATGCCAAACCCGCAGAATATTTCAGATATCCGGAGATTTCTTGGAATGTGCAATTAATTAGCAAAGTTCACGCCAAACTTAGCACAAATGTCTAAACCGTTGCGAGACCTTTTAAAGGACAAAAACTCGTGGTTCTGGGGTCCAGATCAAGAATCGTCCTTCCAGAAATTGAAAGAGGAGTTAAGTTCTCCCAAGGTTTTGGCCCAGTATGATCCTAATAAGGAAACAATGGTCTCAGCAGACTCTTCTTCATTTGGCATGGGGGGAGTTGTTAGGCAAAAGCAGGGAAGTACATGGAAACCAATAGCGTTTGCTTCTCGTTCGCTTACTGAAGCAGAACAAAGGTATGCTCAAATAGAGAAAGAATGCCTTGCATTAACATGGGTTTGCGAAAAGTTTCAAAACTTTTTAATAGGATCCAAGTTTGTCTTAGAAACGGATCATAAACCGTTAGTTCCTTTATTAAGTACAAAAGACTTGACCGATTTACCTGCTAGAATCCAGAGGTTTCGCATGCGCCTTATGCGTTACGATTTTAGCATGGTTTACATAAGCGGATGTAAACTGGTTACAGCCGACTGTCTATCAAGGGCACCTCTGTGTACGTTAATTGATAAAGAATCCGAAAGTCAGCAGTCCGCGAGTGACGCATATGTTCAAATGATTTTCAATGACATCCCAGCGACCGCTAATCGACTGGAACAAATTAAGTCCCTTTACAAAGAGGATAATATCTGTACACAGCTTTTGTTGTATTGTAAACAAGGGTGGCCAGATAAGTCAGCACTTCCTGAATACATGAAACCATACTGGTGTTATAGGGGTGAGATAACTGTTCAAAGAGGTCAATTGTTCAAAGGAACGCGACTAGTAATACCAAACACATTACAGTCAGAAATGATTGATAGACTTCATGGTGAAGCGCATCAGGGAATTTCGAAATGTAGGGAGCGGGCAAAACAATCTGTTTGGTGGATTGGTTTGAGCTCGGCTCTAGAAAAGGTTGTAAAGTCATGCCATAAATGCATTGAAAACGGTTGCGATAGAGCAGAACCGCTTATGCCGTTCAAATTTCCAGAACGCCCTTGGCAACGCGTAGCAACAGACTTATTTGAACTAAAAGGTCACACATATTTGTTAGTAGTGGACTATTTCTCGCGTTATATTGAGCTGGCCAAACTTTCAAATGCTACAGCAGCGTGCGTAATAAATCACATGAAGTCCACTTTCGCGCGACACGGTATACCAGAAATAGTATTTAGTGACAACGGGCCGTGTTACAACGCAGCGACTTTTAAAAAGTTTGCACGTGAGTATGGATTTGCACACCATACTTCTAGCCCAAAAATGCCTCAAAGTAATGGTCTTGCGGAAAGGTCTGTAAGAACTATTAAAGAGATGCTAAAGAAATCAGACGACCCGTATTTAGCACTGTTGTCATATCGTGCAACGCCATTGCACAATGGATTCAGTCCGTCAGAATTAAAGGTCAACAAAAAAGAAATTTCGATACAAGACACAAGGCAAAAACTTGCCTTGCCTAAAAAATCGCGACCGAGTTCTTGTAAAAGATCAAAACAAGTATGGGGTAATTAAATCACAATCTGTATTCCCACGTTCATACAATGTTGAGACGGATGAAGGTATTATCCGCCGGAATAGGCGCCATCTTATAGAAACTCCCAGGCGGCCTAATGGTCAGCGGGATGGTCAAGGAGAACAGATGGTTCAGATTAATGAGAGTGATAGTGAAAATTCTTTATCTTCATGGGAAAGTGAGGAGGAGACCGTGGAACCAGAGAATGGTTACGTAACAAGATCAGGAAGATTGTCAAGAAACCCAGAAAGACTAATCGAATCGTGTTAGTTAAAATATATCATATGTTTCATATAAAAATGTTATATTTGTTTCAGAAGTAAACACCTCTAAATAATACATTCATCAAATTACTTATTAACTTGAAAGGGAGGTGTTGTAATATGATATCGGCTACCTGCGAGTGGCCGGGCTTATCAGCAGTCTGTAGTTAGCTAGGGTCGAATAAACATCGTAAACTACATAGCAGTCTTTATCTATCATCCCTATATAGTTAATAAATAATACGACAGATTTTTTTTATCAAGTGTCCCGATATCTGTAAATCTGGGACAAATCTGACAGGTTGTGTACATGTACGGTATAACGGTATTCGTGACCAAGAATATATTTATGTGTAAATAACGACTAATGACAAATTAAATCCAGTTTAGATCATTGTCGGGTATATATTGAACAACTTTGTCATTATTAATCAACATCGATGCATAATATAACTATTTATTCTTTCGCTCAGTGTTAAATGGTAGAGAGTTGTAGCGTTACAGGGATACATAAGAAATGTCAAAATAATAAAAAAAGTATCCCTGATTGCTCATTATTGTAGATAGTCAAAAAGTATTTTTAAAATATCCAGAGCAGCCAGAAGGTAAACATAAGCTCTATTGGTCACAGTTGGGAGACTTGTTTGTTCCAAACTACATTTTTTTTTCAATTTTCTAGCGGTTCTGAAAACAGTGCAGCTAGTAATGGGACTTGGACTGGGGACTCCCTGTTTGCAAGTTAGTGCTCTATCAACTAGGCTCACAGGCCCTTAAAACTTAAAATAACTTAAAGCTTGCAGTTGAATTGTTCAACCAGCTCTACAAACTGTTCCTGATAACTTAATTTGCAAACAATCTGACCTTTGTGGGTTAGTACTGGGACACACTCATGAACGGTATAATATTAGTACGGTAAACCTGGGTGCAAAAGTGGGACATGTTCAGATCTTGAACCCCACGACTGATGAATATTTGAGCTCAAGCAATGGCTTTATTAAAACAGAAACCACCTTGCATTTAAAGAAAAATGTCAACCATATTTTAAAGCTGCACTCTCACAGATTAAACGTTTCGACAACTTTTTTATTTTTTGTCTTGAAACGAGCCAATTTTTGCGAGAATCCATGGAAACCAGTGATATAAGACTGCAGACAAAAAATCAGATCGCAGATTTGTATATTAAAGTTAAAAAAAATATGATGTTTTATGCATTTTTCTTAAACCGTTAGTAACAGTTTAAGCCAAAAAAACATTAATTTTTGAACGGAAATATGAAAATCTACGATCTGATTTTTGTCAGCAAACTTATATCATTGGTTTGCAGATATTTATGCAAAAACTTGCTCTTTCCAAGACAAAAATTTAAAAAAATTGTAAAAATGGTATACCTGTGAGAGTGCAGCTTTAAGCTTCAGGAAGTGCCTGTTTATAAATAAATAGATTATTTATTTTTCATTTCAGATCTTGACATGGATCCAAGATGCTGGTAACTAGGCGGGACGGATTGTTTCACAGAACTGCAGGTTTCTGGATGGGTAACTAAATTTGCATATTTCCGGTTTACTTGTGTTATTTATAAGCAAGATAATTTAAATACACCACAAGTGGAAATCGTGCATTATGTATGTATTTACAGTCAGTTTGTAGATTTTTTTTTTACCAAATCTCAATTTAATACAAACTTTTAAGCTTATCATGCATATAGTTTGATGCACATTCTATAATTATAATATATATTAAAGGTGCAGCATATATATATGGAATGATCCACATCACTGGATACTGTATATATGTAACATTGCATGTGAAAATGCATAGCAACAAGTGATATAAGACTGCTGAAAAAATCACATTGCAAGTTTTCATATTTATTTTCAAAAATTGATGTTTTATGCATATTTCAAAAACATTAATTTGCGACAGAAATATGAAAAACTGCGATAAAATCTTTTGTCAGCATGCTGGTATCGCTGGTTTTCAGATGTTAACACAAAATTGGCTCATTCCTGGACAAAAGATAAAATGTTATCAAAACTGTTAATCTGTAAGACTGCAGCCTTAAAGAACACAAAAGAAATAAAAAGGGTTTTTAATGATTTCTAGCAGATAAGTCTGTTGTCAAAGAACCAAATTCAAGGTATCAATATAGCCGTCTGTCATGTCAGAGACAATACACTAATGTTAATTGTATAATATTTGTATATGATGTATAGGTCCTAATTATTAGGTCTATAAATCCAGCTTTAAGAGATTTTGAGTTGTGCCCTTTATCTAACTGAGAAAACAACAGATGCTATATTAAACATATTTTACAAGTGGCTCTGTGAAATATTCTGTGACTGTTAAAAGGTGTAAATTTAAAATATCTTGTATATGTACTCAATTTTTTTTTATCATTATTTTTTTTGCTCTTAAATAATTTTTGTTTTTCGTTTCAGGGACTCAGCGCCATGTCACAAATACTTCAGAACCTAGAATGAAAGTTACCGAAAGAGCAATAGACTTTCCAATCTCTACAAAATTCATCTTAACTGTTTTTCAAGGTGATACTTGAGACTACCAAAGACTTTTCAAGGACAGAATTCACAAAACAGTTTATGCCACCATCTCATATCAAAAGATTGTGCTTGAGTTGAACAGCCTTCAAACAGAAACTGTTTCAACACCTTCAATGGATTCGTTCTGATTCAGTTTACTCTTGCTGTGGTCTGAGCAACTATTTACATCAGTTCAAGTTCAACATTGTAAATTGTTTAAACTTGAAAATTCTGTCTTCTCGCAACTCACATGAATCTATTTACTGTGGACTTTGATGTTGACTCTATACAGGAAAAAGAGACCATCTTTATACAAGCTGGCATATCATTTAAAAAGGAACCAAATTTTATAACCAACATACTGCACTGTTATGTCATCCAAGGACTCAGCTACTGAGTCAATTTATAAATACTTCAAAGGAAAAAAATGTCTCTGTCAATGTAATTACTGTTGTGCATAATAAGACATTTTTTATTATGCCCCCCTTCAAAGAAGAGGGGTATATTGCTTTGCACATGTCGGTTGGTCGGTACCGTCTACCGTCTGTAGACCAAAGCTTGTCCAAGTGATAACTCAACAATTCCTAGATGTATGGTCTTCAAACTTGACATGAAGGTTGGGCCTGACCAGTAGATGATTTTATAGCTCATGGGGTCAAAGGTCAAGGTCACAGTGACCTTGAATGGTAAATTAATTTTAAAGCTTTTCCGAGTGATGACTCAACAATGCCTAGACCTATGGTCATCAAACTTGATATGGAAATTGGGCCTCACCAATAGATGACCCCTATTGCTTTTGGGGATCATCGAGCCAAAGATCAAGGTCACAGTGGCCTTGAATGGTAAAAGGTTGTCCAAGTGATAAATCAACAATGCCTGCACCCATGGCCCTCAAACTTGACTCGGAGGTTGGGCCTTACCAGTAGATGACCCCTATTGATTTTAGGGGTCAAAGGTCAAGGTCACAGTGATCTTGAAAGCAAATTCGACAATTCCTGGTCCAATGGTCATCAAACTTGACATAAAGGTTGGGCCTGACCAGTAGATGACCCCTCTTGACTTTGAGGGTCATCGAGCCAAGGTCAAGGTCACAATAACCTTTAATGCAAAAAAGATAACAAATCTTCTCCCTGTGATATCTCAACAATGCCTGAACCTATGATCATCAAACTTGACATGGAAGTTGGGCCTGACAAGGAGATGACGCTTATTGATTTTAGGAGTCATTGGGTCAAAGGTCAAGTTCACAGTGACCTTGAATGTGAAAATGTTTCGAGTGATAACTTGACAATGCCTGTACCCATGGCCCTCAAACCTGACTTGGAGTTGTGTCTGACCTGTAGATGACCCCTTTTCATTTTAGGGGTCATCGGGTCAAACGTCCAGGTCACAGTGACATTGATTGAAAAAAGCTTGTCTAAGGCCAAAAAAAATAATATGTCTGGTTCAGGAAACGTTGTCCCAAAAAATTAGGAGGGTAGGCATTTTTTCCATTTTTTTTTTTTTTTTTTTTTTTTTGACGTATGTTGTCTATGTGTAGACGATGCACAGAGCAGTCAGATCACTTTGTAACTCCCAGCATGTGGTATTGTGATGGGTGCTTGTTTCAATGCAGTCATTTAACCACATAATAACAGAGCATTTCAACCCTGTATTATCTGTAAGGACCACAATGGAAATAAGGTTTTATTTTACCTCTTTTTTGTGTTATCCTTGACATAAATGTTATATATGTTTATACATGTTTAAATTTGTATTTGTCATGTTATATGCAATTTTTATGTCGAATAAATCTATCTAATCTATCTAATCTATCTAACCATGTATCATCTTTGTTTATTCACATTATTTTCCTTTTCTATGCTTGCTGTTTATGTACCCTATGCCTTTTAGTCACCCTCTGTACAATGCTAACCTGCACAAAGAGTTCACAAAAGAGATTCATGTACAACCTAGTATTTTATAAAAATTCCATTTTTTAAAGATTTCTGTCGACAATTTTGTTTAAAATATCTTGTAAAGATAAGTCACTTTAATACATCTCTTTTGTGAATTCTGTCATTGTAACAAATGCACATTGTGAGTGGTGTTGCACAAAATCATATAAGGCATTAGCTAGGCAACCTTAGTGCACTGAGGACCTAGGGGTCCAGGTTAGAAGAGCAACAAAAGTATTATCCAATACTTTGTGAGTTTAATATTATTAATTGACTGTTGATATATTTCCCAAACACAATTATTAAAGTACAAAATGCGTACATTCAATGACATGGCAATTTTTTCACTGATATATATTTAATGACATTCACTGAAAATCTTCTGATACTTTTACTTAAAGGGGTTGGTACTTTTTACTTTATATAAGTTTTCAAACATATGACAGTGTACAATTCAACACTCCAATGATAAAATGTTTGCCAAAAAATCTAGCAGTGATAGATACAGTTACTAGTCACTGCATTTTCAACTACATGTACTGACAGAAAGCACATGGAAAAAATCTTAAAAAGAGTTTTACAGTTTAACATTTGCCCATTATGTATTCATATTCTTCAATACATACACCGGGCCTAAACTAGTTGCGGCTTCATATTTGGTGGCAAACAGTTTGGGGTTGGTTGGCCCATGGAGCTCCTCGAATACTTCCGAAGCTGTGCAACCATGCTGGACCGCTTTCATGACCTGCCGCTCTGCTCCATGTTCACATTTTTGGAGTTTTATGGCCATCAAAGTGGCTGGTGAACACGCCATGGGCGCCGCCATTGTTGTGCGCTCTATTAACCCAAAGATCGATATAAACGCGCTCTATTAACCCAAAGAGCAATAACTACAGAAAAGAAAATTTTCAATACGCAGTATAGCGGTTTTCGGCCGCGATTTCGAAAAAAAAGTTTAGGGTCGGCGGGTAAAAAATAGGGTCGGTCGGGTTTCCTGAACCAGACATATTTTTTTTTTTGGCCTAAGTGATAACTTGTCAATGCCTGAACCAATGTCCCTCAAACTTCACATTTAGATTTTTGTAGACCAGCTGATGACTCATATGGATTTTGAGGTCATAAACGCAAAGGTCATGGTCATAACACACTCTATCCTCGCACTTTGAATGGTCATAATCTTAAAACTGCCTCAACGGCATCCAATGTCAATGACTAATCAGCTGTCATTTCGGTCCATGCTTATTTCATTCAATTGTTCATATAATCCTGAAAACATGGCGCTCAGGTGGGGGCATAATGTTTGACAAACATCTCTTGTTGATACTTGGCTCATTTCTTACATGTAGCTGTAACATTTTGGGCAACTTCTCAATTATTTTGTTTAAGACATTTTTCATCCAGCTCATCTAAGCCTAAGTTAGTGTTCATGTTAACTTTTACGACTGCCTGTTTATTGTACTTTTTATAAATTATTTTCAATGACTTTTTCTCAAGAACCATTTGGCTAAGTATGTCTCCTCCTGAAATAGATTAATTCTTTTAGCTCGAGTTGTCTGTCTGTCCGTCCGTCACAAATTATGTCTGCTCCATGTCTCTTTAACCTTTTGAAGGATTTGATATAACTTCCCACAAATGTTCACCATATTGAGAGGAAGGGTTTATTATTATAACTGTTGAGCAGTTTCTGAACTTGACTATATTATACCTTGCATTTACCTCAAGCTGTTAAATGAACAATATAACATTGACCAATACAAGGAACTAAACCTTCTATGTCACCATTTTGGAATAAAGTAATATTTAAAGCTCATATTTCCATAAGAATCTGCTCATATACAGTTTAAATAGCTGATACAAGTATATCATTTCAACATAACATCAGATCCTCCACTGTTTTATGTTCGCAACATTATTTTTAAACTGATTTATATATCATGACTTTTATGAACAAATACCAAACAGCAACTCACAAAGTTAACTACGCTGCACCAAGTACTGCTATGCAGCACGACGTGATATGAGAATGTTTTGTCATCTTTATATATAATTGAGAAATCATTTCTGATTATTATGTTAAACTATCTAATTATCAGTAAGTGCACGGTCATGTTATTAATCATATTGAGTTCCCAAATAACATAATTGACAAACCCTTATGGCCTGGTGGATATGCAACCGCTTTAATACGCATGGTTCGAATCCCAATTTGGATTGCCTTAGTATTGCATTTTGGAACGCAGAAATGCAAAGCCCTATTTACAGCCTAGTAATACATGGTAGTTCTCATTTTACTAATTTTACTGCGTTGATGCATAACTCCCACTTTGTTGGAAATTCCGTTGCGATATAAAACAGCAATACTGAGTATACAAATTCTTGTCATAGCGCACGCAAGTAATATAAATGTAAATGACCGGGAAGGTCACCGGCAGGATCAATTACAGTTTAATGTTTAAAAACTATTTGCGGTTAACCAGTCATTTCACTTTAGTCTTAACTTTAGTCGTATGTATCGTTGATATATAAATATATTTAAATGGTCTAATTACAAAGATTTAGTTTTCAGTAATACGTCATCCACTAAACACTTATTAATTTATTAATCCAAATGTTTTATGCTTTTAAGTATTGTCCTGGTAATTAGTGATCTAAGTATGTACAAATGAATTGGAAGGTCACAGAGAGTCAAATGAAGTATGTACATTTCTTCCTTTCCTTAATTAGTTGTGAAATGTCTTTTTTTCCGCTATATGTAACATGCACCAACGTTTTTAATTTACAAGTCAAGTGAGTCTGCATCTTATTCAGGTATGTCGTCATAATGACCTTCAATATTTGTGACAAAATGTATAATTATATTGAAAAAAACATTATTATTCAATTGTACAGACATTTTAAGAACAAGATGATCCAAGACATTTTACCACATGTGTGTATCATCAGATATTGACTATGGCCATAAGTTCTGTATAGCAAATGAGTGTGTTCTTAAACTTCTTATTCCACTCTGGACAGACAACTCGGGACAATTTTTTCATCGTTTATAAGATTTGCTTCCCTTGAAAAAATACATGCATGTCACAAGTACGTGTTTGTTATCGTCTGTAATGCAGTATTATTACACATTGACCAAATCGTATTGAATTGTCAAAATCAAATTATGCAATACTTGTTATGTGCCTCTATAAATGTTAATAATGATAAGTTTCGTTGATGGAAGTAGGGTTTTATCTAAAAATAATTTCAATTCCAACAACCATTTCCATTAAGTGTGGAACTTTTTTTTTAGTAGAGGGACTGCTCGCGCGAAGAGGAGGTAACTTTAACATAGCGAGTATGCCGCAGTTACTTCCCTTCGCAAAGAGGCCACAGCAATTTACTCTAGCGGGAAAATATATTGAAAAAGTATATGCATGAAATGAAAAGAAAATTAGTTGAATTCAGTGTAAGATTGTATTTTCTTTCACTCGTGGTCACAGAAAAATGATATTTTCTGTGACCACTCGTGAAATAAAAATACACTGAATTCAACAAATATCCTCTATATCACTTATATCTTTTGGTTCCCCAGCTTTTGACAGAAACGTCACGATGTGATAATGTCCGATAACTACTTCAAATAATCCCAACCTTCTATGAATTAACATGCAAGTATTTTGCGACGCCGTAGTAAAGGTACATTTCGAGATTACTCGAATTATATTACGTGCCTGACTTATTAAAAGTCAATAACTGGTTAGAATAGAATTATATAGGCGAGTTTACTTTTTGCATAGTTTATTGACAAGTGAACATTTTTTATCAACAAATTAAGATTATCTACTGACAACACATATGTTTCTCTTTCATTAATGATGAATGCGTACCTAAGATGTGAAGATTCTGAAAACATAGTCCCCGCTTTGTTCAATACAGATAAGGTTGAATTATTTTAAAGCCAATCAATTATTAAGTAAGTAAGTAAGTAACTTGCATTTGACCGTGACATGTGTTGTATACAATACAGTAAGCGAATTAAGAAAGAAAAGAAAACAAATTAAAAGAACTAAAAAAATAATCACAATTGCTTAAGCACTAAAGCCGGACACTGATTTTACAAATAAGGTTCTAGCCCCCTAGAAAGTAACAAAGAAACAGTATACTATAACAGAAATTCAATGAGTGCAGGAGATTTATGTAGTTATCTTAAAGACATATTCGACAATTAATGAAGGAGAAAACAACGTCTTAAACAACTAAACATGATCACAGTTTAGATGAATCGATCCCTGAAAACGAAATTAGAAAGGCAATTTTATCTCAATAAAAATCCATTGTATTGATAAGCTCCCAGCTGAATTATCTAAAAGCTCAATAATGTGTCCTTTGCAAACGTACAGAAATTCCCTGTCAGTAAGTAAGGCGATTATAACCCTATAAATGCGTATTTAGCGAGGCTTATGATGTTAAACTCTAAAGATATATCTGTAACTTGTAGTGCTACAAGTAGCGTTAATGGTATCAATTCGTCAGTACTTTTGCTTTCTAACTTAATACAAAAATGCATGATTGCGTCTCTGGTGACGTTTTTAACATATGTACGAAGTTTCATTGAACTATAATACAGTGCTTTTATTTGATATTCCGGGAGTTTTAAGACGGCCGTTCGTAAAAATAGAGTTACATTCTTACCAACGATCAGATCATACAACTACTTTTGCTAGTAGCCATATGATTCATTTTTAAACAAATTGCTTAATTTGGAAATTACCTTTTAAAATTCAATTAATTTTACTTAAGGCAAATTTAATTCTTGATCTTGGTCGTACGCTCTTTAAATAAGACAATCCCAGTGATTAGACATGGATCTGATCAGTCACGCTGACTGCAAAGTGCATATTATTTTTAATTTGATAACAAGTGTTCATGTATTGAAACACTGCACGATGGTTATTGCGGTTCTAACTGTCAGATGATCAGCTTCTATTGTTCAATAAGCTACATTTAGAAACCTTATTTATATTATTTTCCGCACTAGCACGATAAGGTTACAAAAAGAATGGTTACAGAAAGGGGCTGTTAACTCAAATGAAACAAGTTAAATTGCATTTTACAAGGAAGAAATCTTTGCGTTTGTTTATTTTAAGTATAACGCGGCTATATGAAAGGGCACAAGTCAGCCTCTTTACATTACGCATGCAGGATAGGCTTTACATGCCTGTTTTCAAGTACTCGGAAACACTTTTAATCCCCACTTAACTATGTACTTTAAAATTTAACTTTGTGAAAGTAGTTGCAGCAATTCTTACGAGTGTTAATTAATTATTAAAATAAAGACTTAAAACAAAGATCACTTTTCTTTTTCAACACCATCTTAAATTAAATAAAAGGCAGACTTTGTCGGTGAAAGAGTCCCGCTTTCGTTTTATTACCGGAGTTTGATAAGGTGATTAGTTTCATCAAACACTTCAACAAATATGTTTCCAAAATAATGTTTTAACAGTGTTCTGTCACATGGCCAATACGGTGAAAGGGTTTGTTTTAAGCAACTCAAACAAACGAAGGCGGGGCTCCAGAGGCGGCGTCGACTGCGTTATGTTTCAGATAAAAAGGTGAGAAATAGGGAAGTTATCTTCATTTGAATTATTTATTTGAAGCAAATGTTTCCTTCCGACGTAGCATTTATGACGCAATTCATCACGTGGTATATACACACTGGTTGTGCCTTGAAAAGGGAGCTTGGTTAGTTTGGTTTTCTATTGTGTGTATCCCTTAGTTCCCATTGTTTTTCATGTTGCCTTTAAAGTTGCACTCTTAATCCCAAGTAGGAGTTACCACAATTAATACAATTGCTATTCTATTGTTGAGACGATAGCAGATCATAGTAAGTTTTTTAAGCAATGTATATAACTAAATTAGCCAATTCTACAACTTAAAATGAAACGAAAACGTTACTCATTTTCGATAATCTTAGATGATACCGTAGGTGCAGACAAGAAATTATAAACAAAAGTTAATGTAGATAAGATTGAATAAATTTATAAAGCACGGACAAGATATTGCAAAGGCGAATGCCAATGCAAAGGTGTCTTATAACATAATCCATATACACATAACAATAATCACTCAAACACTAATCGAAACCAAACGATAACCACAGAAGACAACATAAAATCACAAAGTCAAACAAACACTAGCCTAATATTTTGATAATCAATATGAAAAGTATTCCTTAATTCAGTGAAAACTGTCAAAAAAGAAATTTAACTGCAAAAGATTGCAAAAAAGAGCTGCTAGAACGATAATACATAATTATGTAGCACCAATGTTGTCGGTATCGGATCCGCAATTAAAGTAACCCTGGTACGCCTTTATTGACAAAAGTAACAATATTTTATGTCGATTAAGCTGTCTCCTTTGTTGCAAACACGTTACACTATCTGCGATAAAACGCAGATAAACAAAGCCGTACCAACATGCATTATAACATGAACATGAAGCTGTCAGAAATTGTCCGTTTTCAGAAGCATGTTAATACAAATCCCAAGTAACGCGAGAACAAGAAAAGCTCGCAATATTGTTTCAAACATTGACTTTCTGTGAGAGTAGTGGTTTTCTTTTATTATTTCGAAAATGGACTCGCTTATTTCCCATTTGCTTTTATGCAATAACTGTTCTGTTATTGTCGGCGTTCGCCCACTGCAAAGTCTTCGCTTAGTTAATCTGACTTTGTCCATAAAATGTCGTTTATTTACGAATAGAGTAATCACTAAAGCTGTCCCAGAGGCAGTAGAATTCAGTGAAACAAAATATAATATACCCATATGCAGCTCGTGACAAGTCTATTATTCCAATGAACATGAAAATAGTTACGCGTGTTAAAAGTGTTATTACGTCACTGTATATAGTACCAAACACCAGAAGAAAATAAAGGACTGCGAAATGAATGCATATTGTAAATATTCATGCTGCCATATTTGTGCTGAAGTCCGCGATCAAATTGCAACTAGTATGCCTTGATCACTATGTACCCAAAGGATACAAAAGGCATTCCATAAATGATTCATGACAAACATCTAACACACAGACTACCAAGTAAAGAGGTTACAATGATATAATAAACATATTTCAAATCACCTCGTCATCTGAGTTTAAGAAGTTAAAAAACTTAATATTCAAAAGCATATGAAATTGACGAACGAGATTGTAAAGTCTACGAAAGCCTTTGCTTTGTTGCAACTTTATGTAGACGTTATTACTGTTCCCTGACTAGCAGATGCCAGAAATAGTTTATTGACATCTTAGTGACCACAATCTTACAATTTCCTGTCCCAAGTACATCTATACCATACGTTACAGCTATTTCAGCGCCATCTGTTGTAGCTGTTTTTGCTTTGTTCCGTATGCCAGATATTTTAACACGCTCGTAAATAGAGTCTTCTGCACCGTCAGTGTGATAGAATCCTTGAGGGTGTTTCTTTGTTAAGCAATACATCAACAGTATTGCCCGATATGTTGCACGTTTCAAAAGATACTTTTCAAGAGCAAAATGTGCAACTACATTCGTTCTAACGTCTCCTTTGTAAAAATAAGCCGTTATTTCACTAATCAGAAGAATCAAAACAGCCGGAAACGTCCTCTTCGATTCCATGGTTCTCAAAGCGAGCTTATATATCTGTGAATTATTAAATAATTTTAGAATCATCAGTTAGCACATTTGTTAACGTACCTGCTAATCACCAATGTGTCCCGGGTTCGATTCCCGGATGGAGCGTAAAGGAGATTGGTTTGAGGTCACGACGCCACCAAAGGCTTCTGTCCGATTTTCACAACAAAAACCTCAAAAATGTCGCAAAACACGGTGCTTACAAGAGTAACTTGGTATATGTTAATACAACATTTTCGCAATCGTTGTAAAATAAGTGTACATAATAGATTCAATAAAAACATTTTGTTGGAAGTACCGGTTTACTTATTTAAGTCCGAAAGCTTGTGAACAATCGTAGCACGGTTTACTGTGCATTTGTTTATTTCTTTACGCGTCGTCAAAGGTTTGGTTATTTAAAATTGGATAATGTGTATTTTTCTTTAATATATTAAAATATTTTATGTTTTTACAGCATATTTGCGTCAAGAGTTCAATAATTAAGGCCTTTGTTACTATCCGGAGTTGCGAGTACTTTTCATTACTCACCTTATTGGTAAAAAGTTCTTTCAAAACGAGATTTTTTTAAACGTATTTAATAAGTGTTGGCACCAGAAACGTTTTCGGTTTAAATGAAATCAATTAGTCTTTGAAATCTGAACGTTTTCAATATAATATGGATATAGTTTAATGTAACAGTATTGTTTTCTACCAAAGATCCTTCCGTCAGTACAGTACCACTTTAAACACAATCCTACAAAAGTAACACCCTTATATGTTTACAATAAAATTTTGAAAAATACGAGTTTAATTTACGTTCATTTTGTTATTAGTGTTTTTTAAACAGATTATAAATGTGTAAAAAGTGCGTCTGAACAAAAAATAATAACAGGTTCTGTGATTATAAACTTCCTCAAGGAAAGATGTGACACTTATCAAACAATAGGAACCAGGCACAGAATCACGAGTTTTAAAGTGTCGGATAAGTACATTGTTATTGCGAAAAAAGTGTAGATATGTATATGTTGTTTTTGTTGTTGATGATGATGTTGTTGTTGTACAAAACTGCGCCCCTCCCTGAGATCCGTAATTTATTTGAACGTTTTGGGAGGGTGGAATAATCAATTTCTACTCCAAAAAGGTGTATTTTATTGCTTTTTTCTCCTACATTGAAATCAAAACCTTGTTTTACTATGCGGCAAACACGCCCCCAATCTCGCCACCCCACCCCAGCCCCGCTAGTGTAGAGTTTAAGACATCATTAAGGTTGAATGCTTGTAGAATATGTTCGATACACATAGTTTTAGCCTTTTCAGTCAGGCCAAAAACAAAGAGTTGATTGTTTCCGCTTCAGGTTCGGTAGGTCAGAATCTTCAGTTTAAGATAAAGCTTTGTCTAAGCGTCATTTTCACTCTTAAAATACGCTTAAAATTTTGTTAGGGTCAACGTTGTCGACTAGGAACCTCCATATACTTCCAACCAACTTTACCAAAAGGAGGAATAAAACATTTCTAGTGCTTATAAACAAATTAATTAGGGTCGTTCGGGAAAACGTAAAAAATAACAGTTTTTGATATGCCTTATTCAGTTCAGTTCAGTAAAACATTTTTCATTTCATTTCGCTCAAAAGAGGTTAAGAAGTACTCTTATGTTCAGAATATTACAGATGTTTTAATAAGTAATTGGTTGACGACAAGTTAATATGTGTGAAACTTGTTTATCATTAAATATATAAGAATACTGAACTCTTAGCGGATCGCTTTTGCAAATTTTGATAACTTGACAACTAATCGACAATTTATCCGCATTATTCTACAGCTGGCAATTGCTGTAACATAACAGGAAATATGAATGAATGCCAATCCAATCATATTTGCCATTGCATGATGATAGTGGACTGATGCGGTCAGCTATTTTTACTGTCTTGTCACAAGTCTAAAACATGATGAACGGTAACTGAGCGGTTGATGGTTGCTGACCGAGTGGTTTTGATTGTTGTCTAATTGCATGTTCGTTAATCTTTATTTTCTCACCAAATTTGTTCGCGTCACATACTTTACTAGCATACGACTTATAACAAACGTTCGATTTCAAATACTTTTAAAGTGATGGAACTGGGAAAGAGGGCTGTTTTGATGAATAACACACGATTTTGATTCACCATTTACTTGCACATTTGGAGGAAAACAACAAATATAATAACAATATGGCTAATCAGCAACAAAACCAGTCTACGTATCTGTCACTACAATTAAATGCAAGATTAATATGCAATAAGTTTATACATATACATATAAGAATTTTCTCTATACCGCATGTAGAAAACAAAACTTCATAAACGAGTGTACTATTTTAAGATGTTGTCATATGTGTTTTACGGTTTTCTTACAATGTAAATTTGTATGTTATTGTGTTTTATATCTGTTTTGTGTAATACATAAACGTGAATTAAATTAATTTTACACAAATAATTCTTCTTTTTTTCACTTTATTTTTCAATAATACGTTTGCGGTTTTCACAACGGTAACAAGACCGTTCAATTGCAGAAGTCGGATGTCGGACATAAATCAAATCAAAGTTGTTTTTTTTTTGTAATTCGTTTGTCTCGAATATTCGTTGTCTCGAAGAAATAATTTGTCCGATATACACATTCTGAAAAAT
Source organism: Mya arenaria (assembly GCF_026914265.1). NCBI lineage: Eukaryota > Metazoa > Mollusca > Bivalvia > Myida > Myidae > Mya > Mya arenaria. The sequence continues at coordinate 79,850,325 of NC_069126.1, forward strand.
TTATTATTCTAATTCACTGTGTTTAAAGACACAAAATAAGGGTCCAATTTACAATGATATAGAGACACAAACGCTAAATACCACATATACAAATACAAACAGATCACACACGCATTTGGGTTAAGCTAAAACTGTGCAATGTATTTTTGTTCCTTCGATATGGATATAAAAACAGATTTAAAGCATGTATATTTCGGTTACTGACAAAGAAGGCGCTTGACTCTCTAGTTGCACCCACTCTAAGAACAAATCATGGAACCACATCTGCTTTCTAGTAGTAATTCTAACTAAATTTTACATTTATACAATGTCTTAAAGACTTTTATGAACGCATCACGAAACTCCTTGCTTGTATAGGCGTAAATAAAAGGATTAAGCGTAGAATTGACGTACGTCACCCAGAAGAAAAATGTGTACATCTCTGCCGGAACTAGGTCTGGTGCCCATGCGTACATATCGAATGCAATGTAAAATGGAAACCAACATATCAAATAACTGCTTAAAACGTATGTTAGTGTTATGAATATTCTTCGCTCACGACTGTTACTTCTTTCCTTTTGGCGTTTTGGACGACCAGTTTTTCGCGGAGGTAATCTTTCATTACCATACGCACTGCCACCAAACTGCGAAGTAGCCTGGAACTGATCATGACTGCCTGTTTGTGTCGTCTCCGCAGACCTATATGGGCCCTGCGATATTTCTTCCACTCGAAGGTGATCTCGATTTCCTTCTTCGTTTAAGATTGCGGAATTGCCACTGGGTTCTCCGATTCTCTCGCTGCGCTCTGCAGAATTTACAGTTAGTTTAACGGTCGATACAGCGGTTTGCGTTCGTGCCTGTGAATTTGCGGCAACAATAGTAGCTTGACGTCGCATTACCAAAAATACCTTGACATAGGAAAACACCATCATGAGGCAAGGAATGTAGTGGCCAACTACCGCCACAAATATGACAAATTCAAGGTTGTCCGACGGCTCCCAAATACAGAAATGGTCCTCGTTATGTTGCAGTCTGTCGCCAATAAAGGGTGGTGTCCAGATTGCAATCACAGAAAACCTGCAATTGTTCAGGACTACAGTTTATTTTCACAGATAAAACAGGATGCGTACACATAAAAACAAAAAGGTGCGTTATAAAACACAGCCCATGGGCAGTTAAATATCAACCGTTGTTTTTTAAGTGACACGAGGAGCGATAATCACATTAGGTCAAACACAATACTACTATCAAATTTTCGGTATTGATTTTATAAATTCCTGCGGGTTACATAGATTTATTAGTTAAAAAAATGAAATAAAACTGTTTGAAACAGTAAAAATATAATTTTGATATTTTTCTGTTGTTTTTTTTTAATTTTAGCACACTCTCATTTCAAAATCAAAGTCACCACGCTAAGGGCATGGACACACTTTAAACGACTTCATTTGTAAAATAACGTTACATTCGCGTACATTTTGGCGAGATTTTCTAAAAAAAACAATCTACTGTCATTTTATATCCATTAAAGGCATATGTAACATGAAAAAGACTTTTCTTCCGTATAAGATCGCAATAAATTCCAATTTAAGAACTCCAAGAGTAAATACTTGAAACAGAAAATTGTCTTCTATATATAACATTCATCAACAAAATGATATTCGCTGCCTGGCCAATAATTGCTAGAAACAATGTACATCCAATGACTAAAAAAATCTAACCGCCTCTACTTAAATGTATCCACAGATTAACTAAATTTTAAAAAAAAAAACAACAGGGGGGCGGGGTAAGCCATGGACAACTGTTAAGGACAAACGTTCTGCGCGGATCATATAGATCAATGCAAATTACGTAACAACAAATCGTGCTAGTTAGAATGATTCTATTTCTTTGAAAAATGACAACAAACTATTTCATTTCCATTCAATTTCCCTTTCATTTCAATTGCAATTTTTTTTGGCGGGACAAACTGGTAAAATTTCGTACTGCTTGGGCGTAGTCTCACGGCCAATGTTTTGACATGGATGCATCAAATCGTTTCCAACTTGCCAAATTATCGTTATAGACATATAAATAACGTTGTTTTTGTGAACATTCAAGTTCCTTTGCGCGTGAACAGGTTTTACGTACTCTTAGGTCTGTCAAATAGCCTACATACATTTTTGTGGTCAAATAACATCATAGTGTGTGAATTATTGAGCAATATCTTTACACATGAATCTGTTATCATAGTTTTAATCACTAGACTAATTGATTGTGCCAATAATTTATCACCAAAAAGGTATGCGCATTGCTGGTTAATATTGAAAACCCGAGCAAACGTTTGTCTTTTAAAACAGATCGGTTTCTTAAGTTGATTTGCATTTAAACATGATTTCAAATTATAAAAATGGCCACGCTTGACATTAATTTCGACAAGTCATTCTTATTTGCAATTTCATTGATATTTATTCATTTGCCCTGTATAGTAACAATAATCGATGCATTGCTTTTCGTGCCATATGATTAGGTAAACAAGCGTTTCTTCGAAGCGATAGAAGTAGTGGAAGCCGCTTTTATTCACCCCTTACTTGCACAAAATTGCTCATCTCGAGTATTATTATGCCCCCCTTCGAAGAAGAGGGGTATATTGCTTTGAACAGGCATGTCGGTCGGTCGGTCGGTCGGTCCGTCGGTAGACCAAAGCTTGTCCGAGTGATAACTCAACAACTCCTGGACGTATGGTCATCAAACTTTACATGAAGGTTGGGCCTGACCAGTAGATGACCCCTATTGTATTTGGGGGTCATCGGGCCAATGGTCAAGGTGACAGTGACCTTGAATGGTAAAAAGTTGTCCAAGTGATAACTCGACAATGCCTGCACCCATGGCCCTCATAATTGAATTGGAGGTTGGGCCTGACCAGTAGCTGACGTCTATTGTTTTTGGGGCTCATCGGGTCGAAGGTCAAGGTCATAGTGACCTTGAATGGTAAAAAGTTGTCAGAGTGATAACTCAAAAATGCCTGGACCCATGACCCTCATAATTGAATTGGAGGTTGGGCCTGACCAGTAGATGACCCTATTGATTTTGGGGGTCATTGGGCCAAAGGTCAAGGTCACAGTGACCTTGAATGGTAAACGATTGTTCGAGTGATAACTCAACAATGCCTGCACCCATGGCCCTCAATCTTGACTTGGAGGTTGGGCCTGACCAGTAGATGACCCTATTGAGTTTGGGGGTCATTGGGCCAAAGGTCAATGTCACATGTACCTTGAATGGTAAAAGGTTGTTCGAGTGATAACACGACAATGCCTGCACCCATGGCCCTCAAACTTGACTTGAAGGTTGGGCCTGACCAGTAGATGACCTTATTGATTTTAGGGCTCATTGGGCCAAAAGTCAAGGTCACATGTACATTGAATGGTAAAAGGTTGTCCGAGTGATAACTCGACAATGCCTGCACCCATGGCCCTCAAACTTGACATGAAGGTTGGGCCTGACCAGTAGATAACCCTATTGATTTTGGAGGTCATTGGGCCAAAGGTCAAGGTCACAGTGACCTTGAATGGTAAAAGGTTGTTCGAGTGATAACTCAACAATGCCTGCACCCATGGCCCTCAATCATGACTTGGAGGTTGGACCTGACCAGTAGATGACCCCTATTGAGTTTGGGGGTCATTGGGCCAAAGGCCAAGGTCCCATGTACCTTGAATGGTGAAAGGATGTTCGAGTGATAACTCGACAATGCCCGCACCCATGGCCCTCAATCTTGACTTGGAGGTTGGGCCTGACCAGTAGATGACCCTTATTGATTTTAGGGCACATTGGGCCAAAAGTCAAGGTCACATGTACCTTGAATGGTAAAAGGTTGTCCGAGTGATAACTCGACAATGCCTGCACCCATGGCCCTCAAACTTGACTTGGAGGTTGGGCCTGACGAGTAGCTGACCCCTATTGTTTTGGGGGGTCATTGGGCCAAAGGTCAAGGTCACAGTGACCTTGAATGGTAAAAGGTTGTCTGAGTAATAACTCAACAATGCCTGCACCCACGGCCATCAGACTTGACTCAGAGGTTGGGCCTGACTTATAGATGGTCCCTATTGATTTTAGGGGTCATTGGGCCAAAGGTCAAGGTCGCAGTGACTTTTAACGATAAAAGGTTGTCCGATTGATAACTCAACTCAACAATGCCTGCACCCATGGCCCTCATAATTGACTTGGAGGTTGGGCCTGACCAGTCGATGACCCCTATTGTTTTAAGGGGATCAAGGTCACAGTGACCTTGAAAGCAAACTTGACAATTCCTGGACCTATTGTCATCAAACTTGACATGAAGGTAGGGCCTGACCAGTAGATGACCCCTCCTGACTTTGGGGGTCATCGGGCCAAGTCAAGGTCACAGTAACCTTTAACACAAAAAGGTTAACCATTCTTCTCCCAGTGATATCTCAACAATGCCTGAACCTATGATCATCAAACTTGACATGGAAGTTGGGCCTAACAAGGAGATGACACTTATTGATTTTAGGAGTCATTGGGTCAAAGGTCAAGTTCACAGTGACCTTGAATGCGAAAATGTTTCAAGTGATAATTTTACAATGCCTGCACCCATGGCCCTCAAACTAGACTTGGTGTTGTGTCACCTGTAGATGACCCCTTATGATTTTAGGGGTCATCGGGTCAAAGGTCAAGGTTATAGTGACCTTCAACGAAAAAAGCTTGTCTGTGTGATTTCTTGTCAATGCCTGCATCCATGGCCCTCGAACTTGCCTTTTGATTTTTGGTGACCAGCTGATGACTCCTATGGATTTTGAGGTCATAGAGTCAAAGGTCATGGTCATAACACACTCTATCCTCAAACTTTGAATGGTCATAATCTTAAAACTGCCTCAACGGCATCCAATGTCAGTGACAAATCAGGTGTCATTTCGGTCCATGCATATTTCATTCAATTGTCCATATAATCCTGACAACATGGCGCTCAGGGGGGTGCATAATGTTTGACAAACATCTCTTGTTATAATTTTTTTCACTGTTTTATTTTTTATTTCCTAAACAATTATAAGATCTTATGATCTAAGAATGGTTACATGCTTCTCAAATATAATCGCTTTTGTTTAACTGGAAAAGTATATCCGCATTTAAATTTGTACACAGTAAGATGATCCATATAGTTTTGCGTTCGTTGCGTTACGCTGAATCTTAATGTAATTTTGCATATTCAGTATCGCGTTTGACAATCTTACAGTCAATATAATGCTTACTATTGTTATAATCCAAAATACTTCTTGTTTGTGCTATATTTAAGACGTAGAACATACCAAAGAGTTTCATATGACATTAAAAGGACAGGACATTCAGCTCCAGAAAGGTGTATATAGACCGAGGAGTTCGCAGAGATACATTCACCTTCGGGGACTGTCTGACCAAGTGGTGTGATATATTTCTTAAATTTATCAAACATTTATATTACCATTTAATATTTCTAAAACGATTTTGATGTGTTTTATTGCACAAAGCAAATGATGCAAAAACAACAATTTTACGCTCTAGTGAAAGACGCCAAGCCGTATTAATTATCTTATGACTACAGCGGTTCAAATCTGAAATAAATGAATACATATAAATTTGCCTTTTTTATGAAAAACTACAATTAATGGATATTCTTATTTTTTTATAAGCTGAATAATTTAAAGGAAAGCATATGCTAATTCCTTTTATTCAGTACTTACCAAATGAAAACAAGAACCATAGCCGTTCGAAAACGGTTGCTGTGTGTCCTATAATGAATAGCCCATGTTACACACCAGAATCGGTCCACGGAGATTGCGACTAACGTAAACACAGACGCAAATGTCATCGCAAAGTCAAAGTAGATCCACACACCGCACATGATGCGTCCGAACGGCCAGTATCCAAGCAGCGTATCTAACGTATAAAACGTCATTGCCGTTATGGCAACGAAGAAGTCCGTCACCGCAAGGTTCAAAATATAGAGATTAAATGGTTGCAGCAGACGTCGCTCGATAACAAAGGAAAGAAGAACAAAAAGATTACCGAAAATTGTAACAACGTCAAGAATTGTCAAAACGACCGCTAGAATAACGTTCTTTGCCGTTGCTTGAAATTCCAGCTGAACGAATTGAGTTGTGCTGTCTTTAAAATTAGCAGCAATTGTGTCATTGTTACAAATTATTGTAGTATTGTTTGCGCATAACATAATGACTCACGCTGGTAAAACGCTTTATAAAATACTATATATTTATCAAACCGTAAAAAAATGATGTTATTCATTTAAATCCGAACATTCAAATATGTTTCAACATGAGATAGGAAATACAGCATGTCGACATCAACCAACTATTCTTCGCGTAAGTAACTGTCCAATGCTGGTTCAATGACAGCGCTGAGACCTTACGTGCCTGAACGACAGGTGTGCTTTATAGTTCTTATAAAAATTCCATTGACTATTGAAGCTCTAGGATTCCTTTCCGTGTGTCACGTATTTGTAGTTTTACTTGTTCAACCTCTTTTTCTGTTTCCAATTATAAGTAAGGACCCCTATGCTTATCACTGTGACTAGGAATGTTGTTTTCAAATATTATGATTAATTAATAATATTGTTGTTGATTTTACATCGTGTTCCCTTCTATGACCTATTCATTTTTTTGCAAATTTGAAATGAACTATTTCTCAACCCTAAAGTAGGGAAATATAATCATCCTCACCTCTTTTCGAATTTGGAAAATCTTCATCATTCTATAAAACCAAAATTAAGAGCCGAAAAACCAAATTACAAATATTTTAATTGAATATTTATAAAAGTATAACAAAATCATTAAAAGTTAAAAAATAAATGCACAAGTATTTAATTATAGTGACTTAAACAATATTCTCGAAAAGACAATAAATGTTTCATTACTTGAGCTTTTTAAAGTATGTTTGTGTATTTTTTTTCATTTATGACTTAATCTTTAATCTTAAATTACTAATCACTGTGTTGCTTATAATCTTCTTAATAATAATATTCTTGTTGCATTGAATTATAGTATTACGGTCTTGGCGAACAGGGACTTTTGACCATTCTTTGCCCTAGATGATACCTGTCTACTTCCTTAGGGGACAGACTCTTTTTTCACGAAAATGGAAACAAAATATCATATAATGACAATTTCAATATTAATTTCATGATGTTTCTGACTGATATATACGCTAGTCAGAAACAGGTCATAATTGACTAAACTATGGATGCACTGCTGGATCAAAAGACGAAACTCATTCGACTTGTTTTAAATTTAGTACATTTTAGCGGTATTATACAGGCTTTTAACAGACAATATGGTTCAAACTTTAAAAGGTAAGCTAAATCGTAAAACAATATGTTCATAAATATGACTTAAAGAAAATTTCGATTTTAAATAGTATTATGCCGTTAATGCAATTACGATATAGAATACCGTTGTAGCGAAATTAAAGATCAAGCGAATTTGCCTTTCTAAATTTAATATAAATTCTATATCGATAAGCCACTGACCGATAAACTAGATTGTAGGTTTTACTTAATTAGTACAATACGGTTCGTTGATGCATTCCGAAATATATGACGTCTACATGTAATTGGGGCTCAGAAATGCCTCAGGGGACAATTAAGATTATAGCTTAGTTTATATTCTTTTACCTTAAATGAGATAATATAGTTCCGGTGGACTTAACAGTCGTACAACAAACGGTGTACCAATTATCTTGAAAATAAGCTTTCCGTAAGGACATTGGATCTTTTATTCAAAGGGCATTATATTTGGTCTCAATTGATCATAGCTCATTAAGTGTTCTTAAAACTCCTTGTAATCGTTCTTTCGAGGACAATTCATGGTATCCATAATATAGCTTTAGCTTTATACTAAAGCGTTTATCTTTTTTAATTAGACAATTAGTATCGCAGAAACATCATTAAGCACTAATGTCTATAATATAGCCAGTAATCCCCGTGGAAAGGATAAATGATTCCCGTAGCTCTTCATCAGTCGCAATTTAAGATAAAAACAAATGAGCGCTTCCTTTATAAAACAGATTCAGTTGTTTTTTAAGTTAGAATTTATACTGTCGAATAGTTTTAGTGTCGTTCAATCCGTTTTTTAAACCAATAAACTCTTATTTTATGTCAGGAATAAAAAAAAACTGAAGGAATTCAAATAAAAATGAACATTAAACATGTATTGAGATATTAGAGGCGCCTCATTTTGCTTCATGCTAACGTTAAATCCGTCAAACAAACGGCCTGGCAGCGTATTTGCATAATACGTTATTTCGAGTATGTCCTTGATCATATATCATACTAAATATTATCTGCCATCTTCACAAAACCCTACATAAATACGTGGTCATTGTTGAAAGAAAACCTTGGAACAATCCAATACGAGCCGACAAGATTTACTTATGTTTACGCAATTCATTACATTTAATAATATATATTAATATTTTAGCTTGTGTATCGCAGCAGTATCTCCTTTTATCTCACTCTGATTGTGTGTGTTGTTTTGTTCAACTCTGATACTATCTAGATGTTATTGGAAATAGAGGTTTATCTTCATCAAGTCACACAGGACGGGGACAAGCCGAAATGCAGCCAATGGTCGTTGGCAGACTACCATAAACTCAACAAACAAACCAGCAAACTACAAATATAACGACTTATATATTGCCATCCACTGCTTATGCCAAGAATCAGTACAACATACATGTGCATCATCTCCTTTGCAGTGAAGTTTTATTATTTATTACATATGTGCCCATCAATTGCTGCTGACGTGAACTATTATTACATTCGTGTGTCCCTCCAGTGTCTCTGCAGTGAACCTTATTTTACAGGTGCCAGTCAAATGCAAGGAATCATTTTTAAATACATGTACCTTCATAATCTCTATAGGTAACGATTATAACAAAAGTTTCCAACTGTTGCCTCTGTAGAGAACCATTATTACATGCGTGTTAATATATCGCCCCTGCGGGACCCTTAATTAAATACATGGCCATTTATTTCACCAGAAGGGAACTATTTTTACATTGGTTTCCATTCATTGATTTTGCAGGGAACCATTATTACATTAGTGCCAATCGATTGCCTTTGTGCACAGTGCACCTATATAACATACGCGTCCGTTCATTGTAACACTAAAGTTTATTTGGAAAGTGAATACTTCGTAAAAGTTTCACCAGTTCTCAAATCGTAGATATACTGAAATTATTAGGTGAGATAACATTTAAATCTTTTGAGGGAACATTTTAAACATGTTTTTGCACCTAATAACCTAATAAAATGCATGTGTTCAAGATTTCGGTTAGAATAAAGAACAAAATACAAGGTGTAATAATTTTATATATGATGAACTACCGGTTATTATTTTACATATGTGTATCATCAAGCAATAACTTTTCAAATGATACCAAAGTTGAATGGAGTATCCGGACATACGTATGCTCGGGTAGGTTTTGTAAAGTCTGATCCTACTTTACTACAATGGCATACCCTATCCGTTTAAGAGCGTTCCACAGGACAAAGGTGGTAAGGGAACGTCAACAGGTAAAGTGTTCAAAATATTAATGTTTCATTACGTTTGGAAAAAAACATATTATTTAAAGAGTTGACCTAATTCTACGGCAGAAGATTTATCAGTTTTCGGATCAAAAAGCTCGGAAAAGTATGTCGACAATATAAATGTGTTTTGTGTCAACATTTCCCAGACTATCCAACCAACAATGTCTAGTGGTTTCTTCTTTTTCAAATGAGTACGCTGTTTAATAAAAAGAAATGAAACACGAAACAGAGGATTAAATTCATTTCCTGGATTATATAAACGCAATTTTCTTCCTTAAAGTCGCTGTAATTACCACCAAATCACAAGACATTATTAAGTGGGCACGGTTTACTTGTTTTTAAACAAAAACATATATTTATATATATTTATACATATATATTAACACATTTTTGAAAAAGATTGTTTTTTATTGTAAATCTGATAAAATCTTCGTTTGTGAAATTGACACCTACACGAGTTGCAACGTATGTTTGTATAATGCTTTCGAAATATTGAACCTGATAACTAAATAGTTCATACCCAGTACTTCAAACAACTTTGGAAGGCCCTTTACCCAAATGTTATTTTATATAATTTCACACAGACCAAAGGTCAAAACAGACGAAGCAAACAAAAAACAAATACACAATTTTGTATAACGATAAACGATGAAAAAACAATCATATTAAGATAAAAAAAAAACATTAAATGATATGTTTTGAAACAAACATGTATAAGTATGTTTTCAATGATAATGTAACATAATTTCAGAGAAATCATGATCACTTTTACTATCATTGATGGTATACAAGGAAAAAGTGTTTATGAGTTCTCATAATAATGGAATCTATTTTCAGAACCCAACAATCACTTTTAGAGTTATTTGTGTTTAAAATGGAAAGGTTATAATAATAATGAAGTATATTTCGAGAAACATCAAAATCACTTTAACGATTAGTGAAAGTATGAAATATATTTTCATAATAATGTAATACACTTCCGAAAACAACACAATCACTTTTATGATTACTGGTGATGTAAATATGGGTACGGCTGGGGCTAACTCAGAAAAATGTATCAATATGTTTTCATAAAAAGGTAATTGATTAAAAAAAACAACACTCTATTATAAAGTTGAAGACATTAACAAAGTTGTTAAACCAAACATTTCATAATGAGCAACAAACAACAACACACAGCCACTATTACAATATTTTGAATACCCTAAATATACATAAATAATGTTATTAATAAAATTTAAAAAAAAATCAACGAAGATGATCTATGAATATGACCAAGATCTTAACTGAATCTCTTTTTTACGCAGCGAGCTTGTTTATCAGCAGTTCGCACGTAAACCTCAAGGTATTTATCTTTAACTAAATGAACAAGCCCATGCTATCTTATTCTTTATTTGCTTTTAAACACCATTAACTTCCGAATCAGACGTTTCACTATCAGCAAAATACCCAAGATATGCCTTAACTGTGTTGACCAATGCTTTTCTGCGTCGCTTTAATACCTTAACGCTGTCCTTTTTCTTGCAAACGCGGTTCACTATCTGCGGTAAAGCGCAAATAAACAAAGCCGTCCCAACATGCATTATGACATGAAGCTCACGGAAACTGTCCGTTTTGAAAAGCATGTTAATACAAATTCCCAGTAACCCGAGAACAACGAATGCTCGGAGGAGCGTCGAAAACAACAATTTTCGTCGAGGGCTGTGGTTTTCTATGGCTAGTTCAAAAAGGGACTCTCTAATCCCCCATTTGTCCTTATGTTTGAAAAGCACCTTTTTCTGAGTGTTTTCATTTTGCCGCTGCAAGCCCTTTGTAATTTTGATAATATCCTTCATGAGACGGCTATAAGTCATAGAAAAATCACTGAAACAGTTCCAAAGATAGTAAAACACAGTGAAGCCAAATATCATATATCCGTACGCCGTTTTAGGAAAAACGATGATGCCAGTGAATGTAAATATAGCAACACGTGTAAGAAACAAAGAAGCGTCAGAGAAAATAGTAGCAAACATGAAGATAAAATATACAACTGATAGAATGAGACAACCTGTAAAAAGATACATGCAAATATGATCTCTACATCTACGAACGCCTCTGTTAAAAGGAATACAATATGCTTTAGTTAACAGCATTCCAAATGATACAATCGGGAAGCCATATATTATTACAGATAAGACAATTTCTACACAACACAATATTAAATACAAAGGAAAGAAAAGAAAGCACAGACAACATTTACTATAAACATTCCATCGCGCTGTTTGAGTTTTGAAAATGTGTTTCCAGAACTTCACATTCATAAGCATATAGAATTGGGAAAGTAAAATGTCAAATATCTTACGAAAGCCTTTGTTGTGCTTGAGATTCATCGAACCGAATATTGCTATATCGTCGAGACTCAGAAAGAGTGGCGAAGCCTCAGGATTGTTTTGTGATGATCTCGAAGCTACTGCAGCATCGGACAATAGTCTAGCTGGATCGCCGGGTGCAATAACAAGCACACCAGTGATGATTAAATAACACGACAGAGCAACAAAAGGGCCACCAATGTAGGGAAGAAAAATATATTTACTTTTATCATAGCCCGTCAGCATTGAGCGAAAACCCATAGGTACACCAGATTCAACACAATCGTGTACAAATTCGAACAAAAAAGTATAATCTAACAATGCTTGCAGTCCAACAAAGGTTAAGCTTAATACAGGAATGAGAAGTCTAACCAAGCGCTTAAAAACGTCTGTAAAACAACCAATTGCTGCCAAACTCATGTTCAAAGGAATACAGATTGTGTTTAACAAAGTGACATGATTAATACCATCGAATAAGATATACTCATCGTGAGAATGTATAATCATAGATTCGTTGTTGTCTTGTGTAAAAGTTATAGTGTTCTCCGTAAGCACATTCAAAACATTTAATCGCAGACGACCGCTTTCCCTTTCGGAATAGAGACACAGTATGTACAGGAGAAATAAAGGTGAATATATCAGCAATACTGTCGAAAGAATGATTGGAAAGACCCACCACATTTCGTCGTAATCGAATTCCAATTCGTTACAGACCATTACCCTCTCATTTAAAGATTTGTTGAAGAAGAAATCGCAGCAAGAGTGTTTTACTGCCGCAGTCGGACACACAATGTGCTTGCAGAGTACGTATGGTTCTATTATCATTCTTTTTCGGTAGCAATAAAAACTTGGTCCATATTTCTCTGGGCCGAACGCCATCATTTCAAGTGTTAAATTTGTTAACGCTTTCGCAATTAAATGATCATCATCCTTATTTCCGACTTCTAATATCGAACAGTTGCCTTCTTTTCTTTCCAGTAATATATTAATTGGTTTTCTTAGCACTGATTCGTACAATAACCCCATTGACCAAATTCCAAATTCAGCTGGCCATTTGAGAAATTCTAGAGCACCTTCTTTTCCGGAAAAGGTCCATATCCAAATATGTTCTGAAATTGTCCATTTGGCGCGTTTTAAATGTATACCTGAACCATTTTTTGAAGTTAAATTTAAAAAGACAAAATTACTGTCAGATCTGAAAACCAAATGACGAAATCTATCCACTGAACGCTTTTCAACTTCAATTACACATTCTTCAGACACTGAATTTTCTTTTCCGTTTAAGCCAGCCTTTTCAACAATTGGCACTGCGTCGTGGCTACTGTATGTGTCATTATTGTGACCATCTTCTCTTGTGAAGGTTTGTTTTATAATTTTTGGGTGAGTGTTCGGAGGGAATACAATTAATCCAGGCGACAAGTTATCGTTTTCTTCATCGGGAACGGAAACGGTATCTCCAAGATTTGACTTTGTTTTTATGTCTGACACTGGTAGCTCTTCGTTGTTGTATTGTTTGTATGCGATCCCATAATGAATATTTAATAGGAGTAGAATTCTCGCATACAGAACTGGTGTCCACATGGCTTCGATCCTGTAAAGAAACCGATGATTAATTAACGTAATTTGTACAATGCAGTATGAATGCATACATTCCTAAACCATTTTATTCTTAGCTAGAACCTTAGAAGAAAGTTGCCCGGAGAAAATCCACTTGTCCAGCTTGGTGACCACCAACCAAACGCACACACGCCAAGGCCGGGAATCGAACCCAGGTGCGATAACCACTGCAAAAATATGCCACTTTAACAAGATTATTGCGATAAATGTTTCTTTATCATTAAAATTATTTTTGTAAAACAATAGATAATTTCAAGATTTATATATATATCTGTTTAGATAGTATCCCTTGTTCAGACTGCCAAAATACATGTAAGCATGATTCGATGATCAAAGCATTATTCTTTTTTAAACCTGTTGGATGTGCATTTGGTCAGTATGTACACAATAACAATTAAAGTGGTTAAAAAAATGTAAAAATTAACTTATTAACTAAACTGTGTTTTTTAAAGACATGACTTTATGTCAATATCTTTAATTCCTGCTGACTAATCCATTATTTAGAATAGGATTGAAAATCCATTGTGGCAAATGATTGTAAATTAGGAAAAGAACAAATCCAATATGGCATACCAAGTAATACTTTTAATCCGACTAGCACAAAACGTGTGTTTACGCAGAATGCGATGACTAAAATTATTTGTAATGCATATCAATATCTTTATCTTCCTTGCTTTGATAACAATGCAAACACTGAAAGCATTGAAAGGCTATATGAGGAACAAGCGGGTTTATCTAGTTTTTATCATTCTGTTCACAGTCAATTGAAACCGGAGTTCAAATGACTCCACGCGTACTTAAACCAGCCCTATTGCGTTCACCACCCGATAATGACATCAATTTGTTACTTGTTACATTTCTTTCAAGAATTTTTAATAGAATACTTCATTTCATTTAAGAAAACCTTAGCGTATTACTTCTCACCCATGCTGTAAATAGAACGACCCAACCGGTTTACACATCTTATTGCTACAGACATAGTCCAAAATTAAAATCACGTTTCAACGTAAAGTTGAAACGGAAATGACAACAGTTCAATTCACAAATCATGAATCAATACTTAACAACATGTTGATTTAGTACATTGTTTTAGTACAATGATGCCTTTTATTATGAAACTCTATGATCACACAGTTTTAAACCTTTTATTTTATAAAGTAAAGTAAAAAGTAAAGTGTTTGTTTATTATAGTGTCACCCCTCTTAGTTAAGGGCCAGCCCGTTGGACTTATGAGACACCTACATTCGTGAACATCTTTACCCCGATTCCTTATTCCAAAAGCAAGGCGCCTGGCAAGAAAGCAATCGGTACCCCTCTATTTAACTAGCTGCTGGGTCGGCAACCGGCCATGTCAGAACAAGCCCCTTGTGAGACTCGAACCTTCGACCTCCCGCTCCGTAGGTGGACGCCTTAACCACAAGGCCACGGAGACGGTACAATGATGCTAAGTCAGACTGTATGTGATGCTTATAGTTTTAAACAATGACTGCATCGTATCTTTGAAAAGTTTTTGCATTAGGTGCTCTGTATTGTATTCCTCCGTCTGCAGATAGAGTTGGGATCGCTAATCATTGAAGTACTTGGCGTTTACCTATTAATTTATAATAATTTGTTTTATTATTTTATTATAAGTTTCCTCAAGTTAATGCATACTTTAATAAGATTTACCTTTTACGTTTTTTTCTTTATTTAGGATTGTTCGGATAAGAGTGAGATTTTGTGCACGTAAACTCGTTTAAACCCCCAGTAAATTTACATTTTACTAACCGTTCCAAGGTGGTACCTAATAATCCTTGATAAACATACTTAAATTTTTTATTTAGAATATATGCGTTGTGCTGTTTGTAGTCTTTTGTGCTGTAGTTCCATGTTTCTTGTTTGTGATTTTGTTTTTGTTTTCCTGTTCTATGTCTTTGGCGTTTACCCTGTGCCATCAAACGGGATTTATGTTTTAACTTTTGTCCACTGAGCTTGTTTCTGTAGTATTTCACGTAAGTATTAAAATGTTCGAGGTATGCTGACACAATATCAATAATAGTACGCTATTATATATTATACGCGATAATTCGCGATCCGAACATATCCGAAAACGGAAATTATTCGCAATTACCGAAAGGCTGTTTATTGAAGGAATGGAAGTTGAGGTGACCATATCTAATTCATAATGAAACTTAATTTGTCTGGAACTTTAAGATGGAATACGCCAAAGTATAAGTTCACACTGATTTATACAATTTCTCTTTGGCTCCAACATATCTAACATGTCTGTTTCATTCACGTTTTCTTGCCGATACCACTTCATACGATCTTCACAATTCCAATAATTCCAATAACATCGCCTGCAAATTATTTTACAATTCATTTCCTTCGATCAACATTTACCATACGATACCTTCGCAATCCCTACCAGCTTTGAAACAAACTAAGCAAAGAACAAGAAGACCAATTCACTTGGTCGGCTATGCGATTTTCACTCATGCAAGACTGCATTTGTAGCAACCAAAATAAACTTTCGTTTTCTAAATCTAAAGTAAAAATAGCCCATATTGTCAATGTGGTGAAATAGAGGATACATGTCACCTATACCTGTCCGTTCTACAACTACATACGACTTAGCTTGTTTGACCAGTTACCTGCCTTCAGACATATTCTGTTTTTAACAATTCCTTTTTGGATCACTGAACACCACGGATCAGCAAAATTGCATTCGGAAAGCCAAGAGATATGGATTTTGTTTAGATCTTTTGGAACAGTTCTTATTGCTTGTTTCGATGATAAATGATTACGACAATGAACAGAACGTCAATGTATATGCAATAAAAAAATATTCTGTAATGAACATAGCGCTTCACAATCATGTACACAAAGTCGATAATTCATACGTGAGTGTATTTGAATGCATTTTAAATGGTACAATTAACGAAGTTAATCGAAAAGCATGAATAAAATTAGTATTTAAGCCTTTACATACGCTACCAGTACCAGAGTTTCACGCCGCGCACGTGAAAGAACAAAAAATGTACCTCAGTAAAGCGATAGAGTATCGCACTCTCGCACCCGTATCACCTTGCGTTGTATCTCACTCACTTGTTTCAACCATGATAATATCTAGATGTACCTGGGAATTAAACTCTCTCTACATCATGAACAAGCCATAATGCAGCCAATGGTCGCCGGCAGACCGTCATAATCTCAAACAAAACAACTTGTTACATTACTAGATTACGACTAAAATCCGTTTATAAAACTGGTATTACTTTTAAACCTAAATAGTGTTAAAAATGCATGAAAATCTCAAGATACAAAGATCATCCATAGATTATTGACTGCGATTGATAGCGTATGTGTTTAGCATTCCTGTGTCGGTTTTCATACCATTGAATAAACATGGATTTTATTTTTTTGTATAAAGATCTTAAGACTAAGACATGAAGAGACTTTGCATACATATACATGTATGTTTTTTTCTTTATTGCGATGCTACATTGGTAAAACAAACGGTGATTCATTTTTCAAATGATTTTAATATATATTCTCAATGTGAAATTTGCTTCTCTCCAAAAGGTTTTGCTTAAACTTTGTGGGACATAAAGAGAACACACAACTAGAACCACACATACGTATGTATATATCCGTTGCATCTGCAGTAGCTAGAATTAAATACATGTCAAATCATTCTGTCCGCAGGGAATCACCACGAGTGCCCATAACTTGCTTCTTCAGAGGACCATCATTACATACGTGTCCATCCATTGCCTCTGCAGGGAAATATTATTGCATAAGTGTCCGTCCATTGCCTTTACAGAGAGGTTTTATTACATACGTGTGCATCGATTGACTCGGCAGAAAACAATTATTACAAAATCAGCCAGTGCCTTTGCAGTGAACTCTTTTTACGTACTGGTCAACCATTGCCTTAACAGGGAACCATAATTCCATACGAGTCTAGCTATTGATTTCTTCTGCAGTGATCCATTATTCCATACGTGTCTGTCAACTGCGTGACTATTCAGGGAACCATCATTACATTCGTGGCCATCCTTTGTCCCTTACATGGAACTATTAGTTTAATATTCTCAATTCATTGCTTATGCAGGAAAACATAACTACAAACGTGTCCATGCATTGCTTCTACATGGAACCATTATTACATACGTGTACATCAATTGCTTGCCTTTGCAGGCAACCATTACAACAGACGTTCAATCAATAACCTTTGCAGGGAACCATTATGACATACGTGTCCATCCATTGCCTTTGGAGGGAACCATTAAAACATACCTGTCCATCAATTGACATTGTACATAAAAGGTTTACCAGTTCTAAAATCGTGGATTGAATTCAATTATTTCGTGAGAATTCCTTTTTTTCTTATTTATTGGTATATTTCTAAAGCAGTTGCTGCACATCAAAAGTGCTCATGTACAGTTTTCAAGATTTCATTAAAAATTAACGATCGAATTACAGAGAGTAATCACTTCATATATGTTGTTTCGGTCCTTTATTTTACAGTACGTGTTATCCACAAGCAATAATCTTTAAAATGATACAAAAACTGAATGGATCATCAAACATACGCATAAGTAGGTTTTGTATATTTTAATCAGGAAGTAAAAGATAAGTCCAAATGTTTCATTTTCTTCCGCCTTAGCTACAGTGACATGACAGGATGTTTTAACCCAAATATTATCCTATTTAATGTCGCATAGATCAAAGGTCAAAACAGACAAAGCAAAACAAACAAAAACACATAATAGTGTTCTGATTAAAATACGATAAACGAAGAAGAAATAAGCATAATCAGATATAAAGTGAAAATGTATCAATATGTTTTCATAAAATTTAATATATCTAAAAATACAATGACTATAATGATTACTGGTGTTATAAAATGTTTTAATTATTATAATGTTATATATTTTCCAAATCAAAGCCATCAGTATAACAATTACAGATGATAGATAATGGGTTAAAACGGACATATACCAATATGATATATCATGATAATGTAATATACTTTCAATAACAACATAAACACTATTACGATAACTGAAATTATAAAATTGTATGTATCAATATGATCTTATAATTATAATGCAATTGTGTTTTTTTTTTCAGAAACAACACAACTACTCTTTCAGGGGAATCAGATCCGTGCTGTTCCGGGGAAACTTAATGGGCAATCTTATAGATCCCAACAGCCAACTAACCTTTCGACGTACAGCCACACGAGGGATTACTAGCGAAAGTAAGCAAAGGCATGGACCTATAAACCATTGATTGGCAACTCTCATCTGTGTTAATGCGATAATCTCAAACTCACGCGTGCAGCGGGATTTCATTCCGAGATCTTACCGTGTGGTCATTTTCGAGACGTCCGACATCGGCCGAATATATACGTGTAGGAAAACATTATTTAAAATTGATTCAAATGCGCGGTACTTTCATTTGAGTTGATAATAGTCCAATTGAATCTGATTGCAATCACAGTTATTAATTATAATTAAATCTATAACGAACAAGGCATTAATCACCGATCGAAGATTCGGCAGGATTTTCCGATATTTGCCGAGCGCACGCTAAGGATTGTGGGTAAATTATTATTTCTTATCGTATCACCGATATGGGCCAGTTGCCAATCCATGGTTTATATGTCCGTGGCAAGGGTGAGAGGTAAAGGTCAAACAGCTGAAGTTTGAGAGTTGAAACAAAACACAATAACACACAATCACTTCTAATAGAACTGGTGATGTAGCCATTGTTATCGCTCTTGCATATTAGTTGTTGTAAGCTAGGGGCCATACATATTAAGTTTCATACTTGAACATTTCGATCTTTTAGTAACGAAAAATTTGAATACCCTCTTTATCCCATCATATTTAATTACGCGCCTTTATAATCTAGACATCTTTCTAGCTTATCTTTGTAACATGGTTACTTTATTATATTTAACTTCAAATAAGACAAGACTTGTTCTCACTAAGTTGAAAAATACAACTAAGTGCTTGATGAATATGGCCCAGATCGTAAATCAATTTCTTTTTTACGCGACGAGCTTGTTCGTCTGAAGTTCCCAAATCTTTAATGTTGCAGAAAGCCCACGCTCTCAGGTTCTTTGTTTGCCTTTAAACATCATTAACTTCCGAATCAGACGTTTCACTATCAGCAAAATATCCAAGATATTCCTTAACTGTGTTGACCAATGCTTTTTTGCGTCGCTTTAATGCCTTAATGCTGTCCTTTTTCTTGCAAACACGGTTCACTATCTGCGGTAAAGCGCAGATAAATAAAGCGGTACCAACATGCATTATGACGTGAAGCTCACGAAAACTGTCCGTTTTGGAAAGCATGTTAATACAAATTCCCAGTAACCCGAGAACAACAAATGCTCGGAGGAGCGTCGAAAACAACAATTTTCGTCGAGGGCTGTGGTTTTCTATGGCTAATTCAAAAAGGGACTCTCTAATTCCCCATTTGTCCTTATGTTTGAAAAGCACCTTTTTCTGGGTGTTTTCATTATGCCGCTGAAAGCCCTTTGTAAGTTTGATAATATCCTTCATGAGCCTGCTATAGTTCATAGAAAAGTCACTGAAACAGTTCGAAAGATAGTAAAACACAGTGAAGCCAAATATCATATATCCGTACGCCGTTTTAGGAAAAACGATGATGCCAGTGAATGTGAATATAGCAACGCGTGTGAGAAACAAAATAGCGTCAGAAAAAATAGTAGCAAACATAAAGATAAAATATACAACTGATAGAATGAGACAACCTGTAAAAAGATACATGCAAATATGATCTCTACATCTACGAACGCCTCTGTTAAAAGGAATACAATATGCTTTAATTATCAGCATTCCAAATGATACAATCGGGAAGCCATATATTATTACGGATAAAAAAATCTCTACACAACACAAAATAAAATACAAAGGAAAGACAATGACGCAAAGACAACATTTACTATAAACATTCCATCGAGCGGTTTGAATTTTGAAAATGTGTTTCCAGAATTTCACATTCATAAGCATATAAAATTGAGCAAGGAAAATATTATATATCTTACGAAAGCCTTTGCTGTACTTAAGATTCATTGCACCGAATATTTCTATATTATTGAGACTCAGAAAAAGTGGCGAAGCTTCAGGATTACTTTGTGATGATCTCGAAGCTACAACAGCATCGGACAATAGTCTAGCTGGATCGCTGGGCGCAAGAACAAGCACACCAGTGATGATTAAATAACACGGCAGAGCAACGAAAGGGCCACCAATATAGGGTAGAAAAATATTTTTACTTTTATCATAGCCCGTCAGCATTGAGCGAAAACCCATAGGTACGCCAGATTCAACACAGTCGTGTACAAACTTGTACAATACCTTATAATCTAACACCACCTGCAGTCCAACAAAGGTTAGGCTTAAAACAGGAATGAGAAGTCTAACCGAACGCTTTAATACGTCCGTAAAACAACCCATTGCTGCCAAACTCATGTTCAAAGGAATACAGATTGTGTTTAACAAAGTGACATGATTAATACCATCGAATAAGATATACTCATCTTGAGAATGTATAATCATAGATTCGTTGTTGTCTTGTGTAAAAGTTATAGTGTTCTCCGTAAGTCCATTCAAAACATTTAATCTCAGACGACCGCTTTCCCGTTCTGAATAGTGGTACAATATGTACATAAGAAATAAAGGTGAATATATCAGTAATACTGTTGAAAGAATGCTTGGAAAGATCCACCACACTTCGTCGTACTCGAATTCAATTTCCTTACAGCTCATTACTCTCCGATTTAAAGTTTTGTTGAAGAAGAAATTGCAGCAAGAGTGTTTTACTGCCTCAATCGGACACACAATATGTTTGCAGAGTACGTATGCGTCTATTATCATTCTTTTTCGGTAGCAATAAAAGCTAGGTGCATACTTTTCCAAGTCAAGCGACATCATTTCACGTGTTAAATTTGTTAAGGCTTTCGCAATAACAAGGTCATCATCCTTTTTTCCGACTTCTAATTTCGAACAATTGCCAGTAATTCGTTTCAGTGATATCTCAATTGGTTTTCTGATCACAGATTCGTATAATAGACCCATGGACCAAATTCCAAATTCAGTTGGCCATTTGAGAAATTCTAATGCACCTTCTTTTCCGTAAAATGTCCATATCCAAATATTTTCTGCAATTGTCCATTTCGCTTTCTTTAAATGTATTCCTGAATCATAGTTTGAGGTTAAATTTAAAAAAACAAAATTACTGTCGGCTCTGAAAACCAAATGACGAAATCTATCCAATGAAGGTTTTTCAACTTCAATTACACATTCTTCAGACACTGAATCTTCTTGTCCGTTTAATTCAGCCTTTTCAACACTTGACACTGTGCCGTGGTTACTGTATGTGTCAATAGTGTGACCATCTGTTCTTTTAACGGTTTGTTTCATATTTTTTGAATGAGGGAATACAATTAATCCACGTGACAAAGTGCCGTTTTCTTCCGTTGACGTTGTTTTTACTTCGTTGTTGTCAAGGTGGTACGCGATCCCACAACATATATGTAGCAGTAGCAGCACAATACTCGCAAGCAGAACTGGCGTCCTCATGGCTTCGATACTGAATGAAAACCAAAGATAAAAAATGTAGTTTGTACAATGCAGTATGAAAGTAAGCACTGTGATATATATCAAGTATTTTGTTCAGTTTAAACTTTACAACGATTGTACAGAAAGTTAAATTACATTTATTTGCTGCTGAATAATCCATGATTTAGAATGGAACCAAAGGTATATGAATCCATTTGCAGCAAATTAAACTGCTTTGTTGTTCATTATAAATGAGGTAAAACATTAAAATTGTAGGAAAATAACAAATCCAATATTGCATACCAAATTAATCACTTAATCCGACGAGCATAAAAGGTATGTAAATTGAGATAGTGGTGAATCTATAATTTGTTATTCAAAAGTAAAACTTAAACTTCCTTGTTTAATAATGGGGCTTTGATAACAAAATCCAAGTAGGTAAAAAGGGTAGAATAGACATAAACTTGGACAATGTAGGGGAATATCCCACAATATTTGGATGTTCTGAAATAGCATGCACTTCAGTGTATGTTATTACTATAAAGAATTATACAATTTTTGCAAAACCAGCGGAATGAAAACGTTTCTTTGTAATTTATTAAAAGTGATTCTGAGTCTGAGTTTAGACTTGGACTTAATAGTCTGAATCATGGGCCGTGACCTGGTTTACTGCTTCACAAATGACCTCATATGATTGAGAACATTAAGGTTGTATAGAGGGGCAGATCCAGGACTTGACGCCAGAGTAAATGTAATAAAAGAGCGCAACCTTTTGACGTGCGCCCCTCCCTCAGAAACGAAATAGTTATGTATAAAATGTTTGCATTGGTGCTTGGGGTAACTCTCTTTCATAGATTTTAATAATATCTAGACCGAAATTGTGCAATTTGAACATAATTTATTATTTTGCTAGTGTTATAGATGTGTTCCCAAAGTTCAGCTATGGTCAACCGTCCAAAAACGCTCGTCGAACCAGAACTGATATTCAAAACAATTCTATACAACTTTCATACATCCAGTTGAGGCGGGCTTATCAGAGAAAGTACTAGACTACTTTGATCCCTTTGTCTTTATGTTCCGCACTTGCGCACAGCTTCATTGCGCATCTTTGCTCACGTGATTACGAATTGGGCCATTTATCAACATGCGTTCGACAAACAATCGTATGATCAAGAAGTACAACACGATATTTAGTGAGTTTTAGAAAATGAATGATTTTTACAAGCAAAATCAAACAGACCTTTCCTTAACTGACCAAAAAAGGTATTAGGTTCGAAATCGATATAACAACTACTCAGACATATCGATTCTAAACAGCAATCGTTGATCAGTCCGTGGTTATGTTTGTACCCCTTATTAAAAGAGGTTTCAAAAATGCGAGTAATTTTGTAGCCAAATCTTAAGAGTTTGAAAATGTTCAGTGCTGAAAACATGCGCGCAAACGTGATATACGTGATATACGGCAGGTGGTGGAATTAAACGACATAAAACCCACCACAAAATTATCATCAAACACATTTGAAAACATCATTCTCGTCTAACTTTTCCTTCAATAACATTATTGTTTAATTCAATACGTACCAACTTGAAATAATTTTAAAGAGTCAAAACATAGTAAGACAGAAAGTGTGCACGTGTGATTATAAGATAGAAGAGAGTTGTTTGTGGCAGCGTAAGATCGTAATATAATTCACCGAGTGAGCACCA
The DNA here is from genome assembly GCF_026914265.1 of Mya arenaria. Lineage (NCBI taxonomy): Eukaryota > Metazoa > Mollusca > Bivalvia > Myida > Myidae > Mya > Mya arenaria. The sequence continues at coordinate 79,874,132 of NC_069126.1, forward strand.
AAACCTATAGTTCACGAATAGCGTTGCCACGAGTGAAATATTTACTTTTAGTGTTCAAGAGATTAGACATAAAGGGATGTTGCACTGTAACCAATGACTTTTCTTTTTATTAAATGAAACAGTGAAACATAATTTGTGTTTCATTGATGAATCTCTATCAACAACCGGAAAGCATAATTATAATACATTGAACTACAGAGGTATTCAACGCAAATACCAGGTGAAAATATCTAATGAATGATGTTAAATGGCGTTATTTTGTCAGCTAATTTTAGTTTAAACTTTTTATTTAACAACAATTATGAAACAAGTTATTTCAACAATATATTTATCACTCTCGTCGGCACCCAAGCCGTGACTGGACTTGTGTTGTGGGGGAAACTGGACTTCCCGGAGGAAACACACTTGTCAGGCTTGGTGAACACCAACCAAACGCACATACCTTAGATTATATTCTTAAAGTTATAACAAAAGCATACGGATATTTTATAATGGCCCTCGTTTTTGAAGTTAACTTTAAAAAAGAAAGACACTAGCCGTGATCTCTGTTGCGCGATAAGTCGAAATTAGAGCTCTTACAGTTGGGTAGCTCGCCACCGAAAGTTGACAAGCTGACATTAAGCAGTAATATTCTACTTTTTCAGTTGTCGTTGTAATTTCTAATCGCGACAATTTGAACTTTTCGTTCTACCGTCGGCGAGTTGATAAATGCGTGATACTTGTCGACTCTAAAAGCATTTCTCAACTTCTTCTGGAATTTGACTGCAAGAAAAGTAGAAATTAAGCATTTTGTTGATGGCATATTCCATGTGTTAGTGGGTGGGTTCGAATATCCGACCCTGAGGGAACGTGCCGTAGATATTTCACTGCCGGTTTCTGTTGTTTTTATTCCCTCTCATTAATATCACGTACCTATTAACCTGGCCCCATTTTCTCGAAACTTCTCAAGGTTAACAGGCTTAAGTAGCTTATTTAAAGAAGCCAAGATGCAAACTTAAACTTAATTTTGATAAATAAAATTTCGTTAATTGTAATTATCAAGATAATTCCTATTCAAAGTCTAAAAAGTCTCAATGAAGAAAATATAACGCGAATTATAGAAAAAAATATAGTGAGCTTAGCGTAATCCTGTTGATTTAAACATATTTTATTGAGCAAAATTAATCAACATTTCAATCCAAATACATAATCAAATTTCAGGATTGGAGCAGTTCAAATACACTAATAGAGTTCCTTTCCCTGTTATGATAAATTACAATTGACAATTGAGGCAGGTATTAGTAAAGAAGTTATAATAATAGTAGTATACAAGCTCATATTAATTCATGTTTTAAATACAGGTGATTGAATGAGAGACTTTAAATGCAATCACCTAGTATAAAGAAAATATAAAAGAAACAAATTTGTATTCTAAATTAATCAACTGTTTTAAAGCTGGAAAAAAAGTTTGAGAATAGAAGAAAAAGAAAGAGAGGCAAAGTAAAAGATGTGTGAGTGTTGGTGGTTTAAGTCGATCACTGGCTTTCAAATCTTTTTGACAAAAAATAAAACGATTAACTGCATCAAACAGAGTACTATTTTGCTCTTCCGTCAGTGTTTCATAATCATATAGTAATGAATGGAGTATAACCTGAGTCAGGGATTGAACAGTATTAAACAGATGTTGCCTTTGTTAAGTAAAGAGAGGACAAATAAAGAGATATTGGTATATAGTCTCCTGTTTCCGCACCTACAAAATGATAAGGGAACATTAATTTTAGCATAGCGATGGGGATTCAGGAATACAATCGTTGCGTAGTTGAGTGGGCAGAACCTGAAGCCGACGGTTCCCGTAATAAAATTGTGTTTTATGCTCAGAATATAGGTATGATTTAATACCAGCGATATTGTTTACAGCCTTTGCCTCAACTGGAAGAGAATTTCTTACAGATATTGTAAAAGGAAGGAATTAATTCATATACAAAGATGTGCGGGTTCGAAAACTAGATATAGTGGATGAATTTCTAAGCGGTCTTGATGATGCTTGTCCTACTGTCTGGGAAACCAAACAGAAAAATAATCTGGCGTATAGCCATTTTTCATTTTAAGAAGAGAAAAAGTTTGTGTTTCTCGCGTCTAGTATTTAAAGTTTCCCAACCATATTCAATCTGTAGGAAATGCAGAGAAACAAGTCTAGTACAACCAGTAACTATACGTGCACATTCGTTTTGTATTTTATTCAGTTCGGCCATCTCGTAGTGTGTACAATTATCCCTGATAGCTTCTGCATACTCCAATATTGGCCTTATAAAGGAGAGAAAAATTACCTCCAGAGACAGCCTATCAAGTTGATAACAAAGACGTTTCATTATATTTACTCTTCACCAGACTTTATCTTTGCTGTAGTTAATATGAGCGTGCCAACTGCAATCATCAGTGAGAAAAAATGCCAAGATGTTTGTGATATTCACCGGAAGAAATAGCTGTGCCGAACATATGCACTGGTGGGTGAATGGGTTTATTTTATTAACGAGATTTGACTATTGATTCTGATTTCGATGGATTGAACTTAAAAAGCCATTTGTCAGCCAAGAGAGAAAATTCATTAATGTCAGTCTGTAATTTTAAGGTTGTGGACTGAGTGGATTTGACAATAACAAAGAGACTCGTTTCATCCCCAAAAAGTTTTATATACGAATCAACCTCCTGAACAATATCATTGGTATACAAGAAACAAAAGGGGACCAAGAATTGATCCTTTGGAGTTCCCGCTTCGATCTCAGATAATGAGGATGTAGCTCCTGGAATTACAACGCGCTGAGACCTATTTCCTAAGTAATTGGAAAACCAAGATAGTAGACGACCACAAAGTCCTACTTGTTCAAGTTTTTACAGAAGACGACGATGCCAAACTTTATCAAACGCTTTACTTATATCGAAAAAGACAACTTTTGTCCTATCGCAAAGGACAAATATTTTAAGTCCATCGTCGAGAGCTTGACAAAATGTATTAATATAGAGATAAGTTAACTGGTTAACAATAGAGTCACCGGGCATAAACCTGATTTGAAACTGGTAAAGAAGTGTGAATCACGAAAAATAGTGAATACATGTTTAAATACAATTTTCCCAAATACCTTTTCCATTTTATTAAGAAGAGAGATTGATCGATAGTTTGAAGGATCACCTTTTTTAAGACGACGCAGACATTTGAACATTTCCATTCTAATGACATAACCTAAGAACGTAAGAACCAAGGAACCAATTCACATAAAGGTTGGCTAAATTAGCCAGAAGCTTCATGTAGAATACGTTTATTAATGCCATCTGGACCCGATGCTTTACCTGTCGAGAGACAGTTAATTGCATCCTCAACCTCAAATGGTAGAATAATAAAAGATTCTAGTTTTCCTTGCTCAGATCTAATTTTGTGTTGGAGAACAACTTGACTTGAGTCGTCAACGTATGTTTGGCGGACAAAATAATCATTGAGAATATCAGCCTTATGTTGTTTATCCGTAACAAGTTCACCATCAAGTGGATTGACTAGTGTAGCAATGTCCCTTAATGATGTCGGAGTGATAAATGATTTTCAAGTTTTCCACCTGAACTGAGCTCACTGGATTTGAGTTTCGAAGCAAGTTTATCACAGTAAAGAGATTTAGAACTACGAACGAGGGCAACTACTTCGTTTCGCAAGCTGCGGAACCTTGTCCAATGTGTCAGATTATTTTAGTGTTTAGCTTTTCTAAAGGCCCGTTTTCGCTGTCGAATTTTTAATTTAAAGCTAGCGTTCATCCATTGAGGTTCATTTGGATATATATTTACTACCTTGCGTGTAATACAACTGCTGGCAATATTAGTAATAATTTGTATTAGATTAGAGGTGGACAAGTCTATATTAGCATTTCTAACAGTTTTCCAATCTGTATCCTAAAGCCTCTGTCGTAATTTTACATAATTGTCATTTTCATATTTCCATACTTTACTACGAGAGACTTTCGTTTAAATTACTGCTTTTTTGGTATCTGAAAATTCCAAATACAGGGCTATGAATTCAAATGTTTTGCTCGAGAAAAGGCTCAATAACACCACTATGGACAAGAGAGTTTGAGTTAGAGACGAAAAAGAGATCTATAATTGAGAACTAATGCTCAGTAAGTATGTTGGCTCTGAGATACTAGTACATTGCTCAAAACCATACTGCTGTGACAGAGAATGAATTTTACGCCCTGAATTATTAACTTGAATGTTTAGATTGAAATCACCCGTTGCAATAATATCATCAATACCGCTTTCTCTCGTCAATCTCTCGTCAATTGAGTTTTCAATGTTATTAAAGTAGTTGTTACAAGAATTAGGAGGACGATAGAAGACACCAAGAAGAACACGCTTAGTTGTGCGGGTCTTTATTACCAACCAAAGACACTCGATATCATTTAATCCTAAATCGTTTCTTCTTTTAAAATTGATACATACTTTGATATAAGCGGCACCTCCACCATACGAATCACTGCAACGATCTCGCCGGGCCGGTCGCGAACATCCAGGAATATGAATTCGGACGTCTAATATTGAAGAAGCTAACCACATTTCCGAAAAGGTAAGAAAATCAAATGAGGTTAGCTCACTTGTAAGTAAGTCCAATTTCGGTTAAAGACTTTGTTATTAACTTGGGTGGTCAGTGTATATAAACACAATTCAATGTTTTATACTTTAATAACGACATACATCTCATGATAGTAAACACAACTCTGCTATGTACAAAAGCCTGCAGCAGTAATAAAAATACCATTACGCAGTAGGCGGAGCCTAATTTTCATTATTCATTATCAGCTCTGAGTAAACATGGTAACATTTTATATGAATGGAATACCAAACGGACTTTGAATATTGCAGTGTATATAAGGGACAGGTAGTGATAGTAAGAGAACTTTCACCATTCGAACTGACAGTGGAAGAATTGTAACTAGAACTAGGACCAGGATTTGGGTGAATATCTCCGGACAATAAAAAAATAGTGTACAACCCAGCTGGTATAACCATGGAAAGTAAAAATCCCTATAATTGCTTCGCAAAACAAGCATTTTTATGATACGTCTTACTTGGTGATAAGAGCGAGCTCCATCAGACATAGACAGGTTTATTTTATTTGAACAAACAATATTTAATTTGACTAAGTATCTGCAATGAATGTTATGAACTATAACTAATGCGAAAAATATTGTCAAAAATAATTTAACATATAGACAGTACCTAGGCATGACAATTATTGATGGTATATCACGAGCAGTCATGATACGCGCAAAAAAATAAACAAAAACATTTTTACGATTGGCATGCCTATCAGAACTATACTATAAATCTTCAGCTGAACAAAAAAGACAAGATTCAACTCTAACCACCAAATAACACAGAAACTGGATCTATCTAGAGAGAGAAGAAAATAAAACAGTAATAAATGCAATTCAAGAGTAAGCATTGGGTAACGTTCTAACAGGCCGATGATTAAAAAAAATATCCATTCTAAATAAAATCGAAAATGTTAATATTATAGCTGTACAATTGACCAGTAAAGTGGTACTGACTACTAGAAGAAAAAAGAACAGGAAAAGATGTTTGATGCAAAAAGAACAAGGAAAGTGTTTTAACGCCTACAGAACAATGAACTTAAGTTTACAAGAGCATATTGCTGTCATAGTTATTTTTATTTTCATCGAAGAGTATAAACTGTGTACGTAAAGAATTGAACATATATTTACACTAACTGGTAATCAATCGTATGCACAAGTTGATAAAATTAGTAAAAACAAGTCAGTTTGTACATAGACCCAAAGGATACCTGAACACTTCAAGTCATAACCTATTTAACATAAATTTTCTTGAAAGATCCTAAATTAACTTAAAATTGAAATGGATGTAATTCAAACGAGATATATAAGTAAAATCAAGTTATCATCAAGAGTATAGTAGGCAGTACATACACGCAGTATTAAGATGCTGTAACTATAACGATAGTGCGAGAAAAGATGTATATCCGTGCAGTGTCGCATAGGTTTCTATCTATATGACAAATTAGGTAGTATGCTTAGCATTAGGACAAATGAATAGCGATTTTTTTTGTAAATGTTTACATTTAAGCATATTCAAAAATAATGTATGCAACTTGAGAGACACTGGCACACTCTCGTGTGTATATACACACTTACACAGTTACGCAATACAATACGCAGAACCATTAATAAGTAAAAAAAAAACTATAGTAAGATAACATTAAGTTTAAAAGCGCTTTAACAATTTTTAATGAAAATGTATTACACAAGTTTAAATGTGAATAATAAGTGATTAGACATCGCGTTTTAAGTAAAAAAATAATTATAATTAAATTTTTAACCCAATGTTAGCATAAACACTACCTTATAAATTAACAAAACATATACAATATGCTATACTAAATTGACAGTTTTATAGTTTATTCATTTTTCATATGTACACAGCATAACAAAGCATAATATACAAATATCTAAGAGTTAAGTGCACATCCATATATAAAATTGAATTACAGGAGACTAAAAAACATATCTCGACATTGTTGATAAAGGATAAAAACAATTAAGTCTATTCTGAAAACTTAATCTTATTTATATGACTCATTTAAGCTAAGAAAGTATACATTTAAAAGGATTATCACTTAACTACGTGTACAAAGTATATTAAAACAGGTTTTGGCGGTTAATTTAACAATATCTGTATTGGAGAGTTAAAAAATACACGTATGTACATCATCCATGTTAACAAACTCAACATTGATATCCTTAGCTTTATCATACAGTGCTTTTCTAAGTGGTTGGTAAGCAGAGCATATAGTTAACACATTTAATTCTGACTCAACATCTTGTTTACATATAGGACAGATTCTATAGATCACTACCAGATTTTCATATCTGCCAGTCTCCAGACGAAGAGGTGCTACCCCGCACCTAAACTTAGCAAGTGCTGTTCTATATTTTAAGGGCATTGGAATTGATACATAGGACTCAGTTTCAAATTGAGATTTTAATAATTGATATGTTCTCAACTTATTTCTGCCACGTCCACTAGGACCAGTTGCACTGGTTATACAGTTTTTCCATTTATTAACACATAGATCCATGCTATTGTTTTCAACGAAATCACAAAATCTTTTCGATGAGAACTGAGAATGTGTAATCAGCAGATTTGACAAATCTTTTTTTTTCTAATTGTTGTACAAAAATATATTGCCAGTTTTTGCATTTGGGACTTGCTTTTTTATTACAGTATTCATATATTTTATAGTTCAATCTAGTTCTTTTCATGCTATTAAATCTATGCCATTGTCTAGCTCCACTGTTTCACAAGAGCTGGTCGCCAACCAAGTTCACCATATAGAGCAGCAGTTGGAGTATATTTTCCCAAATCTAGATAAAAGCGCATAGCCCTCTTTTGCACCGCATTTATACTGGAGTAGGACTTAGTACCCCATATAGAGACACCATAAGCAACAATAGGCCACACCGAGCTTTCATATAGTTTTGTACAAACATTATATGGCATGCGATTTTGCTATCAGGATCCCTAGTGCTTTTCCAGCACTTTGTTCCACAGACTTTGCAGGGGTTTTTAAAATATAAATGCTCATCCAAAAGAAGACCCAAGTAGGTGTACTGGCTGACGACTTGTAAAGTATGGTCACCACAAGTGAAAGTATAAGATCTTTTGTCAACAGATGGTGGTCTAAAACAGACTATATTACTTTTCTGAGGTTTTACTGCCATAGTGTTAACAGCACACCAGTTGGATAATACTTCTTAAAAATACTGTAAATCATTTTCATTTTCAGCTATAAGACAGTATTATCGGCATACAACAGGAAAGAAACAAATTCATTTTCTATGTTTATACCTTTTCCTATAGCCTTAATTTTTGCTACTAAATCATTCAGAAACAAATTAAATAACAAAGGTGACAAGGAACAATCTTGTCGCAAGCCACTAGTACTATCAAACCAATCTGTCCAATATAATTCATTGACTCTAATGCATACTGACACAGAATGGTACAGGGATCGTACAATGACATGTATGAATTAAGGCACAGATAAATAATATATGCACATTAAATTCATTAAAGCAAGACAGACAGACTGAAAAGGATTAAAGAGTATCGATGTAAGTGGTCATTTCACTGAGATACACTGGTCATAAGAGACTTAAGATGTTCCGAGGAATTGGGGCCTGGCTTGTAGGTCCGTGGTTATATATACACTCGAGATTTAATTTAGATCACTGTTGTATATTTGGTTATTTTTGCATATTTCATTATGAAAATAGATTACGTTTCATAAATGAAGTCTTGGTTTTCATGAAGAAATGGACACCGTATGACATTTAACAGGTTGTCTATAACCCGGATGATAATCGCATTACAAAAGTTGCGCCCCTTGATTATAATTTTGTTGTTTATTGTTGACAAATATCCCGAATAGTCTGATTTTATGAATGTTTACAAAGGTACTTATAGTATAAACCCTTTAAAGGCACGGTAAGAATATCTAGATACAAAAAACGTTTAAATATGTGTTGAAAAATAGAAATGTCATGTTATATGTTTTCAGAAACAACACAATCACCATTACGATTTATTGGAAGTGTAACTATGTTTATTAGCTGTTTACTTTAGCAGGAATTATAGTCCTTGGGCCGTAATCAATACCTTCTTAGTGTACAATTTAAACTTAGTGAAAATGTATCAATATGTTTTCATAATACTTTATATATACAACATGTATCTAAAACTACAATAACAATAGTTATAACTGGTGTTATAAAATGTTTTCATTATTATAATGTTATATGTTGTTCTCAAAAACAAAGCCATCAATATAACGATACTGGGGTTATACTGGTTGAGAAGCAGTTTCCGACGGAAAGCGGTTTCCGACAAATCGCTTTTTCGCGTACTTTCTTTTGATCTTCATAAAGAAGGTATTGCAATTCAATTATATGGTTACTAGGCAATCAAAAGTTGAAGTTTTTACCGAGACACGTAAATAACTTTTATTATTATTTAATGGTTAATGTTTATTTTTCAATTTGTACACAAACTTGCACGTGGGGGATCGTCACGCGCAGCGCACTGCGCATGCGTGTAAACCTTATTTGCATATCTATGAATAGCTACAAGGTTGTCCTTAATTGACTTATACAAACAATGATCATTGTGTACATATTTGCGAACACTGTTGTCATGCTAGTTTCACACCCACATTCACTAAAATGATTACAAACACAAGTTCTTATTAGAAATGAAACAAAATATCATTGATATTTAGTGTCTGCCTGATTTCCAGAATGATGATTGACTGGCGTAAGTTTTTAGGTTTAATTTTTGGTAAATGCTGAAAAATTAAATAATAGTTCTCGTATTATAGTCTTCTATTTAGTATATTGAATAAATGGATAAAAAAACACACAATAGGCACCTAAAATCTGCCACGTATTTGATTTGTCGGAAACTGCTTCTCGTCAACAGCTAATCAGAACAGTGAAAGTACCCTCTTGGCGCCCCCATTAGATACACTATATGTGACGTCACACATGTGAAAAATATATCAACAATAGCAGCTTGAGCTGTAGTTATCTAAAATATGAACAATTTTAGTAGGAATTTTAACACGTATGAATAAATCAATAAACACTTGTAAAAACTGTCGGAAACTGCTTCTCAACCAGTATAATGGGTTTAAATGGACATGCACCATGTGATATATCATAATAATGAAATATACTTTCAATAACAAAACAAACACTAAATATTACGATAACTGAAATTATAAAATTGTATATATCAATATGATTTCATAATTATAATGCAATATAAAAAAGTTCAGAAAAAACAAAACCACTCTATAAGGGGAATCAGATCCGTGCTGTTCTTATAGAACCCCGACAGCCAACTAACCTTTCGACATACAGCCAAACGAGGGATTACTAGCGAAAGTAAGCAAGGGTGAGGGGAAAACTCAGGCAGTTGAGGTTTAAGAGATGAAACAAGACACAATAACACACAATCACTTCTAAGAGTACTGGTTATGTAACCATTGTTACCACTGTTGCCTATTATTTGTTGCAGGAAATATAAGCTAGGGGCGGTATTTATGAAGTTTCATACATGAATATTTCGATCTTTTAGTGACGAAAGGTTTGAATACACTCTTTATCCCATCATATTTAATCATGTGCCTTTATAATCTAGACCTCTTGCTAGCTTATCTTCGTAACATAGTTATTTTATTATTTTGAACTTTATATAAGACAAGGCTTGTTCTCACTGAACAATTCAACTAAGTGCTTGATGAATATGGCCCAGATCGTAAATCAATCTCTTGTTTACGCGACGAGCTTGTTCGTCTGAAGTTCCCAAATCTTTAAGTATAGCAGCAAGCCCATGCTCTCATGGTTTGCCTTTAAAGGCCATTATCTTCCGAATCAGACGTTTCACTATCAGCAAAATAACCAAGATATTCCTTAACTGTGTTGATCAATGCTTTTCTGCGTCGCTTTAATACCTTAGCGCTGTCCTCTTTCTTGCAAACACGGTTCACTATCTGCGGTAAAGCGCAGATAAACAAAGCCGTACCAACATGCATTATGACGTGAAGTTCACGAAAGCTGTCCGTTTTGGAAAGCATGTTAATACAAATTCCCAGTAACCCGAGAACAACAAATGCTCGGAGGAGCGTCGAAAACAACAATTTTCGTCGAGGGCTGTGGTTTTCTATGGCTAGTTCAAAAAGGGACTCTCTAATTCCCCATTTGTCCTTATGTTTGAAAAGCACCTTTTTCTGGGTGTTTTCATTATGCCGCTGAAAGCCCTTTGTAAGTTTGATAATATCCTTCATGAGACGGCTATAGTTCATAGAAAAGTCACTAAAACAGTTCGAAAGATAGTAAAACACAGTAAAGCCAAATATCATATATCCGTACGCCGTTTTAGGATAAACGATTATGCCAGTGAATGTAAATATAGCAACGCGTGTGAGAAACAAAATAGCGTCAGAAAAAATAGTAGCAAACATAAAGATAAAATATACAACTGATAGAATGAGACAACCTGTAAAAAGATACATGCAAATATGATCTCTACATCTACGAACGCCTCTGTTAAAAGGAATACAATATGCTTTAATTATCAGCATTCCAAATGATACAATCGGGAAGCCATATATTATTACGGATAAAAAAATCTCTACACAACACAAAATAAAATACAAAGGAAAGACAGTGACGCAAAGACAGCATTTATTATAAACATTCCATCGAGCGGTTTGAATTTTGAAAATGTGTTTCCAGAACTTCACATTCATAAGCATAAAGAATTGAGCAAGGAAAATATTATATATCTTACGAAAGCCTTTGCTGTATTTAAGATTTATTGCACCGAATATTTCTATATTATTGAGACTCAAAAAAAGTGGCGAAGCTTCAGGAATACTTTGTGACGATCTCGAAGCTACTGCAGCATCGGACAATAGTCTAGCTGGATCGCTGGGCGCAAGAACAAGCACACCAGTGATGATTAAATAACACGACAGAGCAACGAAAGGGCCACCAATATAGGGTAGAAAAATATTTTTACTTTTATCATAGCCCGTCAGTATTGAGCGAAAACCCATTGGTACGCCGGATTCGACACAGTCGTGTACAAACTTGTACAATACCTTATAATCTAACACCACCTGCAGTCCAACAAAGGTAAGGCTTAATGCAGGAATGAGAAGTCTAACCGAACGCTTTAATACGTCCGTAAAACAACCCATTGCTGCCAAACTCATGTTCAAAGGAATACAGATTTTGTTTAACAAAGTGACATGATTAATACCATCGAATAAGATATACTCATCGTGAGAATGTATAATCATAGACTCGTTGTTGTCTTGTGTAAAAGTTATAGTGTTCTCCGTAAGTCCATTCAAAACATTTAATCGCAGACGACCGCTTTCCCGTTCTGAAAAGTGGTACAATATGTACATAAGAAATAAAGGTGAATACATCAGCAACACTGTCGAAATAATGCTTGGAAAGATCCACCACACTTCGTCGTACTCGAATTCAAGTTCATTACAGTTCATTACTCTCTGATTTAAAGTTTTGTTGTAGAAGAAATTGCAGCAAGAGTGTTTTACTGCCTCAATCGGACACACAATATGTTTGCAGAGTACGTATGCGTCTATTATCATTCTTTTTCGGTAGCAATAAAAGCTAGGTGCATACTTTTCCTTGTCAAGCGACATCATTTCAAGTGTTAATTTTGTTAAGGCTTTCGCAATAACAAGGTCATCATCCTTTTTTCCGACTTCTAATTTCGAACAATTGCCAGTAATTCGTTTCAGTGATATCTCAATTGGTTTTCTGATCACAGATTCGTATAATAGACCCATGGACCAAATTCCAAATTCAGTTGGCCATTTGAGAAATTCTAATGCACCTTCTTTCCCGTAAAATGTCCATATCCAAATATTTTCTGCAATTGTCCATTCTGCTTTCCTTAAATGTATTCCTGAACCATAGTTTGAAGTTAAATTTAAAAGGACGAAATTACTGTCAGATCTAAAAACCAAATGACGAAATCTATCCACTGAACGCGTTTCAACTTCAATTGCACATTCTTCGGACACAGAATCTTCTTTTCCGTTTAAGCCAGCCTTTTCAACACTTGACACTGTGTCGTGGTTAATGTATGTATCGACAGTGTGACCATTTTCTCTAGTAACGGTTTGTTTTATATTTTTTGGATGAGTGTTCGGAGGTGATACATTGAATCTAGGTGATAAAGTTTCGTTTTCTTCCTCGGGTACGGAAACGATATCTCCTAGATTTGACGTTGTTTTTACTTCGTTGTTGTCAAGGTGGTACGCGATCCCACAATATATATTTAATAGGAGCACAATACTCGCAAGCAGAACTGGCGTCCTCATGGCTTCGAAATGTAGTTTGTACAATGCAGTATGAATGTAAGCACCCTAAAGTATATCAAGATTTCTTTTCAGTTTAAAATTTACAACGATTGTACAGAAAGTTAATTAACCTCATGTAACGTCATTCTCGTTGGCACGATGTTAAGCAGATTGCTCGAAGAAAACCCAATTGTCTGGCTTGGTTGCCAACAACCAAACGCACATATGCCAAGGCCGGAAAACCAAGGAGTGGGTGTGCTAACCACTGCGCCAACCAGGCAGCTAAAATATGCGATGTCAATATCTTTATTTGCAGCTAAATAATCCAATATTTAAAAGGAACCGAAGATTCATAAATCCATTAGCAACAAATTAAACTGTTTTTGTTCATTATAAATATCCGGTAAATAATTGAAAATGAAGGGAAATATCAAATCCAATACGGCATACCAAATTAATCCCTTAATCCGACGAGCAGAGTAAGTATGGAAATTGAGATTCCGGTGTCTCTACGACTTGATAATTTGTTATTCATAAATTCAACCTAAACTTCCTTGTTTTGCGATGTGCCACGACTCTTAGTGACTCCTTCCCGAGATCTAAAAAGGATCAAGGCATGTGTCTATTTCCTCGTTTTATTATGAGATGAAACACTTCAAAGTCAACAGTAAAAGTGAATAACATATACATCATAAGTATCATGAACAGCATTTCATAATAAAGAATAATGTTTTCAATATTGTCTAATAATAAGTTACTATTAAAGTACAATTTAATCTTGATTGACAATTAGCAATTAGATGAACAAACAATTCATTGCAAAGTCTCAAATCAATTTCTGAGTAAGTTGGTTTCAAAAGTATACAAAGAAGCAATGTACATACACATCAACATCTTTTGCTGTTTTAAAGTGACTCGCTCATGTTTTTGGACTATTTTTTTTACCGGTAATGCGTCTGAAAATACTTATTTTATCATTATTTTACTCCATGATATCGAAATTGCAGAAAAAATACAGTTTTAGCATAAAAAAGTAATTTGGTTTAAGTGAGATTCGAACCAACGCCTGTAAAATCAAGAAAAAAATAGAAAACAGCCTGCTAGTCCAAACGGCCACCGGGACTTAACAAGAGGTAGATATGTTGACCTTATCAAATAATTTTAAAGCACTTACTAATGGCAGTAACCAGCATTGTACTGAAACAGTAATTATGTTTTAAAAACAAATACCAAACGAAATGTGGCTGGATTTTGCTTATTTGAGCTCTTCAGCAACACCAGCATTACAGTGACGGGTAAGTTTCAGTTTATTTCATGTTATATAGAGAGCTGTATAATATTTACAGTTTAATATATTTTTTTTAAATACACTACCTTTTGCATCGCAAACTGCCAGCACATTTATGGACGGGAATCCTTTTATGTTGATAAAACCTCTCTATTGGTCTGGAAATGGCTTGATCAAACGGACGTGGCTACCATCAACACACCCTATAACACCTTGAAATCCAGCTTTGTCGATATACTCAGACTTCACTCGTCCCTTGGTAGTTTCATCAACTGGCCATTAAATGTTCTGATTATGACGCTTCACAATATCTTTGGTTACCTTGTCCACAACACTACAGACAGTACTTTTATGTATACCATGTGTGTCGCCAACAACCTGCATACATGATCCTGAAGCGTAGTACCTCAGCGCTATACAGACTTGTTCCTCGACTGACAGGCTACAACTTCTGTCTGTTTCCCTAACTAGGTCCTCTCTCAGCATATCGGCCAAATACTCTATTCCTCTACTTCCAAACATGAACCTTCTTCTCAATTCTTCATCATTTAGCCTTTCATTTAAATTTATTACTCTAAATTCTCTATTTTTCCGTGGAATATTTACTAAACAACCAATTACGGCAGCCCTTTTGGTTTTCGTTAACTGATTCGTTAAAATTTAAAGTAATTATGAGGTACTTTAAATTTTTCGTTAACTTAACGACTGATTTAACGCTTTCGTTATCGTTAAAATTTCCAACAACCGAAATTTAGCGAAAATAATTAAACGAAGGAATTTAACGAAAATTTAGCGATTTTAGTCATTTTAACGATAAATTTATTCGTTAAGTATTTAACGATTGTTCCAACAACCGGGCCAATGTCAATCAATTGAAATCACACACTCCTACCGCCGTAATATTTTTTTTAATCGCGTTATAAACGCTAAGGAAAAGTGTGGTCTTCAAAGATGATTCATGTATTTTAGCAAATATCAACGCTTGCTGAAAGGTTCTAGCTTTCGGTGTTTTGTTTTAACACTCCTCATGATTTGCAGCACTTTATTTCGTAATTAAAAAAGTGCATTTTACAAACCATGAGCGAGTCACTTTAAAAGAATCACAGTCTTAAAACCTGTTCACTGAAAAATGTCTGCTTATTTCAATCGCTTCCTGATCATAGGACGACTAAGTTAACTATCTCACGAAAAGCGAGCAATAGAGCCAAAAGAACGACTTGAGTGTATAAGCCATAGACAATATTATTTACGCTTCTTACATAAATCAGTTATTCATAATCAGAACATGATAATTATAAGAAATATACTTGTATATTTTTAAACATATCAAGACTGATTTTTCATCCAAATTATCTTTACTTAATACCTTGATATCATTGAAATAACTTTACATCATGTTTCTTAAAACAGAAACATTTAAGTCTCAAATTCAACTGTTAGTCATTAAAAAAGATATAACTTATACAAATAAGCAGAACTCTTTCCTTAAAATGATCAAGAAATGTGTCTTTTCCTCGTTTTAGTATGAGATGAAACACTTCGAAGCCAACAATTAAAACTGACTCAAGCGAGAAAAGACACAACTTTTAGAGAATTGCCAAAACTATCATCATTCAATGACAAAGAATGTTACAAAAAGTTATGCCAAATCGAGAAGATTAATCCGGACGCAGGAGACCCTAGAATGTCATTGTCTGGCTTAATCTTAAAATTATCAGTTAAGCCGGGCTAAATACAAACTTAAACTTAATTTTGATAAATACTCGTATAAATGGTTTATTGTAATTATCATAAAGATAATTCTTATTCAAAGTCTAAAAACGTCTAAAGGAAGTAAATATAACGTAGATTATATAAAAAAAACCACACACACATAACAATCTTAGCTTAATCCTGTTGTAAAACTCTTAAGATGTTTCAAAAATTGGAGACTGGCTTTTGGTTCCGTGGTTATATATATATACACACTCGAAATTAGATAATTGTTGTATATTTTGATATTTTTTGTGCATATTTTATTATGTAAATATTTTAAGTTTCACAAATGTAGTTTTGATTTTCATTAAATTACGGAATTTTATCAAATTTTATTGGTTGTCTATAACCCGGATGATAGTCACATTACAAAAGTTGCGCCCCTTGTTTATAATTTTGTTACTTTTTATTGTTGACAAATACATGTAGCCTGGATTTATAAATGTTTTCAAAGGTACTTATTGTATAAATCCTACAAAAGCACGGTAAAAATTAAGCCAAATCATGCACTGATATATATTTGCGAGTGGTATTGTTGCTTACTAACTAAAAGATAAATCAAACAGGGACTTAAGATTTAAGATAATAAAATAAAAATTTAGAAAAAAATATTTTTTGCCAATTCTGACAAGTTACAGTTACCGCATCATATTCTTACTAAAATTTGATAAAAAAGAAATTGATATATTAAAAAAAATAAAACGAGACGGGGGCGTGGTGTGTCAAAACAACGTAACCTGCCCCTGTGGAGTCAAAGAATGCGTTCACATGCTATATTTCAGTGTCGAAATTACTTATTTTATTATTTTGTTTTTCATAAGCGTACTACTTACAAGTTTAAAACTTTAAGCAAACAAACTCAATCAATTTTAAATGCATCAAATATTGAAGGATCATAAACTGCTCACTATAACAGAAAATTTCATGACAATGTTTGTTTGTTCAAAAGGAAATAATCTACATTATACAATGTCAATAGTGCACACATACTGACATAGTGATGTGAAAGTCAATGTGCAACTTAGTATCATGTACATGTATACATGTATTTGGAAAATATACCAATTCCATTAGGTAGATACTAACCAAGAAGGGAACGTATACTTTGTACCAAGTCACTATTTAACCATTAACAGTTTATATTTTTGACTTTCATCAATTGTCTCCTCAAAAGTGGCATCATGGCAGATCAGATGATGTTGCTTTTTTGAAAATTACCGCTTTTTTAACATCATTCGATACCAGTACAATAACAGTGATAAAATACCTACGGTCCAAGGCACACAAACAATTCATTTTGTATACTTCATTGTTAAAGTAAGAAAAAGCATCGAAACACATTTATTAATTTCAAAAACATTATTACTGTGGAAGAAAGAGGAAGAACGCAGTGTCAAGCAACTGAAATAATTCGGCAAATATTCCCTTTTCCCCCTTAGCCCTTAATTTTTATTGTATATCTGGAGTTTCTTTCACTTTTCTGATGAATGCTATGCATTGGCGTATGTGCGTATGCCTGGATATGTGTTGACAAACTTGCAAAATAGATGTGATTCAATCAGTTACCCTTAACTAAAGAATTGGTAGACATGTATCATTATCATTTACAAGTTACCCACAATTATTATACTTCCAACAATGTTGTCTACAAATTATGGTATAATTTTATTAAATCCAATAGATCTGTCTATTGATATACATTCTTGAATAAACATCCTTAATTTAAAATCCGCAATCTAGAGTATCTTGCAAAAACCTGAGCCTAAAAAAATAGGATTCTTCTTTATCTCTAATGAAGGATTTAACATATAAAAAAGCGTATAATAATCCGTTGATGTACAATTTATATTTGGACTAGGGAAAACCTAATAGGCATATACACACCCAATACACACATGATCAGCAATAAATATGTTGGTAAATATGTTAGTCTGTTAAAGCTGCACTCTCACAGATTTACTGTTTTGACAACTTTTTATTTTTTTGTCTTGGAACGAGCCAATATTTGCGAAAATCCATAAAAAACCAGTGATTTAAGACTGCTGACAAAAAATTAGATCGCAGAAGCTTTATTTCAGTTCAAAAATTGATGTTTTATGCATTTTTCTTAAACCGTTAGTAACAGTTTAAGCCATAAAACATTAATTTTCGATCAGAAATATGAAAATCTGCGATCTGATCTTTTGTCAGCAGTCTTATATCATTGGTTTGCAGATATTTACGCAAAAATTTGCTCTTTCCAAGAAAAAAAATAAAAAGTTGTAAAAACAGTAAATCTGTGGGAGTGCAGCTTTATATGTGTAAGATTTTGCTATAAATCTTAGACAAAGTACAAAGAGGGTTCTAAATTGCAAACCTGTCTTCAACTAATGAATATGAATAACTATCTTTTCACAAAGAATTAATTATTCAAGGCATTTAAATGATACTGACAATTTAGATAAGTATTATTTAAACTTGGCAAAACATAAAACAAAAAAACATAAGGGCAAAGAACTTTTTTAACCCACTATGTTTTAGCATAATGTAGAAATATAATAGATGTATAATGGCTACAAGAAATAAGAAATAGAATGAATAGTTAAGATGAAAAGAAAAACTACTTGTTTCAATATACATTAAAAACACGATGTTAAAAAGGACTGTATAAAATATTTATAACTATAAAGACTATAACAATGAGTTTGAGATCAAATGTTTTAGAGTTAAAAAATGAATTGTATAATTGTCTATAACAAACATAGCAAACAGCACTAATTACATTTTTAATGTTATAAAATACATTATACATTTACTTGGCTCAAATTTGGACTTGCATGTTTTTGCAAGTAAAGTTAAAATATCGAAACTGACTTATGACTAGACTCGCAAAATTCCATGAGTGGATATTTATTAATTATTTCCTCAGTTCAATAGTAGGGCACTTGGTTGGCAAACTAAACTGTTCGATAACTGGATATATTGTAGAAGTTGTGCGCACTGGTAATTGATACAAATAATGGACATGACTTAATTGTTCCACTTTGTCATTTATGGCAGTATAGAAATGAAGGAGAAAAAGTTATTTTAATTTTATATCTATACAATTATTTTTTGTTTGTTTGTTGAAGGATTCAAAAAAAAAGATGACAGGCAAACAGAAGAATTTAAGTTTAAAAGATGAAACAAGGAACGACAGTGATTTCGAGAATGTACTGCTACCTTACTCCAGAATAGACCAATTTAAATGTGGAGCATGTAATATGCGCTTTAAAACCATTAGTATGTTACACAATCACCTTTCAAATCATGTTGAAGGTGGTTCATACTATTTTCACCATAACACGGGTGTTGCTTTTCCTAAATATGACATGGTTTGTTCATATACTCAGTATAGCCACTCAGGAAAGGTGGACCGTGATGATGCTTGTGAAACATTCATTGATAGAAAACATGACAAACAAAGATGTAATGAACATGAATCTGCTCTACAACACCAAGGTCCAGGTGACTACCATAGTTTGTCACAATCTTCAAATCAAGGCAAAGAAAGAAAAAGTACAAGGTTATCTAAGCCAAATAAAAAATATGAAGCATGCATCACTGGGAAAGAGCTTAAATCATACTTTGTTCAAAAGGATAAAAAGCTAGATGGAACTGAAAGATCACCAAAAGATATACATATTGATTGCGATATTGATTTTCATGCAACACAGTGTGCATGTCATGTATTATCAGTAGAAAATGACCATTGTGATAGAATTGGAAATGATATTGTCGCAGAAGAATTGGACATAACTGTAAGTGTTGTACTTAACAAAGAGATAGCCTCTAAGAACACGAATTTAAAAACCACCAATGGGGATGATTTGAAGGATGACAAACAAGATGTCAACAATGAACATTTAGCTTTAGCAACAGAAGTAAATGTTGGTACTGAAAGTAAAATGCATGGATCTCAAAATTATAAATCTAATGATGAACAAACAGCAACAGAAGCACTTCTTGAAATAGGAAAAAGTGAAAGGGCTATTTCAAGTGAAAAGTGTGAATTGAAAAAGAGTGGAGAGCAATCACACACTTGTGTTGAAGAAGACAGCAGTTGTCAAAAAGGACAAAGGGTGAAGAAGTGTCCAGTTTGTGGTAAAGCTGGTAATTCTGTTATGATATCTTACCATAAACATTTGCATGGCCCTGGCTATTCCTGTGAAAGATGTGGTCTTCAATTTCAGCACCCAAAAATTTTACAGGTATTTATGGATGTAATTGGTTTATACTTGTATTTGAAAATTACATATATGGTTTGTGTAATCAGGTATTAAAGTAAATTACATGTAGTATTCCTTTTTTGAAACAGTTATACACCTTTGATATCACTTCTGCTTTCTGGAGATATATTAAAAGCTCTTTTAGTTAACATCAATCTTCACCAAAAGATATTTTATATAACTTATATGAATATACCTATTGATGAAGATTGATGTTAACTTATAAAGCAAGTTTATGCATAACTTGTTTGTTGACTAACAAGAAGTCTCGAAAGAGTTAAGTGTACCAGTTACATGTATATAATGCTGTCACACAGTGTAATTTTAAAGGTAATCAGTTTTGATAGTTCACATTTTTATCCACAGAAACACTTACTGCAGCACCAGACTAAACAGTTTACGTGTGAGAAATGTGGGGCCAAGTTTTACCGTAAACAATACTTGATAACACACCAACTTCTCCATACGGGCGAGAGACCTTTCATGTGCGAGGAGTGCGGCCAGTCGTATAGGTAATACTTTCTTCAGTAATATGTTTTCTGGCTGAGAGATTTTTTTTAAGTACACACATATATATTTGGTGCATGAAAACAGCATTATTGGTTTAATTTAAACAGTGCATTGACAATAATGATGATATATGCAACACTGTCAACTAGGGATGAGACTATACAGGGAATATAGATACTGTACCAATATTTGCGGTCGTCAATACATATCAATCAGGCCTTAAATATACGTCCATTTCAGGGAAAAGACCCTAGACATTTGTGTAAATTTGCGCTTCAAATATGCCATTTGGAAAAAAAAAAATCTCTTTACATAAAAAATTGGTAATTTTACATTAAAAAACAATAAGCTTTTCTGTCTCCTGCAAATGAGGAAATTATTAAAATATAAGTTTCTATTCCCCTTCAAAAGACCTGAAATGGCTGAAATATCAATCCATGTGAGTATAAATATCTATTGCAATAAATCATGACAGTTGTTATAATTGCATACTGATCTCTGAATGTGATGTAAAACAATGATTTCTGAGTTGAATAATCCCCAAACTTTACATCATACAATTCATTAGGATGTTGAATTAACCATTAGAGGAGAAAGACTGGTAAAAAACAAGTACTTTTGATATGGATTTTTTCTCCAGATTGGATAAATATCATATTTTGCTAGGGGGAATGGGTCCAATAAAAAGACCAGTGGGAATTATAGAAAAAGGCTTGTCAATACACAAGCTAGGTATATCAATACGAATATGGTAGTCGGGTCAAAATCATAAGTATATTTTTTTAAATGATAACATTTTTTATTGGTAAATATCATGTAGTTCTATCAATACGTCTCGACTGTATCGTCTCATCCCTACTGTCAACATCCCTAGGACCTTATTTAGTTGTCCTCTTATTTTCAAGAACCATGCATGAACTATTGTCTTAGCCTCATTTAATTATCCCAACAAACCAGAAATTGTTCACATTTTTATTTATAGTTTAAAATGAATAAATGTTGCCTCTGCTTAGCTACATTTGTGCTTTAACATGCTCGACAGTAATACTTTAGATGTGTTTAGAGTGTCTACTTTCAAAGTTGAGGAATTGGAATAGGCTTTGTGCGTTTTGTAAAAGCTTTAACCTTGGTTCTTACTCAAAACTATTGAAGATAATCGCAAGCAACTACATGTTAGTACATTGCTACAGTGGCGGATCTACTGGGGGGTCACAGAGGGCCTGTACCCCCCCCCCAGCTTGCCGGCAAATAATTTTTGGGGGCACATCTTTATTGATTTAACTGTACAAATAAGTTGTTTTGTCACAATGTAAAATTTATATAAATATTTCAACAAATATACAATTGAACCTGATTCTCATGTTCCGTTAGTTATGGTATGCCAATTTCAAAGTATAATATATAATATGTCACGAAAAAGTATCATGAAAATGACATTGGGGCCCGAACATTCGATAATGATAAAGACAGCTGATCAAATGTAAACAAATTTGGCTGCAGTTATATGGTTTACTGTTTTCAGAATATATCCTATACCAGAAATATAAGTTGTTTTAAACTGTTAACATGTGCACATTATAAGTTCTTCATTGTTTTAAATAATGTCATTGTGTGTCAACAAAATATGTGTGTGCATGACAGTGCATTTAACAAGTTTAAAACGTTCAGAATGTGTTGTCAAGTTGTTTTTACTTCAGTTGACATAAATGACAATGGCATCAGAAGTACAATATCGTTAAGTGCAATCAATATACTTTAATAAGGCCAAAAAAAATATTTGTTTGTTTAGGGTAACCTTCCCAAAATTTCTAGGTAGGGTAGATAGGGATTTTTTTATTATTTTATTTTTTATTTTATTTTCAAAATCTGTCGTAAGTTCAGGGTGTTTTCTTGCACATGGCAGTCTTTCCTACATTACTGTCATTGCCTGACTTTGTTTTATCATATAAACAATAGTTCTGATTAAAATCTACATTTATCCGCCCTTCGTAACTCTCTATTCGCTAAAGAATATTTTTTTTGCTCAGAAACGGAAAAAAATAGTTAGGGTCGGGGCATTTTTATAAGTAGGATCTTTTTAATTCAATTGATCTGCCAAACATCATTGACAGTGATGACAAATGTGAATTCCATGTCATTATATGATTAAAATAATGCATTCAAAGTAGTTTTATATGTTTATAATTAGTTGTGCCCCCCCATTTAGAAAGTCCTGGATCCGCCACTGTTGCTAACATGTTACATGTGACAATTTGCACATTTGAAGCAATTCTATGACACAAGTTGGTTTGAGAAAAAGGCCTTGCAAAAACTTAGGCTACCATGTGCATCTGTTTAACTTAAAACTTGAAGATTGTTAGTGTGTACTTAAATAAATAAATGGTTTTATGTTTTACAGTCGCGTAACCATTTATTTTGTTGAAGTGCATACTAACAATACCTAAGTGGTTAATTGTCTACATTATATCATGTAAACAACGCACTACTTGGCAAGCCACTGTTTATATCTACTGCTTCATCTGATTTAAATTCATAATGGGCAACTGAAAAAAAGTATTGGAAAACTTCAGAAATACTGCTTTCGTATTTGACACGATATAATGGTGACCACTATTTTCTTGTAAAATACATAAGGTAGTAACAATATTTAAGAATTTTAGTGGTCTACGCTATGTTGTGTAAACTACCTTACTGACCCACTAACTTGGCTAATCACTATTTAAATTTACCTGGTTAAACTCAATAACGGCTGACTGCTGATTTGCTGAAATATATATATTGGCAAATTTTTTGAAAAATACTGCCTCATTGGACAAAATATAACATTGACCACTAAAATGATAGAGGTTGCGAAATGCTACTTGTCCATGTATATGTGGTCTACTTTCTGAGTGCTACGTCATTCAGTTATGTGTACTTTACAGAAGTTTACAGTTTGTAAGACACATGCACAATTTTTTATCTACATGTACCTTGTATGGTATGAGAAGGCTTTTGCAAGGTAAAAGGAAATGACATATATAAATTCACGTGGAACTGGTCTTACGAGGGTCGGTCAGCCTACCGGTTCTAGTGAAAATATAGGTTTCGCAAACAACTTTAAAGGCCAACTGTTACTTGTAAGCATTACAGTAAACCTACATATTATAGAAGTGTATTCGCAACCTCTCTCATGTTGAAAATGAAGAAATTGGTTGACTGTTTGTAAAAAATATGTGCATCTAAGTGGTATTGCTGTTGACTCCGTCAAAGCTAATATTATTTAATCATCTCACCATATTTCAATGATTTTATTTAGAAGAAACAAAACAATATCATTTATTTAAAAAAAAAATGTTGGCAGAATGAGGTAATCAGCGACATTATTTACTCCACGACAAGGGAAATATACCTATCAATTATGTTTTTTTAACCAGGTTGTCAACAAAAACCTGGTTATTAGGCTCGGGTTGTGGTTGGGCAGGTGGACAGGCAGGTGTCAGACAAAAGTATCCGCCCAATAACTAAAGCTAGCATTGATGGATGGTGATGAAAGTTGGTGTGTAGGTAGCTTATGTAAAGAACTAGCCTGGGATTGCTTTTGAAAGGGTTAATCTAGATCACTGTTACTAAAAATAGAAAATGGTTTCAGCCCAATAGCTTTAGTTATAATTTATGGATAGTTCTGAAAGTTGTTGTGTAGGTAGCATATGTGAAGAGCTCGTTTGGGATTGTTTTTTGTGGGATCTAGGTCAAGGTCACTGTTACTAAAAAGTAGAAACCTGGTTTCCTCCCAATAACTTAAAAGTTGTTGTGTAGGTAGCTTATGTGAAGAGCTCGTTTGGGATTGCTTTTGAGAGGGTCGGGGTCAAGGTCAATGTCACTGTTTCTAAAAGTAAAAACATGGTTTCCACCCATTTATCTATCTATTATTCCAACTAAGTAAGAACTGATAGATAGTAGTGAAAGTTTGTGTGTAGTTATCTCATGTGAAGAGCTAGCGTTTAATTCCTTTCCAGGGGGTCGGGTTCAAGGTCACTGTTACTAAATATAGAAGATTGGTTTTGAGGTGTGTGGGGTTAAGGTCACTGTTACCCTAAATAGAGAAATGGTTTATATCCAACAACTTTAGTTGGGGTTGATGGATAGTAATGAAAAATGTTGTGTAGGTCAAATAACTTAATTTAGAATTGATGGATAGTGTGTGTGTTATTAGCTTATGTGAAGAGCAAGTTTGGGATTGCCTTTGAGGGGCATGTGTCAAGGTCAAGGTCTTTGTAACTGTTATTTTATGCCTGGAAAAGGATGTTAAATGGCAGTTAATTGTTCTTTTTCAGAAAAGCGTGCCCAAACGTATGCGAACGTAACGTCATTTCCGAAATGACGTCGTTGATGATTTGCGTCCAAGCCCTGTGCGCGCTGATGTTTGTTTTGGAATTAAGAGCGGGCTAAACTTTCAAAGCAGTGAAAAATATCAAAATGTTATTTTGCTGTTTGAAATATCACTTTTATTTCACTGATAAATCTCTATAATGCACCGGTATAATAAAAAAAAAGCATTTTACCTTTATATATTCAGGAGCCTGACCAACCTGAATCGCCACGTCCTTCACACCCACAAGCAGCTTCGCAAGTACGAATGTGACGTGTGCAAAGAACGCTTCTTCCGCATTGACCACATGAAGAACCATCGGGTGCGGCATTTTGAGGCGAAGCTGCAATGTCAGCACTGTGGGCGGGCATTCAAAATCCTGCCCGAACTTCAACGGCATATGAAGACACATACCGGTAATGCATGATGTTTGCAATCTAGTATTACAGCTGTTGCTATAAACAATACATTTTACGAAATACATTTTTGACGCCAAAAACACAGTTTCAGCTCTAGTTCTTTATTCTAAAAATAACATCAACTGTAAGTTATGTTTGTATATAAATGGTTAGATGTAGCTAGGTTGTCAATATTTAACTAAGGTTGTACAGTTATAAGAAAGAGTTATAGCTTTACTGTATCCGTGCAGGCGCGGGTCCAGGTAAGAGGGGAAATAACTTTAAGGGTGTTACCTTTTGACTTGCGCCCCTCGCCCAGAACCAAAATTTATTTGGGTGAATGTGTTGAGATGGGGGGTTCGAAAAATATTACTATATCTAGTTCGAAATTGTGCATTTTGGGTGTATTTTATTACTTTTTTCTCCTATTTTGAAAATAAAAGTGAAATTGGGTGATTCTAGGTAGGGGTGCGCGCCGGGTGCTCCTCTTCATCCCCCATACCCGATCCGCAAGTGCCCGTGTACCTATAATGTGTTTTCTTTATGAGCACGTTTAAGTCCCTTGGTACCAGACATGTTAATGTAACCTGTCACTTGTTTTTTTTTTCACCCTCTACTTGGATTAACCAAACATTAAACGTAAAATTAATGGTCTAATTTTGTTGAATGATTTATAAAGGATTATGTTGTCTGAGATGAAACGAATTTATCTTGACTTGAATATAATCTTAAAATGAGGTAAAATTGCTATTCTTCATTTATCTTTCTATTATTGCAGTTATGTTTGATCAATAAGTTTCCGTAATTATTTTTTGAGCAATTATTAATCTGAATTCTTAGTCTAGGAAGAATATGCTACAAACCGGATAAAATCAAAAAATAAATATAATTCAATCATTCTCTGTACTAAAAATAAGTAGGCGAGAAGACAGCGTACTGCCCCGTCTGTCAACATGGTTTTATTTCCATGTATCATTACTACCAGCACATGGATCGGAAGCATGGTGTTGAGAAGTAAGTATGGTATTATTCACGATGATTATACCACGTGCTTCGAATAACATATACATGAAGGTCAAGGACCACTAAATAAATTTCCTATATATTTCAAAGTCAATTGGCCAATTTTCACGCGAAGTAACTCTGATTTCTATATGTTTTACGACCCCCAACAACATTTCCACTTTTGGACATAAAACAACGTAAGAAAAAAGTAACGTTTCTTATGAGAAGAATAAAATTGGTTGAACGTAACCGCTGTGTATTCGATCAAGTGTCCACATCCGGTGAAAGAGTACAGGTTACACACCACCATTGTTATTCCCTATATAATTCAATGTAAAATTATAATTTTCAGACAACATTTAAAGGCATTTCGAGCGAATGCATGCTATGATAACCACATATATTCTTAAAGTACAAGCTTTAAATTATCTTTTAAGCCAATAAAAAAGGGGGGTCAAGTTATTCCTAAGAAAAAACACTCCACTTGAAAAACAAACTCTGAAATTTGCATTGTCCGCCATGACAGATCTTCCAAAATGACCTTTCAACTATAGGGCAGCGGTTTATGCTTTAATCTCTACTCTAAATGATAAATCAAGCAAGAATAGATACTTAAGGTATAAAAGTTTCAGGAATAATGATAGTTTTGATTTACAGTGTATTGAGCATGTGAAAACATGTCTATCAATCATAAGAACATTTTTTTTTTATCGAGAATTTTCCACACAACGAAAGTACATATGACGTAATGGTGACGTCATTCCTATAACTAAACCCGTCCCTGCATTTTTAATGAAAAACACTTTCGATTAGTCCTTCATACATAAATACACCCAAAGCTAGCTCAATCTGATAGTCTGTGTCAGGTTTTTCAGTTTCACTGCCTGTCACCCAAGTGCCTGTGCGTCTGTATTTTCTAAGGTGTTTGGGCCCAAAATGCCATTCTTTGAGGTTTTTCAACTGAACCTTGACTCAAATGGCATTCTAAGCATCAAATTGGGCAGTTCTACACATCTTTGCACACATTTCAAGTTCTCGCAGTCAAATTTTCACCAAATTTGGACATTTTCAGTGCTCGTAAGTTTGCAGACGACTCATTTTTTAAACAAAAAATAGGCGAAAGTTGTGAAAACCAGGAAATAGCATATTTTGATCAACCGGACAAGATAAATGCATTTAATTGTGAAAATTTGCCAGAAATAGTGAAATGCAATACATTTCTTACCAAAAATAACACTTTTTAAACAAAGCAGTTTGGTCCCTTTTAGGTTACACACCACCATTGTTATTCCCTATATAATTCAATGTAAAATTATAATTTTCAGACAACATTTAAAGGCATTTCGAGCGAATGCAGGCTATGATAACCACATATATTCTTAAAGTACAAGCTTTAAATTATCTTTTAAGCCAATAAAAAAGGGGGGTCAAGTTATTCCTAAGAAAAATCACTCCACTTGAAAAACAAACTCTGAAATTTGCATTGTCCGCCATGACAGATCTTCCAAAATGACCTTTCAACTATAGGGCAGCGGTTTATGCTTTAATCTCTACTCTAAATGATAAATCAAGCAAGAATAGATACTTAAGGTATAAAAGTTTCAGGAATAATGATAGTTTTGATTTACAGTGTATTGAGCATGTGCAAACATGTCTATCAATCATAAGAACATTTGTTTTTTATCGAGAATTTTCCACACAACAAAAGTACATATGACGTAATGGTGACGTCATTCCTACAAACAATGCGGTGAAATTGTAAACATAAAAAGTTTAGCCTAAAATCAGAAACCATTTATCTTCAAAACAAATACAAATGGAAAGTAACAGAATAGTCTGAGATGGTGTAACCATGCCTTTATTCACAGGCATGTGTTATTAAAATGTAAAGTTATGAGTAGTCACATCCGAATTGGTGTAATGCAGGGGTGTAGAAATTAATATAAGTACATGTAGCAGGGAATATCCTAAAAATAGGCGGGGAGTATGGGTGTCCTCCCCCTGTTAGGGTCAAGGAGGCAACGCCCCTTGTGGGATTAATTTAAGCCTTTTTAACCAAACATTCTAGTCTTCTGGTGCATGTTTATTTTGTAACAGGGAACCTTAACATAAATGTACTATAATATGATACCGAAACTGAGTACTATCCCCCCACCCACCAGTGAGGGCTAACTAATGAACCAAACCTCTGTCAAATTCAGATTCAGGATAATATTATAACATTCCAGGCCACATGCCTTGACATTTGCTAGCTATTCCCTCCTAATAATATATGTAATTTCTTCTCTACCAATTATATACTTATAGCCACTGAATCACTATTAACCTCTGAAAATTAAACATTTAACTTCATTTTCTGTGGTTCTAGATATTTCACCTGCAGCTAACTTATTCCATTTTAATAACCAAAATAAATATCTGGACACTTTGTGATATTTAAAGCGTGCTATATTTCACCCAACGTACATGTAAAATTCATCAAAATAATGGATTATTTTTAGCAGTGACATCACCGCAAGCTTGTTCATTTTGTTTACACCTGGTCAAGTTTAACACGCGTATATAAAATTTACTGTTGCGTAAATGGTAATAGGACTAACAGAAGGCCAGATACGCTCATGTTGCATACTTACTACGCTTTTTTGTGTCTGGAAAAAAATATTTATTTCACCCTCCATTGCTTCGCAAATTATTAATTTCAAAACATCCGCAGAGGGGATGCGACTAATAAGGTCATGTATCGAGCTAATGTTATTGTATTCGGAACACTGGGAAACCCAAACCTAATACTTGAAAAACATCCCAGAGGGGGATGCGACTAATGACGTCACGTATCGAGCTAATGCTGTATTGTAGTCGGAACGCGCGGAAAGCAAAATAAACAATACCAACAATCAAGGTTTTAAACGGATGTAAACAGAACAGACATGACAAAAAATAACAGATTTTATTTTTGTTGATGTGGGGAAATTAGCCGGGTTGAGATGCTAAAGTAACCGGGTTATTTTACCTGCTCCCGCCCCATTTCTACACCCCTGATATAGATGTCCTTCTTGGATGCACAATTAAAATATTAAACCATTAGCTATCATCAAAATGTGACAAATACCACTTAATGGGCCTTATCAACCATTTGTTTAATCTATGAAAACAGCAGATTCAAATTATGATTAATTATTATATAATGTTATAAGGTAGTATATGGAAAAAACAACAATCAAGGTTTTAAACGGATGTAAACAGAACAGACATGACAAAAAATAACAGATTTTATTTTTGTGAGAGCGAGAGTGCGCGCGCAACCGGAAGAAGTCGTGTTTTTTCCATGTGCAAAACTGCACAAACTTTTTCATAATTTTAAATATTTCTCGAGTTTCTTTTGGATCAGTGCTTTAGCTGAAGTGTATATAAGTATATAATGTTTGCCACCACTGTCAGTATGGCTCTCTAGAGGCACATATAGCTGGTAACCGCCCTCGGTCAAATCCAAGCACAACACGAGTGGTCTCCCCTGGAACCGAACTTGAAGAGTAACGTCCCCTAGCCAAAATGGCCACCAAAACACCGTCATACGGAATGACACTCCAGTTCATCCTCATTTATGTCATGTTTTACTGGATCCTTACCCGATTTGAAAAAGAACAGTTTACTAGACAGGCAGCTGTATCATTTAACCTCTCATGCCCACGGAGTTTCTCCTTTTCATGCAAACTGAACATTTGTAATGTATCGGACCGGATTTCGAAATGCAAATCAAGACCATGCATATTCATGTTGTTACTCCTATTGGCAGGTGATATACAACAAAACCCTGGTCCAGCAAACGCCTCTATCTTTCCATGCGGTACATGCGATATTCCTGTCACCTGGTCCCAGGATGGAGTATGTTGTAACAATTGCAGCGTATGGTACCACAAAAACTGCGAAGACATTCCTCATAGCATGTCCCATCTAAACAAATCAAATGTCGTGTGGCACTGCCATAAATGTGACAGCCTAAATGTTGACAGTTTCACATATAACAGTTTTGAGATGACAAATTCCAATTTCTTTCTCCCTCTTACCTACCTAGATTGTACCTTTGAATCTGTGACGTCATCCTGCTTCAGCCCCATCCATGCTAGCAGCCCTTGCAGCAGAGGTAGCACTGCCAGCCGCTACAGGAGTAAACTCTCATCATCTGAACCGCACCCCTCCGTCTCATATACAGCTAACGGCAGATGCCCGACAAAGAAAGCAAACCTGCGAGTATTGACGCTAAACTGCTGTGGTATCAGAAGTAAGAAGGCCGAGTTTGCTGCAGCCCTGGAATACACTAAACCAGATGTGATTTGTGGCTCAGAAAGCTGGCTTAGAGGCATTCAACCTGGTAAGGACCCCGACAGAAACGCCATCCAAACAGCAGAAGTTTTCCCCAACTTCTTAACGGTAAATAGAAATGATAGAAACGAAGGCCCTGGAGGAGGAGTATTCATTGCCACAAACGACAACATAACCCAAGAGGCCCAGCCACACCTAACAACCCCCTGTGAGCTGACCTGGTCCAAACTTCGACTTAAAAACAGGAAAGACCTGTACATTGGTTCCTTTTACATGCCACATCGTAACAGTAACTGTCTACATCAGCTCAACCAATCCTTGCAGAAATTAACACAAAGTGCGACAGAACGAAACATCATCCTATCGGGAGACTTCAATTGCCCAAATATTAATTGGGAAACCCTATCAGTCGACAAAGGCGCCCCTGACCGCGAAGTCCAACAAGCACTGGTTGACCTCATAACAGAACATGGACTCGTCCAAGTACACAAACAACCTACAAGAGATAACAACATCCTTGATCTTGTCCTGACTACAAACCCGTCACTAGTTAAGTCATCATCATCACTCCCTGGAATTAGCGATCACGCCATGGTTGTCACCGACATTGATATCATACCATACTATATTAAACAAAAGCCTAGGAAAATATATCTCTATTCCAAAGCGGACTGGGAACTCATCAATACCGAAGTAGATAAGCTCACCTCTGAAGTAATCAGTTCTCCTACTAATAACATTGAAGACGTTTGGAACCAAGTGAAGCATGGAATAAACAACATTTTGAACAAACATGTACCATCATGTACAAGCAAAAAGAGAAAGTCCCTCCCATGGTTCAATGGCCACTTCAAGCGCATGACTAGACGCAAAGCCCGGCTGTACAAACACGCCAAAGAGACAGGTATCTGGACCAACTTCAAAGCTTACCAACGCCAATGTAAACGTGAACTTAAACTCGCAGAAATAAACCCTGTTAACAACACCATTCAGAAAGGACTCGAAGAAAATAACACCAAACCGTTTTGGCGCTATGTTAAATCCAAGCGACAGGAGAGCATAGGAGTGCACCCCCTAAAAAGAAAGGGCCAGTTATTCAGCAGTGGTAAAGACAAAGCGCAGATCCTATTGGATCAGTTTAAGTCCGTATTTACTAAACAAGACACTTCAAAACCGAATACCACGAAGAGGGCTAAATCATCAATCCCAAAACTCCATATCACCACCAAAGGAGTCGAAAAACTTCTTCAGAACATTGACATCAGTAAGGCCAGAGGTCCTGACAATATCCCGAACATCCTCCTTAAAAATTGCGCGAAGAGCATTGCTCCAGCGCTACGCCACATATTCCAACTTTCCGTTGACCTAGGTAAACTGCCTGAAGACTGGAGAAGCGCAAACATTTCACCTGTCTTCAAAAAAGGAGACATCCATTCTGCTGAAAACTACAGACCTGTATCTCTCACCTGTGTGTCAAGTAAACTTCTAGAACATATCATCAGTAAACATATTTTAGACCATCTGGAACGAAACGATATTCTTACATCTTTGAACCATGGTTTCCGATCGGGCTACTCGTGCGAGACTCAACTCCTCACAACAGTTCACGACCTACTCCATCATTACGACCAAGGTGACCAAGTTGACGTTATCATCCTTGACTTCTCGAAGGCGTTTGACACTGTCCCTCATGAAAGTCTTCTCCATAAGATGCATCTCTACGGCATTGATGGCAACATCAACCTCTGGTTAAGAGACTTTCTGACAAATAGGAGGATGCGAGTGGTAGTTGAAGGTGATTCGTCTGATTCTGTACCAGTAGACTCCGGCGTGCCACAGGGTACTGTCTTAGGCCCCCTAGCCTTCCTCTGCCACATAAACGATCTTCCAGACAGCGTCAGATCCACCGTTCGCCTGTTCGCTGACGATTGTCTCCTATACAGACATATCAAGTCTCAACATGACCACCTTCAACTACAGAAGGACCT
Source organism: Mya arenaria (assembly GCF_026914265.1). Lineage (NCBI taxonomy): Eukaryota > Metazoa > Mollusca > Bivalvia > Myida > Myidae > Mya > Mya arenaria. The sequence goes on from NC_069126.1 coordinate 79,906,949, forward strand.
ACAAGCACTAGAAGTCTGGGCAGAAACGTGGGGTATGCGCTTTAATGCTAAAAAATGTTACATCATGAGCATAGATAATAAGTCATCAAATTTCTACCAACTCGACGGGCAGATCTTACAACAAGTCGAGCAAAACCCTTATCTTGGTGTTATGATCACTGAAAACTTGAAATTCTCAAACCACATAAACAACATCTGCAACAAGACCAGCTCCACCCTAGGGTTCATTAGACGAAATCTCAAACACTGTCCTCTATCATGCAGAAAGGCAGCATACGTATCCCTAGTTAGGTCTTCTTTGGAATATTGTTCTACTGTATGGGACCCTTTCCTCCAAAAGGATATCGACAAAATTGAACAGATACAGCGCCGATCTGCGAGATTTATAACCGGCGACTACTCTTCCCGAGATCCAGACTGTGTGACGAACATGCTGAAGACCCTTGAGTTGCCACCACTACAAGATAGAAGACGAACGTCACGTTTGACCTTCCTCTACAAGATGACCGAGGGAAAGGTGCCAGCTATGCCAGCAAATGCCTATCTGACCCCCATTAGTGGCAAACGCCTGATTAAACCCAGAAATCTTAAAGACTTTGTATCAAACAACCTAGTGCAAAAACACGCAATAAACCACTCAAAGTGTTACAAACATATAAACTGTAAAACTGAACAATTTAGGCAATCGTTCCTACCTAAGACTATCACCGAGTGGAATAACCTGGACCCTTCCATTGTGTGTGCTGATACAGTGAACTGCTTCAGAAGAGCAGTCCAACAGTCTTACTAAGTGTTCTCTCTCCCGCTGCGTACATGCTGAAAGGCTCTGCAGCGTATACATCCAGATCCAGATCCAGAACAACAACATGGTTTAAACATGATAAAGGTATCCCTATGTGCAATTATGTATCAAGTTGAAGTTGTCATAGAAAGTACATGTTTTCTTACAAATCTTCTTTTCTGAATTATGAACTTTAATATTGACTGACTCAACTTTGCCCTAAAATAATAAAACATTTGTAACAATTGTGGAAAATTGTATAAAAACAAAGGGCTGATTGTTCTGAACTTTGTGTTAAAGAAGTAAGCAATGTTGTTTAAATCATCATTTTTTAACCTTTTAATCTTTAGGGCTGTTCCAGGAAAAATGTACTGGGGGCAGGAACTGAACTTCCAAAAAAGGGGGACCACCAAGACAATTATAATTATGTTTTCACCCCTCACCACCATAAAAAAATGACAGATACCCCTACAGCCAAAACTAGAATACAGCCAACACCCCCACGGCCACAACAAGAATAGGGCAGACACCCCACAATTTAGTAGAATTATGTAATATTAATACATAATTAAACCTGGTTATTTCATGTTTATCAGTGCATATTTATAACTCCCCATAAAGGTTTTACATTTGCAATTATTATCTTGTTTAATATGTCTTAATTATTGAATATTTTAAGCTTTATAACACGTATTCAAGTAGCCTCACATAACTTCTATTAAAGGAGTGGTTTTATATATTACAAATGAATGTTTTATCTGTATGTCAGCCTTTGACACCCCCCAACCAACACATTGGAATATGTGGTTTACCATCCACAACCCAGACAATTTTAACTCCAAAACACCCCCCAACAAGACACTTTTAACTCCAAAAAACCCCCCAACAAGACAATTTTAACTCCAAAACACCCCCCAACAAGACAATTTTAACTCCAAAACACCCCCCAACAAGACAATTTTAACTCCAAAAAACCCCCCAACAAGACAATTTTAACTCCAAAACACCCCCCAACAAGACAATTTTAACTCCAAAACACCCCCCAACCAGACAATTTTAACTCCTATAACACCCCTAAAAAGACAATTGGAACTCCTTTAACAGTCCACCACCAAGACAATTTTAATTCATCTCATTTCCTGCCCCCCCCCCCAGTACATTTTTTCCTGGAACAGCCCTTAATATATTTAATGGAAATTTCCTTAAAATCTGCAGTTTTTCTAACAGAATTTGAGCCAACTTTTTCAGCTTTTCTTCTTTGATATAAATCTATGAGCACACCATAACATATCCCAACTTTAATGGTTTGTACTTATAAAAAATGCGCTACTATCATCTACAATTTGATTTGCAGACACGTGGCATGTCACTTCCTGTACAACTTGAGGCTGGAGGTATTAAAATTTCAATGTGAGGAACTTCTGCTGGAGGTATTCTGGTTCACGCCCGGGAAACCAGCGCGCTACTGGGACCAGCGTTATGGCTCCGTGCTGAATATGGTGGAAGATTTCATCAGCTCCACACCAGATTATACCCACATGGAACGAGAATGGGTCGATACTGTAAAGTAGGTTACTACGTACTTAAGCTAGAGAAATCTTTCATGCAGTCCTCATTTAAATGTATTTATGGTTGTCCAGTAAGCGCAGTGGTTAGTACACTCGGTTCTCACCTAGGTGACCTGGGTTCGATTCATGGCCTGGGCGCATGTGAGTTTGGTTTGTGGTCACCAAGTCGGACAAGTGGGTTTTCTCCGGGTACTCCGGTTTAAATTCCTCACTACACAAGACCACACTCTCACGTAACATCGTGCCAACGAGAGTGATTAATATAAGTTGCAAAAGCTTGTTTCACAATCGTTGTAAAATAAATAAGTTTAAACTAAATGTATATATTATTTTTCCTTGTTTATCCATGATAAGATTATGCTCTATTTTGATAACAATATCTATTTTTTTTCTCATATCAATGCTCTGCTAGAATGAATACAATGAAGATTTGCAGTCTTGAGTCTCAACTCAGACTTGAGACATTCTGGAAAAATTGTGCTGTTGTTAATAATATGTTCAGTACAAATACATAGATTAGCTTATTGTTTATCAAACTTAACACCCAAAACTGAAACGTGTCTGTGGCATCTTGTTTTTTAGGGAAACTTTGAAATTACAAACAAACAAAAGTAGAAGGGTTTACAAAGTAAAGAAGACTGTTTAAGGAAACCTTTCAAATAATGTTAGAATTAGGTTATTTTATTGATCAATATAAACAAACACCAGACAGAATAGGGCAGCTTATTTGAACAGAAAATCGTTAATTAAACCTAAAATCCTACAAACCGTTTGGCAAAATGTGGTATTTTCATAAAAGGGATAATCTTTAAATAAAGCCTTACCATTTTTGCAATCAGTCTGTCCACATGACTCATGAAATCAAGGTTATATCCCAATAAAACGTAAGAGAGTCACTTTAAAATATCTCTTTAAAAACAAGAAATTGGATTCAAAATATTGAATTGTAAATTTTTATAACATTCTTCAAAATGGAATTCTACTATCTCTCAAGCTTAAAGCAATCTTTAAAGAGGATGATGTGGTCTTGTTATGGTGTATAGCGATTTATTTGTTTGATACCCCCAAGCCCCAGTTTTTGTTATGGACAGGTTTTAACCTTGATGTGACCTGAAGCGTCGCCCAGTTATTTGTCTGAGGTTAGCTGTATCTGCCTGAGCTCGAAAGGGATTTTGACATGCATCCTTAAAGTGACATTGCACATACTCAGGGTTCGAATTTAGACTCGCCGCCATACTCGCAAAATGCGAGCAACATTTGCAAATTGCGAGTGACTTTTATTCAAGCTCGCAATACTCCCAAAATGCGAGCGACATTTGCAAATTGCGAGTGACTTTTATTCAAGTTTGCAAAATTCTGCGAATGGCTTTTTCTAGACCACAAAATGTTAAACGGATAGTAGAATAAACATGTACTTAACTCCGCTACGTAGTCGAGTGTAAACAGCCTATAAGTGGCATGTTTACACTACCAGTATAAAGAAAACAGTACGAAGTCAAGCTCTAGTAAGGTTTCAAAAATTAAACAAATACGGAAAAGGCCGAGATTTATCTCAATTCTTTCCGGGATGCTCCGAGGCGTGCATAATACAAAGTGAATACAAGACGAATTTCGAAGCAAGACATCAAAGACGCGGCAGAATAGGTTTAAGTGTGAATATATGTTTTCAGCATAATTCGAATAACGATAAACATGCATAAGTTTTAACACTTAATATACATTGTATATAAATGATTGAAAAAAGCGGGCATGGCATGCGTCATATTGTCAGAAACACATTCAAGAGTAAACAATTGTTAACATTCCGAATAAACACGGACATAGCCGAACTATGATGCTTTAATTAACTTTCTAGATCGTAGTTACTCGGTCGTCTCTGGCATGCGTAAATTATTTAGACTGGTACCTTGCATTATCACCGATAAAATTATTGGTGTCGGGTCGATTCGGCCGAGATATCATTTCGACCTGATCCTTTTCGGCCTACTTTTATTCATTAATGTTTGTTTTAAATCGTGTGAATTACGCTTTGAACTTTCATTTTATATCAGTTAAAATTAAATTGTGTTAATTTTGTTATTACGACTTATCTTTGTTAGTAAAATCGTGTATGTTTGTTATTAAATGCATAATTTAAACTATTATTCACAATATGCCCGTAAATTCTCACATGCTTATTTTACTACCACAGTGTGTATATAAATCATTTTCACAGAAAGTAAATTTCTAAAATAACGAATTTGTATGACCGGCGACCAGTCAATACAAAAACACAGAGAATAACTTTTTTTAATTTCCTGTTTTAAACATTAGGCTTATTCATTTTATATGACGTTTTGGAAGCTTTACACGCATCAAAACGGTTATTGACGACAAATTATAAGTAAAGTTGAATAAGAGTTGATATCATTAACAAATCTTCTTATTTTTCATAACTAAAATTTATCCATATACACTTCCCCATTGACAATTGCAAACATGTATCCCTATAGACAGGCCGCGTCTAACAAATGACGTAATCACCTAGCTCAATCATTGGCTAAATTTAGCGCTTTTGCACACTAAATGTAAACCCCATTAACCTTTGAATATATTTCTGCCCAACTATCAAAGTGAATAGACTTCGTCGATCGATTTATCATGGTCCAAAGAATCCACGCTACATTTACTGTTGCTTTTATTATTTTAAATTTATAATGTTATTGTTTTTGATACTTATAGACTTAATGAAATCTGTAGCGTGCTTGCCGAATGGGTATTACCCAATGGCGAGGGTATTGAAATATACAAAGTGAACAATGTCAAATTATTGGACAGCTTTGTTATCAAAAAGCGGCCAGCATCTGATGAGTCTTTCCGTACCCCAAAAAGAATAAGCCAGACAACAAGTTCTAGTGGTTGAGTCACTCAAGATTGATATTTTTTAATATTCATACTACATGTATGTCTTAAGTGTAAATTTCTACTTTAATTTGACAATATTATAAGGGAATAAAGCAAATAATAAAATTGCAAGTTGATTTTTCATTTTGCGAGTTGCCCTCAAAAGGCACTCGCAAAATTTTGCGGTTGCTTCTCAAAGTTGTATCAGTTCTTACATCTAAGAGTACAAGAAAAAAATCGATATCTGAGTTATATTTTAATTCCGTTTTTAATTTATTTTATGCAAGCAAGAGCATACAAGTCCGAACATTTATAATGCAGTGTTTGTAGTTTATCCCAGTTTAAGTTAGTGTCACATGTAGATGTGCTTGTTTCGCAGAATATCCTAGATCTCTTGTGTGTTGTCATGTCCCAGATCTGAAATGAGAACAAAATGCCAATTATATTAAAAAATATATATTTTGATTAATACATATAAGAATATAGCAGACTGGAAAAGTTCCCTAAAAGTTAATCTTTTGGTAGTTTTGCAATTGAACAATAAATAAACTTTTCACTAAAGTGCAGCAATTAACTAATGCACAACACTTTTTTACCAGACCTGTACTAATTAAATTAAGCCGTAATGCTTGGGCGATTTAAATTTTGTGCCAAAATACCAAATGTGTACATTATGCACCAGTCAATTGTAACCACGGACCCCCCAGGTCCGGGTGTATACCGGGGATAGCCGGGGAAATGGGCCATGTTTTTACTTTCCAGGTGGCCCCGCATGGCTGGGTGACCGCGGTGGTTTTGTCTTTGCGCCAAATTTAGCGGAGATTGGGCCTTATACAGAGTCTTTGGGGTGTGGGGGCATTTGGCCGGGGTTTTACCATCAGTTCCTCCCCGCCGGGCAGGGATTTTAACCGGGGTTGGCTGGACCGAAAGTCAAAGTCCCCGCTATTCCCCGGACCTGGGGGGGGCATGGTTACAATTGACTGGTGCATTACATATATATAGAGGATCTACCAGTCAGCGAGTAGTTCTCGGACACTAGCAGTTCTCTGACACTCGTGATTTTTGCCTTATTGTGGAAGTTACATATCAAGCACCTGATATAAATCAATCAGGTGTTTAAAAAGTTTCAGCAGGTACCAAATCTTTTCATTAGGTAATGATTATAAGACGATAATTTCCAAAAGTTTCCAGTTGTTTACAAAATCACATATTACCTACGCTGGGAATCACAATTGTAGTGCGCATGCGCAAAAAGCACAACTTAAAATAAGGGCAACAGTTAGGTTAAACTATTTGTTCGGTATACTTCCTTTTTTGACGCAGACGACCATCTGCATTTACTAAAATATTTATGTTAAGTAGAGCGTTTACATTACACATGTGCCAAAAATAGATACATTTATGTCATTTTTATGGGCTTCATGTTATATGTATAATATAAATGAATGGAAGACAGAGAGTCTCGTACACACTCTGGTCCTTGCCCTAAACAAGAAATATAATGGTAAAAATGTTTTTATCTTGTTATAAATTTTGTCCATATCCCTAGAAAAAAATTGGAACCATTTCTCTTGCCATAAACAAAATGGCACTTCATGATTCTAACATAGTTGTATACTCCGTCTGATCATCGGAAAAAGTATCACACATCTTACTATAATTAATGATGATATAAAATCAACGCGGATGAACTATGTAAATATACTTGTTCGTTTTTTCTGCAGGTCGTCCTGATATACTTCTGGTTTAAACCCCTCTTTCAAACATATAAGTCGTGTCACATGAACCACTAAATACAGAATTTTACTCAGTTAAGTAAATGAAATTCGTGTACCATAATAAATTATGTAACATTTCATATTTATCACAGGACTTGGCAGGAGTTGCTTCCCTTGAATTAGTGGAATGTTTTGGCCAGTACGACCCAGCGATCGCCAGCCGGTTCCTTGCTCTTCATCAGAGCTGTATGACCTCTAAGCGTCTTTTTGACCTGTTGACCTGTCACCCAGCTTGACCCAACCCAGTCACACATGGCCGCACTTCTCCGACAGCGAGCCAACTTCCTGTCAAGGGAGATTTCATCCAACTCCCTTGCAAGTCAAGCATACCAGTCGGTGCAAGATGCTCTTGAAAGGGATTGGCAGGTACTGGAAATGAAATGAAAAACTTGGTTTTGAGCTTCTCCTTCCTCGAAAAAAAGCTGATGTAATTGCATACCCTTGGTGCTCCATCATCATGCAGAAACTTCTACCTTGGCTGTAAACCATTTTAAAATAATAATACATATTCTAAATATACATTTGTAGGATGGACTGAGAATAACTTACAGGTGTTGGCCTGTGTTTGTAAAAATGAGAGTTTAAGTGTGACTGAACACTGAGCTCAGTGATTTTATGAATCATTGAATCTAATTTTCACTCTTTTTCTTAATGATGTAGTTTGACAACTTTTAAACATTAAAAAAATTGTAGAAAGTCACATGGTTGAATTTACATATTTGCTTTTAGGATTATTTTTATTATATGCTAATAGAAATTTATAACATTTATTTGGATTTATCTGAAATGCATGCCAAATTGTATGTAGATGTAAAATCATCTGGAAAAGAACTGCATTGATATTATGTGCCAGCCCTAATTGGGGTGGAGTTTGATTTAGTCAATGGTCTGGGCTAAAGTTTAAAGCAGTGAAAGATATGGAGTAGATATTTTAAGGCTTTGAAACATGTAGTTTAATTTCACTGATAAATCTCTGTTAACCATTGGGAAGCATTATATTTAATTATGATATACATTTCTATGTTTTGTTACAGGCCTGGAAGAAACAGGAGGTTTACACAACTCATATGGACTACCTCAAAGATCTCCCATCAAACATTAACTTCCTTGTGCTACAACCCTCACCTGACAAGTAGGTACTCGTAAGATCATCAGTTTTATATAAGTCTAGATTTAAATCTAGGCTTAAAAGACAAACAGGAGTTAAGCTTGCATTTTCTACAGTTTAATGTTACAACGTACATCTACATTGTATGGAATTGTGCACCTGTTGCTGAAAATAAAAGGATTTAGTAATGAAACGATTATCGAGTACAATTGATAAATGGTCGCTTACAATGTAATGTCGGCGATAATCGATAGTGGTTGTCCAAAATCGATGTCGCTAATATTGCTTCCAGTAATAACCTATCTTTTTGTAATGCGGTAACTTAAAATGTTCTTGATGCGGTGTGCATCATTTTGCATCTGATATATATGTGTTTTGTTGTTTTGCTTATTTGTGAAGGTATTAAAGTCACTACAAGTTTATGAAAAAAAATTAACTGCTCCAATAAGCATGACTATAGTATCACACTTAATGACTCCAGGTTATACCATTTAAATGATCATGATGATACTATGTATAAAAATGTATTCCCAAGTTAAATTTTGAACTTTCGATTATGGTCTGATATTAAATCAAAATGCTCATATTGGTCCGATTCCATTCGATTATTGATAGCAAATTGAGTCCGATTTTCAAACACTAATTGGCCCTAACTCAAAAACCATAGCATTGGCGACACTGATGTCAGAAACGCCGGTGTGTAAAACCTACCTTTGGCCATAACTCAAAAACCATTCAAGATATTCAAATGAAACTTGGTATACATCATGAGACATGTTAGCAAATACAATACATACAATATGGTGAGGAGCATTATTAACTCTGGCTATAATGATACTGAGGAATCAAGAACATACCTGTTGGGGTTTGCACCACAGCACTCTTTTTGCTATATACACTCTTTAAACCATTTTAGGTCTTTTCTGTATGAAGCCCTCATGGAGAAGTCCAAAAGCACTGTCGGGGTGGGGACAAAAACCCCTCTGGGAAACAGACTGCCCTAGGTGAGAGAGATGTTTAAAACTTTTGCACATTACATACAGGCTGTATTTTAATATATATTGTTTACGTTTATGAAGTAATTTTTTTAATTTGAGCTAAAAGTTTTAAGCTAATGTCCTTATATTTGCAAAAGATATGAGCAAGTGATTATGATAGGAATATGTAAGGATATGTATATTTGTAGGAATAAAAGCTATGTAAGGAATAAACACCTATTTTTGCGTAACACACATGTGGTAGAATGTTCTTTCAATATAATCAATAGAGTCAATGTAAAAATTTATTGCTCTGGTTTTCAAACAATTAATGCCTATGAATTTCTTATTTAGTTTAAACATTATTTGTTTCTTGTTCAAAATACATTGAAACAACACATATAATATGTACATCTATCATCATAAAGATTGAGAAGATAAAAAGTAAAAATTAAGTACCTCTCTCCTTAACTCAGTATTTGTGATAGCAGTTTGGATAAGCAATAGATACAGTATGAGTTTTCTCTTTTTTCTCCTCTTACAGAAGTAAGAAGCCGTTTCGCTGGGACGGACACCAATTTTGTACGAGGGGAAGCTGAGGATAATATTTAATTTACTTTCACCCAGAGCCCTCTCAGCAGCCAGCCAACAAAATTCAAAACAAGCCTATGGTAACCATGCTAAGTATATTTTGTATATGTATCTTACATATCCCGGCCAAATTAATAAGCAATGGGTTTGAATAATTTCTTCTATCATTATTACAATGAATCATACTTGTTAGGGACCTACAAAGCTTATGGATTTAATAAACATATTCTTAGCTGCGGCACATCGCCCCTCAATGAACCTTCATTTTGAGGTTCATTCAACAAGTTACCTAAAGCAACTAGGAATAAAATGCTCCAAAACAAAATAGGAACTTACAGTTATAAAATTCGTGATTATAGGACGTACACAAATGCATGTTGTATACTTACCAACCATCATATACTACATGACCAACGACTAACTTTAAAACAATTTTACCTTTCTTTAGTTTTAAGCAACATGTACGTGTTTATGCGCTGTTTTCTAGCAGACATAATTTCGTAACAGGTCTCACCTTCACCGATCCATTAACACATACCTTGCACGAGCGAACCAAACAATCTTGTCCCTTACTTACCTCTTTTAACAGTCTGAGAGGTGAACATCCACTTGGTAGTGTCTCATCACACACAAGAACAAGATTATTTACCTCTATACTTTGTTGAACATCTTGCCATTTTTCCACCGACATATAGGGGTTACTTTTGTCGTGGCGGTGGCGGTTGCATCCCCTTTTCGCTTGTCCGGGGCATATCTTGGAAACTATTAGTGGTATCAACTTCAAATTTCATATGTAGATAGATCTCATTGAGGGCAAGTGCAGAGCACAAGAATTGTTACTCTTGCTTCCATATTTTCGGAATAATTGGCTTTGGTTAATTTTCATGCTTTAAGTTTTGTCTGGGGCATATCTTGTAGAATAAAAGAGTTATCAACTTGAAACTTGATATGAAGATAGACCTTATGGAAGGCAAGTGCAGTGCAAAATAACAGTAACTCTTGGTTTCTTTGTTATAGAGTAATTGCCCTTTGTTAATTTTCATGCTTAACAGTTTTGTCTGGGGCATATCTTAAAGAATATAAGAGGTATCAACTAGAAACTTCATAGCTAGATAAATCTCATTGAGGGCAAGTGCAGTGCACAAGAACCATAACTCTTACATCTATATATGTTTAGAGTTATTGCCCTTTGTTAATGTTCAAGCTTAAATTGTGTCAGGGGCATATATAGCAAACTATAGGAGGTTTCAACCTGAAACTTAATAGGTAGATAAATCTCATTGAGGGCAAGTGCAGTGTACAAGAAGCGTAACTCTTGCTTCCATATTTTTAGAGTTTTCGCCCATTGTAAATTTTCGTTGCTAATTTTTGTCTGGCTTAACCCTGTAACTATCAGTTCAAATGCCACCTGCACTTGAAAGTTAAATGGCAACATCAATGTCTACAAATGTATAAAATGCCAATCTTACAGCTGTAATGTCGACAGTAAATAATTCATCAGTCGACAAACCCGACTCGCAGAGTTCTAGTTAATAATTTACAATTATTATCCCCCGCCGAATCGAAGGTTTTGGGAGGGGGATATTGTTTTGGCATTGTCTGTCATTTTGTCTGTCCTTCCGTTGTCCGTCCGTCCGGAACCATATCTTGGTAGGCATTGATCAGAAAATGTTTAAACTTGGTCAGAATGTTCCCCTTGATCAAATCTCGACCACTTGTAAAAGTGGGTCAGATTATGTTTAACCTTGGTCAGGATGTACTTGATGAAATATGGTCCGCTTGTAAAAGTGGGTCACATTTGGTCAAAAACTCGGTCACTAGCTCAAATCTTAGAAAAATATTTGGAACACATTAGAGGCATTATGTATGGTCTAATATTCATGAAATGTGATCAGAATGCTTTCCTTAATTAACTCGTTGACATGTTTAAAACTGGGTCACATGTGATAAAAAAATTAGAAAACTTGGTCACATGTGATAAAAAATTAGGTCACTAGGTCAAATCTTACAAAAATCTTGTCTGAAACCATTTCATGGTAGTGATTGGTCGGATTATGTTTATACATGTTTGACTGAAAGCATGATAATAAATATATGTATTTTGTGATGATTTACTTCCATCAACTTCCATTCTAATCGATTATGATAGGTTATAATCAATAATCACCAATATGAAGCTCCTATGACAGTGAACATGATCAACAGGTACCTTAAAATGTAATTTTCCCATATTTACTGTTATCAATACAGACATATCTGATATTTCACTTTGAAATCATTCAAATTCATAGAAACTATTACAAATGTAACTCTATACACAAAACTTTTATTTCAAATAATTCCAAAAAAACTCAAACTTATATCCAATGTTCATAACGGTCAATTTCTCTGCAGCCATATTACATATATAATATAGGAATATTCCACCTACTTTTCATTTCCAATCCATGAACTTTGCCTGATCAGGCGGGGGATATCAATTCAACGAATTTTCTTGTTTTGCCTTTACTTAAATGTTTTCCCTATTGTGACATTTCAGACACAGCTCAAGGATTAGTGCCTTCCACAACCAAAAGGGCTGACAAGAGGACTGCAGTTACCAAGAGGACTGTCAAGAGGACTGCAGTAACCAAGAGGGCTGTCAAGAGGACTGCAGTTACCAAGAGGACGGTAGACTTGTAAGATAATTTTCTTACTTAGCTACAATATTTAATGCTGTAATCAAGAGGGCTGTCAAGAGGACTGTAGACTTGTAAGATAATTTTCTTACTTAGTCACAATATTTAATGCTGTAATCAAGAGGGCTGTCAAGAGGACCGGAGTTACTAAGAGGACTATCAAGAGGACTGTAGACTTGTAAGATAATTTTCTTACTCAGGCGCAATACTTAATGCCTTAACCAAAAGGGCTTACAAGAACTCTGGAGGCCTGTAAGTTATCTTTCTTACTTGACCACAATCTTTCTTTCTAAGCCACAATATTAACTGCTGTAACCAAGAGGGCTGTCATGAGGACTGTAATCTTGTAAGTTATCTTTCTTTCTAAGCCACAATATTTACGGCTGTAACCAAGATGGCTGTCATGAGGACTATTGTCTTGTAAGTTATCTTTCTTTCTAAGCCACAATATTTACTGCCGTAACAAAGAGGGCTGTCAAGAGGACTGTAGTCTTGTAAGTTATCTTTCTTTCTAAGCCACAATATTTACTGCCTTAACCAAGAGGGCTGTCAAGAGGACTGTAGTCTTGTAAGTTATCTTTCTTTCTAAGCCACAATATTTACTGCCATAACCAAGAGGGCTGTCAAAAGGACTGCAGTCTTGTAAGTTATCTTTCTTTTAAAACTAAAATATTTTCTGCTTTTACCAAGAGGGCTGTCATGAGGAATGGAGGCCTGTAAGTTATCTTTCTTTCTAAGCAACAATATTTACTGCTGTTACCAAGAGGGCTGTCATGAGGACTGGAGGCCTGTAAGTTATCTTTCTTTCTAAGCCACAATATTTACTGCCATAACCAAGAGGGCTGTCAAGACTACTGTAGTCTTGTAAGTTATCTTTCTTTTAAAACCACAATATTTTCTGCTATTACCAAGAGGGCTGTCAAGGGGACTGTAGAAATGTAACTTATCTTTCTTACTTAGCATCAATATTTACTGCTATAACCAAGAGGACTGTCAAGAGGACATCCATTTGTCTTGGGAAGCAATCTGAGAGTCCCAAGCATATATATGTGCACATTTTGAAAATAATGCATTTTGCTGATGCACATGTTGAAGAAAAATGAATCCTCAGGGAAAAAAAGGAATGTAAACTTACAATGAGCAGCAAAGAGAATCACTGTTACTGTCTCCAATATTCTGTACTTTGACACAATAATTGTTTGTTTCACCTTCTGTAAACCCAAAATTAAGTAATAAAAATTGATTTCTGGGTTCAAAACTGGCTGGAATGTGTTATGTGGTGACTGAATAATACTGTGTTGTCCGAATGCTTATTGTAGACAGAATTCATTATACACAGTCTAATTCAACTCTCGTGAAACTGTCTAATGAGGCTTCATTAACCATTTTGACACAAATTTTGTGGGTAAATCCAGCTGCCACAAACCATTCTATTTCATATGTATTCTATGTTCTTCCTATTTGTTGTAGGTCACAACTGCTGACCCCACTCTTCCAGATGAAGAAAATAAGATGGAACACAGAAGGCTGGTAGATGGATGTAATTGGATGTACCACAATATGACATGTACACTATGTTGGATAGGCATCAAGGAATGAAAGTGCAAAAAGTTTGCAACCGATATTAAATCAACCATCTTACACTCACTCCTAAGGCTCAACTGAAAGATTTACCGTAAACACGTATGGCTTCAAATTAAGATGATTTATGATTAAGACTAAAGGTTTCAATGTGAACATAGTAATAGTTAGATGACATGAAGTGAATTCTTAATGACTAAGAGTGGTCAGAGAGGGAGTAGCAAACGGGTCCTTCTTAATCATTTAGAATTCACTTTGTGTCATCTAACTGACTTAGAATACAATCTCATTGGCTGATACCGGTACATTGTCGACTTAATATCTGACGCAGGGAGTGTGTATCGGATTATTGGCAGTAGGCGGATCTTTAAACATGCGCTGAAGTTGTAACTCTTAATGATTAAGTCAACTACTTAATGGTTGCCTATCTGCAATCTCATTGGCTGAAAATGTAGGTTGTATTCTAAATTGTTTCTGAGCATGTTGTTGCCGTTCTTTTACTGCCTGAATGATATTGTTTTCTAGTTGCTGATTGGTTTTTACCTTTAATGCTTTAAGTCTGTTTAAGTGTGATGAATTTGAAAATAATCAGTCCAAATAATTTCTACTTTATTTTGGCAATAAAATATATATTAAAATTAATGGTTTTTCTACAAATAAAGAGTAATAATCATGGCTGGCACTTAAGCCAACAATAAAAATAACCAATATTGTTGATTGAATAAATGTGCCATATTTTACGAGAAATATAACCACTGCTTTAAGAATCTGCATCCTGATTTTTACTAAAATATTTTATATTACTTTTTGAATGATTAGTTCTTTTTTGTTGGTGTTAATATGTGTACGTACATATATATGTTAATAAGTCTTAAAGTAATGGTTAATGATTGTTAAAGGGTAATTTCACTTGTGTTTTTTCTTCTCATAGATGAAGATTTTTTTAAGCAAATCAACAGTTGCGTGTGAAATGCGTTCAAGTTTTATATATATATATATATATATATATATTTTTATGCCCCCGAAGGTGGGCATATTAAAATCGCACCGTCCGTCCGTCCGTCCGCCTCTGTAACTTTCCCTTGTATGGACAGATTTTAAAATAACTTGCCACATGTGTTCCACATACCAAGACGACGTGTGGCGTGCAAGACTCGTGTCCCTACCTCAAAGGTCAAGGTCACAATTAGTGTTTATTCACAATGGAGTGCTGCATATAAGGACATAGAGTATAGGTTGTCGTGTCCGGGCTGTAACTTTCTCTTGTAAGGACAGATTTTAAAATAACTTGCCACATGTGTTCCACATACCAAGACGACGTGTCGCGTGAAAGACCCGTGTCCCTACCTCAAAGGTCAAGGTCACACTTAGTGTTTATTCACAATGGAGTGCTGCATATAAGGACATAGAGAATAGGTTGTTGTGTCCAGGCTGTAACTTTCTCTTGTATGGACAGATTTTAAAATAACTTGCCACATGTGTTCCACATACCAAGACGACATGTCGCCTGCAAGACCAGTGTCCCTACCTCAAAGGTCAAGGTCACACTTAGTGTTTATTCACAATGGAGTGCTGCATATAAGGACATAGAGTATAGGTTGTCATGTCCGGGCTGTAACTTTCCCTTGTATGGACAGATTTTAAAATAACTTGCCAAATGTGTTCCACGTACCAAGACGACGTGTCCCGTGCAAGACCCGTGTCCCTACCTCAAAGGTCAAGGTCACACTTAGTGTTTATTCACAATGGAGTGCTGCATATAAGGACATAGAGTATAGGTTGTCGTTTCAAAGCTGTAACTTTCTCTTGTATGGACAGATTTAAAATAACTTGCCACATGTGTTCCACATACCAAGACGACATGTCGCGTGCAAGTCCCTACCTCAAAGGTCAAGGTCACACTTAGTGTTTATTCACAATGGAGTGCTGCATATAAGGACATAGAGTATAGGTTGTCATGTCCGGGCTGTAACTTTCCCTTGTATGGACAGATTTTAAAATAACTTGCCACATGTGTTCCACATACCAAAACGACGTGTCGCGTGCAAGACCCGTGTCCCTACCTCAAAGGTCAAGGACACTCCTAGTGTTTATTCACAATGGAGTGCTGCATATAAGTACATAGAGTATAGGTTGTCGTGTCAGGGCTGTTACTTTCCCTTGTATGGACAGATTTTAAAATCACTTGCTACATGTGTTCCACATACGAAGACGACGTGTCGTGTGCAAGACCCATGTCCCTACCTCTAAGGTGAAAGATACACTAAGTGTTTATTCACAATGGAATTCTGAATATAAGGACATAACAGTGTAGGTTGTCAAGTATGGGTGGTATTTTTTATGTTCAGAGGCAATTTAAAATAACTTGCCATATGTATTTGACACATAAAGGCAAGATCAACTTTTCATGTACTGACCTTGTTCGTAGGTCAATGTCACATTCGGGGGCATTCGTCACATACTGTGACAGCTCTTGTTTTTTTAAATATTGTTAGTTAAAAGAAAATTGAAAGAGTTACACCAGTCAATGAAACACAAAATGCCCAGTTCAATTGTTGAGGATGGAAATACTACATAAGTTGTATGTACTTGTACCAAGGACATCTAGTAATAGTAATTTCGATTTTAAACAGAAATAAAAAAACAATCCTAGACGTGTTGCACTATACACATTTCCATTGAAATTTAGCAGCAGGATTCAGACAATTGCGTTAGGCAAGGTAGCATATGCATGTCTCTGTTGCAGGTTTAAATTTGGTTAATACTTTGAAAGTGAACAGCTTATCTTCGCTACAACTCCAGCTGACAACATTGTCATCCTTTTCACCAGTCATTTTGGCATTTAGCTGATGGTCAGCACGAGTAAGCCTAGATGTGGAGTTTTGCCTACTACACGGCAAAATGTGCGAATATGGAGATGGGAAGAAAACGCAGCCAGGGTGATAAGCCCAGCCAGATAATGTATGGGGACACATCTGTAGACAACACACACATGTACACTCATTTTGGTATCTTACAGCCGCCCACTTGGAAACTACCATATACTATTGATCATGTGTTGGATGAATGTTTTTTTAAATGCCCTTTTCATGCGTTACCTTGTCATGTGTATCTGTTATCATTTTACTGGTTTATGTCTTATGCAAGCTTCAGTGAATGGAGGCAATAACAATTATAATAAAATGTTTGTAATAAATGACATCAAGATTTTATTCATTTCGTTTTATAGTTTGGTGCAACAATATATTAAATTTGTAGTAGGACTTGATATGAACTATGAGGAAATGAGAGGGTCAGTGTCAACTGTGATTGGTCAGTCAATTGGTCAGTGTCAACTGTGGTTGGTCAGTCATTTTGTCAGTGTCAATTGTGGTCGGTCAGTCCATTGCAATCTTCCCAGTTCGGATCATCATTTGAACACCGCTGGATAGAGTGTATTTAAAGGGACTGTACACCAGATTGGCACCAAAAAAAGTTTTTTTCTGTAACGAATCTCAGGACAATTATCTAATAGAATGTGTTACGCTTCGATATCATAATTGTAAAAAAAGTACCAAAATGTAAAAAAAAATTGTGTCGGAGACCGGGTTTGAACCCGTGTCGCCAAAAATGCAGTCCAGCGTCGTATCCACTGAGTTGCGACGGCTTACTCTATTCGGGTGACATAAGTTATACACCTACCTCGGTAATATCCCGTGATAACACCGACTAGCCAATCACGCATAAGGAATGAATTATACCTGGTAGATATACCCAGTAATCTTTTTTAATGGAAAAATACGTTTTAACTGCTAAACTTTAATAAATTGTAAACTATGTGGTACTTCAGTTAGTAAGTTTCAATGCATTGTACACATCGATGCCAAGTTTATGTCGGTTTTCGACAATTTTTTTTTTTTTTTTTTCGCTCTTTTATCTTACGGAGTACAGTACATTCTCTGGATGGGAAATGACCAAATAAGCCATGCTAGTAGAGCATAGGCCCTCGTTGGCCGCTTGCAGGGATGGGCCTTTTGTTTAATGTAAGCTTTTGAGGGTCTTAAAGATGAACACATTTGAAAGTTTTAAAAATTACCACATTTTTATTTTGTAAACATGTTTTTAAAGATAAACATAGTCTATACAGGTTACATTTGGTAATTTAAAATATAAACACACATCATTTCATGTTATTTTAAGATAAACATAGGTATTTAAACGATAAGCATACACAGGAGATGGGAGAACATGATATTACACTGAGTTTGGGATGCAGCCAATGCCGGTATTAGGTGCACACCTTAAGAACCATTTATTATATAAAAGCGTTAACCATTTATTATATAAAAGCGTTTTAGGAGAGTTAGTTTTATTCCCATTGATGACTGGTTTTGTATCAAGAACTTGTCCTTAAATCTAATCATGAATCATACATGCCATATTATTGAAAGGCTCACGAGGGGATTTTGTTCAGAATTTGAGTCCAGTACCAGGGGATTTTCATAATCGCCATTTTCATAATCTTTAATTCGGTAGGATATTAATACCCCAACAGTGGATAGTTCGAAATATCGGTTTTTTTCCCTTCGGGGGATATGGCATGTATGATAAATGAATACGTTCTTTAAATCACCATTTTTTAGCTTATTCGTCAGCATGCTATATGCTGGGAGGAAAGTTGCGATTTCTTCGTTATATTTTTGAATACATAAAATGTACATGGTAACTGCTTCAGTAATTTAGTGGAATGACAACGTATGATCAAATGGATGAAAATGGCCCAAAACTTGCAACACAGTGAAACCTCAATTAAGTCAACCCGGACCACCACAACCGAAAGACGTACACTTCAGTATAATCGTATAGCACTCTCAGTGCTGGAGGCGTGCGTCGAGCATACATGGTAGTGCCAACGCCTCGCAACCGCGTCTGCGCATTCATGGAAAATTTGAGAAAGTATATGACGTATTTTAATGTGGTTCACTGTTCACTCGACGATCATTTAATAATTCAATACCTTTCAACGCTTTAAACTTACTTTAAAGGTGTTTTATTGTTTAATTTAGTATTATTTATTAATCTACAACTAGACTCGTATGTGAACTGATGCAAGTTGCTTCTATTAAAGTGACACTCTTATTCAAAATCAATACATACACATGTATAACAAACATAAATTTTGACTGATTAACCTTTAACTACTTACTAAATAATGCATTTATGGAAAATATTAATAACCGATAACAAGATGGTAACCTTGTATGTAATAGCAGAAAGCGCGAAAAATATCAAATGATTGGTGAATGCTAAAAGATTTACTGTTGTCTGCTATAGTATCATAAGGCAGAAATACTGTGCTTTATGCACATTTATTTCCAATGAAACTCGGTATCCTTCATTAGAACTATTGTTTTGTACATTTGTTCATCCTTTTTGGAATATCAAAACAATATTATTAATTGTGGTAATTCTTATCTGGGAGTAAGAGTGCATCTTTAAAGGCAACCTTCAACCAGCTTACAAACAGATATCATGAAACTGACAGAATGGCATAATTCGTTATGTTAATACTTACCAGTATTCAGTCAATAAAAGTGCTCTTCGTTCAGCATAGCTCTTACTCTCACGACTTCGTTAAAGTTCGTCCCGAAAATCATGACATAGGGACAATGACCATCTCGACGATTTATTGCACTGCCTTTAAGGCTTACCATTACGTTTCTACAAGCGCTAAATGACGTTTGTATACGCCGTTGCCACCTACGACGATGTCCGAAACTTTGCTAAAGAAATAAGCAAGGATAGACACTCTTGGTTTCTAAATTGTATGCGTGTGGTCCACCTTGCTGCAATCTTCAGTATCGTAGTGTATTCATAATGGTAGCCTAAGATAACCGTACCGTAAAATGTAACATGAATCATTAAACAACAACAACAACAAAATAAGACATTTTGTTCTGACAGATGATTCTTTTCCTTTTTAGTATATGTTACATATTAGGGATATAAAGATAAGATAAGATTAATTTATTTCAATTTAAGCATATACAGCTTATCGTCATATACACAAATCAGTAATTCATAAATACACAAATAATGAAAAATGATATAAAATGATAGCTAATTGTAGTTTCTAAATCTAATGGCCAAAGGCAAGTATTGCTTTCGTTATCACGCAATCTTTTTTATTTGCATCGCCTTCACTAAACATGGTACGATTGGCACTGTTCGACATTTTGCAAAATATCTATTACCTTTATTGCAAAAATAGTCTGTAAATATAAGAGTTAACGTATCGATGTTACATGCATCATTGATTTCTGCAGTTATACGACTATACCCCTAGCAGAGCTATTGAAAAAAATGTCTTCTTACGCTTGTAGGCGGATCGTGCACGAGAATTTCGAGTAATCCCACTAGCCATTACATTGTATTTAGTAAGGCTATAATAATAATCTAATGTTTATCTTTCGGAAAAATATTTCTATTTATCAATTTGTAAACTGTATTTATTCATTAATGCATTTATTGTATCTATTACGTAGACCTCTCTCGAGACAAAGTAGATCCGTCGACAAGTCTTCAACGGAATAAGGGCAGAACGTAAATGTAAATTATGTCCACAGAATTCTTTTGAGTCAGAATTTCAGTTTCTACTAGGTTGTTCCACTTAGCGTGATATACGTAGAAAACATTGAAATAAATCAAGCTGGTCTAGCTGAGTTAAATTTAATAATTCATATCAGATGCTATAAAGTTTTTTGCTCATGTTCGTTTGTGTCTTGGCCATATCAATATGTATTTTGTGTAATCGGCAAAAGGCAAAATGCTGATTGGCCAATAAATACTTGTGACCTGTTTTAAACAAAAAATGCATACTTTAACTTCGCTCCACTACGACAGTACACGCTATATTAACATAATTCATCTAATCAGTGCCAGGACGGCAACCACTCTAACTTTTAAGTATCCTAACAAAAATAGACGGTAGAAGGATTATATTGTATTCAAACAATGTACTCTAGCCCCTGGACATGTGTACAATTAGGTTTGAGTGAACGGAGTCATATGTGGTCAACCTTGCAAATATATACCTGTGTTAGCTTTACCATGGTCAGTTGAAGTGGGAAAGCAAACTAAAAAGAAATTCTTATAGTGGCTGCCATGAGGAAAATCTTGTCTGTTTCCATGTGTTTCTTTTGCGTTGAGCTTAGATTTAATATTGTGTTGGATTATGCGGAACTGTTTCCATTGAGTTTTCACTTTTCTTTCACTTGCTGGTTGTGAAACAATTCGTTCAGGACATTCGATCATTCCAAAGGTACCAGTTAAATAGCGAAATATTTACAAGAATGTCAGCTTTATCTACATTTTTCTGTCGAACGATTTTATATATGCGTGCTCTGTCCAGATGTATTTAAAATCAGTTTTATATAGTTCAAATAGTCGCTGACGTACATAAATACTCTTATGTTCATAATGAAATCGATAATTGTTTGAGAGAACAAATAGTGTATTTATAATTAATTTAACTATAGAATAACAAGAATTGCAAACAGTCTTTTTCTGTTGCTTTAAGAAATATACGAAGATTTTTATTTCATTATACTAATTTTTTAGTAAACTATTTTTTCTGAATAAGTGACTGCATCAGTTCAATGGTTCACTACTTTCAGCGTCCATGGTACCAGAATTGTCCAATCGTCCAACCGGAAGTGATTCCCCTTGCAGTGGAGTTGGCTAGGTGACCAGATGGCTATGGGCGACAACTCACTGATGATGACTGAGACCCAGGTGAGCAGTGTATCATCGATAAGGTGTAACAATCGTTTAAAATATTCACATATAATTTGCACATTGTTATATACTTTTTTGTATCTCTGTCAATTTCCATCTTTTGCTTTAAGAAATGCACTTGTAATTTTGATGTGTTGAATATTTTTCTTTGGTTGAATATAGGAGCCTTTATTACCGCGTTTTGTAAAATAGTATTCTGGAAAAAGAACTTACTAACGTTCTAGATGTATTTAATCAATCCACAAACCCACTTGAGACTTGTTCAGATTTTTTTCCATTGTACTACATGTACTAATTCTTAGGACCTAAACACTTTTTCTAAAACGTTGACCTTATCTTAATTACCATACAACTTGCAAGGCTCATTTATTTGATTGTAAATTATAATTGTTTACAACTATTGAAATAAGTAACTGCATCTGTTCAATGTTACAGCGTCAACCGTACCTGAAGTGGCCAACCATCCAACCGGAAGAGATGCCCTTTGCAGTGGAGTTGGCGAAGAGGCGTAATGCAACTACAGTGGCAGTCAGGTTTGCGTAAGATTATGTGGACAACTTCATCAACAAAGTTATGTATTATCTTGAATGTTTTCACTAAGTAGGTCACTTTATATTTCATAGCCTTATGAGGAATTAATCAAAATATATGAATTACAATTTTAAAGGTTCTAATTAAATCAATTATTTTATTAAATATATCAATGATTCTTCGAATTAATATTCTTTTTTCCAAATACACAAAAATTTAAAGGCATTTTCTGTTGGTTTTGGAAATCTTACAGTGAAAGTGCTTAAAGGTGCCAGCATCCTTTCCCAAGATTTCTTTAACCGAACCCAAGTAGCAGAAAATGTTTATTTCATGTTCGTGTATGACAAAATATAATATTTTTAAATAAAATGTTTCACATTGGAGGGGCTTCATTTGTATAAGTATAAAGGTGGCTAATAATTAAACTGGTAGGAAAGGCTCATGAAATATGAGTGCTAAACAATATAAAACTGATTTAATTCATGTGAATATATTTGTTTAATGAACATAATCTTATTGATTTCGAATGATATTTGTTTATAACCACTTTAGTTCACATGTTTATCAATTGTTTATGTTATTATGTTACTTGATTATTTTATATATAAACTAGTTATTGAAATAAGTTACTGCATCGGATTTTCATATAAATATCAATGTTACAGCGTCCACGGTACCTGGAGCGTGGCCAACCATCCAACCGGAAGAGATGTCCTTTGCAGAGGCGTTCACGAAGAGACGTAATGCGGCTACAGTTGCAGTCAGGATTGCGTAAGATTATGTGGACAACTTCATCAACAAAGATATGTATTCTTTTGCTCACTTTTTTGTTTAAATTTTTGTTTGCACTTTTTGGCTCAGCATTGTTGTTGTTTTAAACAATTCATCTTGAAAGAATGTGTTCACTAAGTATGTCATTTTATATTTCATAGCCTCATGATGAATACATTAAAATATATGGATAACATTTATAAAGGTTCTTATTAAATGTTATTAAATAATCAATGATTCTTTGAATTAATGATTCCTTTTTTCCAAATTCACGAAAATTGAAAAGGCATTTTCTGTTGGTTTTAGAAATCTTACAGTGAAAATGCTAAAAGGTGCCAGCATCCTTTCCCAAGATTTCTTGAACCGAACCCAAGTAGCAGAAAATGTTTATTTCATGTTCGTGTATGTCAAAATATATTTTTAAATAAAATGTTTCACATTGGAGGGTCTTTGTTTGTATAAATCTAAACGTGGTTAATAATTAAACTGGTAGGAAAGGCTCATGAAATATGTGTGCAAAACAATATAAAACTGATTTAATTCATATGGATATATTTGTTTAATGAACATAATTTAATTGATTTCGAATGATATTTGTTTATAACTACTTTAATTCACATGTTTAACAATTGATTATCTAATTATTATACTTGCTTATTTTATAAATAAACTACCTTTTGAAATAAGTTACTGCATCGGTTTGCATATAAATATCAATGTTACAGCGTCCAAGGTACCTGAAGTGGCCAACCATCCAACCGGAAGAGATGCCCTTTGCAGTGGCGTTGGCTACAGTTGCAGTCAGGTTTGCGTAAGATTATGTGGACAACTTCATCAACAAAGATATGTATTCTTTTGCTCACTTTTTTGTATAAGTTTTTGTTTGCACTATTTGGCTCAGCATTGTTGCTTTTTAAAACAATTAATTTTGAAAGAATGTTTTCACTAAGTATGTCACTTTATATTTCATAGTCTCATGATGAATTAATTAAAATTTATGGATAACATTTATAAAGGTTCTTATTAAATTTTATTAAATAATCAATGATTTTTCGAATTAATGATTCCTTTTTTCCAAATACACGAAAATTGAAAAGGCATTTTCTGTTGGTTTTAGAAATCTTACAGTGAAAGTGCTTAAAGGTGCCAGCATCCTTTCCCAATATTTCTTTAACCGAACAAGAGTAGCAGAAAATGTTTATTTCATTTTCGTGTATGTCAAAATAGATAAAATGTTTCACATTGGAGGGCGTTTATTTGTATAAGTCTGAACGTGGTTAATAATTAAACTGGTAGGAAAGGCTCATGAAATATGAGTGCAAAACAATATAAAACTGATTTAAATTATATGAATATATTTGTTTAATGAACATAATTTAATTGATTTCTAATGATATTTGTTTATAGCTACGCTAACTCCATGTTTTACAATTGATTATTTTATCAATATACTTGCTTAATTTATATATAAACTACTTATTGAAATACGTAATTGCATCGGTTTGCATATAAATATCAATGTTACAGCGTCCAAGGTACCTGAAGTGGCCAACCAGCCAATCGGAAGAGATGCCCTTTGCAGTGGAGTTGGCGAAGAGGCGTAATGCGGCTACATTTGCAGTCAGGTTTGCGTAAGATTATGTGGACAACTTCATCAACAAAGATATGTATTATTTGGTTAACTTTTTTTGTATAAGTTTTTGTTTGCACTATTTGGCTCAGCATTGTTGTTGTTTTTAAACAATTCATCTTGAAAGTATGTTTTCACTCAGTATGTCACTTTATATTTCATAGCCTTATGATGAATAAATTATAATATATGGTTTACGTTTTTAAGGTTCTTAGTAAATCAATTATTTTATTAAATAAGGATTCTTCGAATTAATGATTTCTTTCCAAATACACGAAAATTGAAAAGGCATTTTCTGTTGGTTTTAGAAATCTTACAGTGAAAGTGCTAAAAGGTGCCAGCATCCTTTCCCAAGATTTCTTTAACCGAACCCAAGTAGCAGAAAATGTTTATTTCAGTTTCGTGTACAATGTATGTCAAAATACAATATTTTTAAATTGAATGTTTCAAATTAGAGGGGCTTCATTTGTTTAAGTCTAAACGTGGTGAATAATTAAACTGGTAGGAAAGGTTCATGAAATATGAGTGCAAAACAATATAAAACTGATTTCATTCATATGAATATATTTGTGTGTTTTTTTAACATATTTTAATTGATTTCGAATGATATTTGTTTATAACTACTTTAATTCACATGTTTTACAATTGATTATTTTATTATTATACTTGCTTATTTGATATATAAACTACTTATTGAAATAAGTTACTGCATCGGTTTGCATATAAATATCAATGTTTCAGCGTCCACGGTACCTGTAGTGGCCAACCATCCAACCGGAAGAGATGTTCTTTGTAGTGGCGTTAGCAAAGAGGTGTTATGCAGCTACAGTTGCAGTCAGGTTTGCGTAAGATTATGTGGACAACTTCGTCAACTAAGATATGTATTATTTTGCTCACTTTTTTTGTATAAGTTTTTGTTCACACTATTTGGCTCAGCATTGTTGTTGTTTTTAAACAATTCATCTTGAAAGAATGTTTTCACTAAGTATGTCACTTTATATTTCATAGTCTCATGATGAATTAATTAAAATTTATGGATAACATTGATCAAGTTTATTAAATTATCAATGATTTTTCGAATTAATGATTCTTTTTTTCCAAATACACGAACATTAAAACGGCATTTTCTGTTGGTTTTAGAAATCTTACAGTGAAAATGCTAAAAGGTGCCAGCATCCTTTCTCAAGATTTCTTGAACCTAACCCAAGTAGCAGAAAATGTTTATTTCATTTTCGTGTATGTCAAAATATAATATCTTTAAATAAAATGTTTCACATTAGAGGGTCCTTATTTATATAAGTATAAACGTTGTAAATAATTAAACTGGCGGGAAAGGCTCATGAAATATGTGTGCAGAACAATATAAAACTGATTTAATTCATATGAAAATATTTGTTTAACGAACATAATTTAATTCATTTCGAATGATATTTGTTTATAACTAATTGAATTTACATGTTTAACAATTGTTTATTTTAATTATGATACTTGCTTATTTTATATATAAACTACTAATTGAAATAAGTTACTGCATCGGTT
Organism: Mya arenaria; assembly: GCF_026914265.1. Lineage (NCBI taxonomy): Eukaryota > Metazoa > Mollusca > Bivalvia > Myida > Myidae > Mya > Mya arenaria. Next base: position 79,933,141 of record NC_069126.1, read on the forward strand.
TTCATACAAATATCAATGTTACAGCTTCAACGGTACCTGAAGTATCCAACCATCCAACCGGAAGAGATGCCCTATGCAGTGGCGTTGGCGAAGACGCGTCATGCGGCTTCAGTTGCAGTCAGGTTTGCGTAAGATTATGTGGACAACTTCATTAACAAAGATATGTATTATGTTGCTCACTTTTTTGTGTATGTTTTCGTTTGCACTATTTGGCTCAGCATTGTTATTTTTATAAACAATTCATCTTGAAAGAATGTTTTCACTAAGTAGGTCACTTTATGTTTCATAGCCTTATGAGGAATTAATTAAAATATATGGATTACATTTTTAAAGGTTCTTATTAAATCAATTATTTTATTATATCATCATGATTTTTCGAATAAATAATTCTTTTTTTCCCAAAACACGAAATTCGAAAAGGCATTTTCTGTTGGTTTTAGAAATCTTACAGTGAAAATGCTAAAAGGTGCCAGCATCCTTTCCCAAGATTTCTTTAACCGAACTCGAGTAGCAGAAAATGCTTTTTTCATTTTCGTGTTTGTCAAAATATAATATTTTTAAATAAAATGTTTCACATTAGAGGGTCTTTATTTGTATAAATCTAAACGTGGTTAATAATTAAACTGGTAGGAAAGGCTCATGAAATATGTGTGCAAAACAATATAAAACTGTTTTAAATTATATGAATATATTTGTTTAACGAACATAATTTAAATCATTTCGAATGATATTTGTTTATAGTTACTTTAATTCACATGTTTAACAATTGATTATCTAATTATTATACTTGCTTATTTTATATATAAACTACCTTTTGAAATTAGTTACTGCATTGGTTTGCATATAAATATCAATGTTACAGCGTCCACGGTACCTGAAGTGGCCAACCATCCAACCGGAAGAGATGCCCTTTGCAGTGGAGTTGGCGAAGAGGCGTAATGCGGCTACAGTTGCAGTCAGGTTTGCGTAAGATTATGTGGACAACTTCATCAACAAAGATATGTATTATTTTGCTAACTTTTTTGTATAAGTTTTTGTTTGCACTATTTTGGCTTAGCATTGTTGTTGTTTTAAAACAATTCATATTGAAAGTATGTTTTCACTCAGTATGTCACTTTATATTTCATAGCCTTATGATGAATACATTAAAATATATAGTTAACATTGTTAAAGGTCCTTAGTAAATCAATTATTTTATTTAATAATCAATGATTTTTCGAATAAATGATTCTTTTTTTCCAAATACACGAAAATTGAAAAGGGATTTTCTGTTGGTTTTAGAAATCTTACAGTGAAAATGCTAAAAGGTGCCAGTATCCTTTCCCAAGATTTCTTGAACCGAACCCAAGTAGCAGAAAATATTTATTTCATTTTCGTGTATGTCAAAATATAATATTTTTAAATAAAATGTTTCACATTGGAAGGTCTTTGTTTGTATAAGTCTAAACATTGTTAATAATTAAACTGGTAGGAAAGACTCATGAAATATGTGTGCAAAACAATATAAAACTGATTTAATTGATATGAATATAATTGTTTAATGAACATAATTTTATTGATTTTGAATGATATTTGTTTATAACTAATTTAGTTACATGTTTAACAATTGTTTATTTAATTATGATACTTGCTTGTTTTATATATAAGAGATGTCCTTTGTTGTTTTTTGCAATATTAGGCTCAGGATTGGGTTTTTTTTTTTAAACAATTTATCTTGAAAGAATGTGTTCACTCAGTATGTCACTTTATATTTCATAGCCTCATGATGAATTAGTTAAAATATATAGATTACATTTTTAAATGTTCTTCTTAAATTAATGACTATATTCAACGTATCAATGATTCTTCGAGTTAATGATTCTTTTTTTTGAATGCACGAACATTGAAAAGGCATTTTCTGTTGGTTTTAGAAAGTTTACAGTGAAAATGCTAAAAGGTGCCAGCATCCTTTCCCACGATTTCTTAAACCGAACTCGAGTAGCAGAAAATGCTTATTTCATATTCTCGTGTTTATATATAGTAATTTTATATTGCACATTGGAGGGGCTTAGTTTGTATTAGTTTGATTGTTGTTTATTTTAGACTGTAGGAAATGCTCATGAAATAGATGTTAAAAGCAATCTAAAAATATTCAGATAATATGAATAAACTTGTTAAATGAGCATATTTTTAATTGAATTTGAATGATATTTGTTTATTAGCTCTTTAATTCATATGGTTAACATTTGTTTATTTGATAATGAAACTTGATAAAATACTACATTCAGCGTTTTTTTAAATATAAGTGACTGCGTTTGTTCAATGTTTCAGCATGTGTCCCACCATCCGGTTTGGAGTCGACGCCCCATGCATTAAGCTTTGGATGACATATCACGTATGATACTTAGACAGGAGCAGGTGAGCATTGTGTATACAACTTGAGATTGAAATAAATGATATAACAATGATTCGGTTATACATGGTCAATTGTAATAGTGATGAAAAATGCTTACAGTCACTGTACAGGGGATACTAGTGTTATTGATTGTCAATTCGGTCTTACAAAATGATCGTATTGTTTCTAGCTTGACTTTTCGAAGAATAAGGAGGGCTATACTTATCGTTTAAGCGTTGTTGTCAGCGTTCATACTATAAAGTGTTGTTCAGAACCATCACACAATTAGGTTACATACCTCCATATTATACTTAATAAAAATTATGACCCCTGATAGACTTTGGAACCTTGGGTTTATATTTTGGGTACAGTGTTTCCTTGTTAATGTTTAAGATAAGTTGGGATTTTCACAAATAACTTTTATACTCTTCATTCAGTTGACTCCATGTTATCGGCTTAAAAACTTTGGGTTTTTACCTAGATATGAAATGACGTTCATTAAATGGATTTTATTCTTAACAGTTGTACTCGGCCATCTAACAAGATAACATAATTCCATATTATCCTAAATACAATTTATTACCCTTGATCGACTTTATTTTTAATCATGATGATGATTTTTAACTTAACCCTCACTTTACCCATATGTGGTTCAATATTTCAGTATCGAGGGAACCGGAAGTGTCCCACCTTGCAACTCGAAGTGATACTTCTTACAACCTGAATGATGCTCCATCAGTGGCATTTGCAATGGTACGAATTGATCAAAACATTGCTTGATTGAATTTTAGAACTTAAATAAAGATACTTTTTAATGAAAATATCATAATTGAAATTTCACTCTAGTTCGTTCGAATGGCATTCGTACAATAAAGATGTAAACTTTATTTGATATTAAAGTTAATAAATAAAATTATAATGAAGATGGTAAAAACGATGATGTTGGTATGGTTGGTGATGATGCTGATCTTGTTATGTTAAAGGATAATGATTTTGTCATCAAGATGCATAGACACGATTGACATTTTGTTGTTTAATACAATTTCAGCCCGAAGGCCGCACGTACCTGTCTTCCATTAAGCACTTTTGATCATGGGTGACTACTTAGTGATGACACAATGGGTAACACCTCACTGATGACACAATGGCTTGATTGCTAAACTGGATCAGGCCTTTTCACGGGAAACACAATGGAAAATGAAATATTCAATACATTGATACTCTATTTTTGGGCCTTGTGTCGATCGATAAGACTTTTACATTTACGTGACAACCTTATACTGACTGTTATGTTACATTCTTATACTGAAGCGACTTTCATATGTTGATTCGACATTCTTAAGTTAATGTGACATTCTAATGTTATGTGAATTCTTATATTGATGTGACATTTCAATGTTTATGTTACATTGATATATTGATGTGACATTCTTATATTGATGTGACATTCTTATATTGATGTGACATTAAGGTGTTGATGTGACATTCTTTTTTGATGTAACGTTCTTATATTGATGTGACATTCTTATATCGATGTGACATTCTTATGTTGATAGTTCAACCATGCATTTATGTAACCTTCTAATTGTGATGTTACATTCTTCCATTGTCAGTTTAACAGTAAGTTATTGAGCGAGTTCTTTAAGATACAGGTATAAATTGTTATGTTGTCATTCAACTTCATGCTGTATACACCCTTTTATTTGGGCGGCAAATCAGTTCTAGTCTTGACCTCTAATAGCGAACAACGATTTCATTCAAATTCGAAAAAAGGATGTTTGTATACATGTTTGATATGTGTTTATATATGCATGCATGTCCGGATAGATACCGTAGTTCCTATATTCTGAGGAATGAATTAGGGGTTATCTGTTTTAGTTAAGCCCTACGTGCATCGCTACGGTAACACGTTTCAACCACCGGGTGTTTTTCGTGGGCGGCTGTCATTCCTATGAAGGATATATGATCAAATCTGTATCACCGTTAGTAAGAATTAAGAGGCGCAATTAAGACTCTTTGAAACTTTGTAATTAGTTATTGTTGACGCCTGGTAGTATACAGATTTGATCAGGGCATGTGCTGGAGGGGCCGGCAACATTTAGACAGAATGAAACAGTATGTTCGAGCTTTTCAGTGTTGTTAAAGTATTTATGTAGAGAATTTGTTTTAAAAGAAAATTGTTTGTATGCGTTTGTGTGTGCCACACTGCTGCAACATGTGCCAAAATAAATATCGAACTTTTTCCCCATGCAAACATGTGTTTGTCTTTTGTGGGGAGGGACGTTAAGACTTATCTTTTACAGTATTGAATTGTATCAAACTAGATTGATTTCGTTTCAACTTAATAAATATTAAGATTATTTTTTCGTTATGTTTAATTCTTTGATGACCTAATATTTCAGTTTTTGGGAATACCCAGTAAAGGTTTTTGAGTAAGGTCCAAATGTGAATTGGTTACCCTACAGGAAGATGTTTGCGTGCAATCACTATCTAGCAAGGAAATTTACCTCGTTTTAAGAAAGCCGACATGGACCTTGTAGTGCACTCTTATTCAAAATACACATGTATAACCATCATAAAGTTTGACTGATAAACCTTAAACTACTTACTAAATAATGCATTTATGGAAACTATTCATAACTGATAACAAGATTGTAACCGTTCATTTAGCGAATCTACTTGAAGTCTTTCCAATATCCCTGATATATGCAATCAGCCGAACGACCTTATAGTGCACTGTGTAATCAGTGTTGAGTCATTTGGTTTACTTTTTTGAATATATTAGTGAACTCATTATATATATTCACCTAAATATGTACAGTGTTAGTATCAGTTATTTAAAAGATACAAAGTATAAAATTGGTGTTCGTCCTAGCGATCCGGTTTCTTACGTTCTTTTGCATATATTAGTGAGCAAATAAATGTATTAATAAATAAATAAATAAATAAAGATTTATAAATAGAAATATTTAATCGAAAGATAAACATTAGATTGTTATCAGGGCTTTTCTAAATACAATGTACGAAATTCTCGTTCACTGTCCGCTTACAACCGTAAGAAGACACCTTTTCAATAGCTCTGCTGGTTTTTTAGTCGTATAATCAATCAAACTGGCCAAGCAATACAAAAAAGACCTGCCAAAGCAACCAAAATGTCTTTGGGCAGACATTATGTGTATTATCAATTGGCTCTCCGATACGGTGGCACAGAGGTGACATGTGTATGTGCGCACGACAAACTAAGTCAGCGTGCACACGAGATACTATGTCGTGCGTACGAGCTACGAGATGGTTAAGTCGTGCGCACGACATAAATAGCCAATCAGAATACAATTTACATACATGAATATTGTTTGAGAATGGCTAATAGCGGAACAAAACGGTGGCCGAATCAGGTCTTCATTGTAATCATCAAATCTCTGTGATTTCTAAAGTAAGTCAATCGTAAATATTTTTTGACAAACACACAGAAATATTCGACATCTCCTCTATCAACCTGCTTCCGTCTATTTTCTATGCACATGTACATACATTTTGGATGTAATGGCAAAGTGTCAACAATATCACTTTTCTGAATCGGTGAAGTGAGGATTATAACGTAAGTAGTGCTTTTTCCCTATAGTAAAGTACACACATAAACACTGATAAATTGGCCTGGTAATTTTATTTTTTAATAAAATGGACCGCTGTTTTGGGCCGAAGGGTAATTAGGTCCGCATTCATGCAAGCAGGGCTTAAAGATTGGGTTTTAAAATGAACAAGCAGTTAAGTTGGCACCATGCTGTGTATGTCTTCATCACTCCAAACTTTGATGTCGATAATTTATTAATTTGCAACATAACGTTTTGCTCCTGAACATGATCATGTTACATCTATTGCATACATGAATGTAAAATGTATGTTTATCATGAACAGTGTTTAGACATGTTCCTTTGAAAATCAGCTCATAAAATGTGTACGTCAACACCTGTGTGACATACTTAGTAAAGTATGTTGTTTATTTGTAGGTCAAAAGGTCAAGATACATGTAGTTATGCTTTACAATTGAAGCTGCACTCTCACAGATTGAACGTTTTGACAACTTTTTTTTATTTTTTTGTCTTAGAACGAGCCAGTTTTTTGCGAAAATGCATGGACACCAGTTATATAAGACTGCTGACAAAAATTAGATCGCAGATTTTTATATTTAAGTTCAAAAATGATGTTTTATGCTTTTGTCTTAAACCGTTAGTAAAGGTTTAAGCCATAAAACATTATTTTTTCGAACGGAAATATGAAAATCTGCGATCTGATCTTTTGTCAGCAATCTTTTATCATTGGTTTGCAGATATTTACGCAAAAGTTTGCTCTTTCCAAGACAAAAAATAAAAAAAGTTGTAAAAACAGTATATGAGTGTGAGTGCAGCTTTAAAATAAAGCTCCCTGACTTTTGGCTCCAGCTCAACCCAGAAAAAGAGTATAAACATGATTATTCCGGTATACAGGCGATCATTTTAATTCCCGACAAAATAAAAGCGCTCGATAATACTGGTTTTATCTTAAATGAAAGCTTTTTGAGTGAAATTCAGCTGTAAATTGGTGAAAATGTTCTTTTTTCGTTTGTAAACATGCATGTGCTTGATGGGATAATTGGTCTTATAACTCCAAAAATACGCGAAATACGTGTGAAGATTAAACATATTTATATGACACTGTTTTCCCCGATTTCTCAAATAAGCCCTCATAATTGTGATATTAGATAAATTAACGAGTCATTTTTACGTTTTATGATGATGTCCGTTCTTTTGCTCTAGCTCGGAAGTGTCAGTGGCTCTTTTTCATATACAGCTTCTAAAAAAGCTGGAGCCACTGTTTCGCACCCATGCTATTGCTGCATACACAACAATCACATTGTTTCCGGTCTGCAATTATATCGAACATTTGTCATATATTTTAAACAGCTTTCCGTACATAGTTTTACTACCCCCTGTTTTCAAATTTAAAGGAAATTTCTACGAACTGTAGTTTTTTGTACTGACTTTTTAGTTTATATCGTATACACATTCTGTTAAGCGTATTTGTGCTTTATAAGTGCCTGAAATGACGTCCTACAGTATATATTTATATTGATATGAAGCATAACATGAAGTTAATATAATATGTTTAAAAGTACTTAAAAGCAAGACCAAAAATAGTAATGACGAAATACGCGACAAACGAAATGACGTCGCGTACGTCTTGGAGCGGTTCGGCACGGGCGGATATGACGTAACGGACGATAAACAACTTATATATAGTGACGGTTTCCTTGGTAATTGTTGCCGTCTATATGATATTTGAACTTAAATGACCCAACCAAAATAGGCACAAAATATGCCGTGGCACTCAACGTAGTATATAAAAATAGGCTCAAAACAGGCCCGTGGCACTCAACGTAGAATACAAAAATAGGCCCAAAATAGGCCCGTGGCACTCAACGTAGTATACAAAAATAGGCCCTTGGCACAGAGATGGTTAAACAGGCGCACGGCTTTATTTTAAAGCTAATGCATTTGGGAGGTTTACACTAAGTCGGTTATAATTTAATAAAGTGACACTCTTATTAAACAGCAGTACATACACATGTATAACATACATCAATATTTGATTGATAAACCTTTAATTACTTACTAAATAATGCACTTATGAAAATATTAATTACTGATAACAAGATTGTTACCGTGTTTTTAATAGCAGAAAGAGCAAATAAATTAAATGATAGGTGAATGCTAAAAGATTTACTGCGATCTACTATGGCCTCATGAGGTAGAAATACAGTGTTCTATGCTCATTTCTTACAAATTAAACTCAGTATCCTTCATGAGAACTTTTGTTTTCGACATTTTTTCATCCTTTTTGGAATATTAATACAATAACATAAATTGTGGTAAATCTCATTTGGGAGTAAGAGTGCATCTTTAAGTAGTTTCTTCGCAAATAAGAAACCACGGTCGCTTCGTCGAAAATTATTATTATTACAATAATATTAATAATAATAATAACAATACATATAAAACGTTAACACTTAAAAATGATAACAGAAATAATAGTTTTTATTTCAATATCTAACATAATAAAAACATATCTTAAAATGTTACGTACGAACGACGTTTCTTGTAGTATGATTATAATCACATGCTAATTACAATTCTCCAGGGGGATTTCTTATTAATATTATCACATGCATGAGTTTCATTTACCATTAATGCTTACACTCTTTATATATTTAATATATGATGATGATGTTGATGATGATGATAATAATAATGATGATGGTGATGATGATGATGATGATGATGATGATGATGATGATGATGATGATGATGATGATGATGATGATGATGATGATGATGATGATTATGTGATGATGTTGATGATGATGATGATGATGATGATGATGATGATGATGATGATGGTGATGGATGACGGTGATAATAATAATAATAATAATAATAATAATAATAATAATAATAATAATAATAAAAATAATATTATACCCGCAAAAGTATATATCTAAAACGATTTTGACATGTATGTTTGTCTTGAAATAGTTCATACTGGTCACAAGTCTAACATTATGAGCCTTGTTACGCTCTACAAACAGGAAGTATGGCAAAGGAGCAAATTCCGGTTAAGTTATTTGCATATTTCTACGTTATTTATTTGAAACATAGCCTACCGACTGCACCATACATAAGTTTTCCGAAAATTTGCGTATTGTTTTTCAGAAACGTTTTAGTGATTACAAACATTCAAACAATATTTTCCAAACGCTGTATGCTGTATACACACTTTTGAACAATTTGTTATGAAAACGTCACCAAATACCATAAATACTCTTTACAAGTACTCGTTGACGTGGCATTTTGGATGTAAAAAATATACTAAGATGTCTTTAATTGCAGAATTTTAAAAGAAAACGTCAAAAAATGGTACAGTAGAAATGTCAACGTGTTTTCTGCTCCTCTCTTTCAAATTTAACACGGTATCTTTCATACCAACCAATGTTTTCGATATTTTATTCAGCATTTTCGGTAAAATAAATCAATGGTTATCATATATTTGGAAGTAAGAGTGCAAAGTATAACTGTTTTAATGATACGATTCAAACGATTGTTAGCATTGGTCAACAAATTATTCTGCCCTCTGTTGGGTAAATGACAACAGAAAGCAACGGATTGTATTCCTAAAGTGGTTAAACATTCATAATTAATATTGTTTATTGAGAGCAATTGTCAGTGACGTTTTGGATAGGTCTCAATATTGAACGATGGAGGATCACTTGATCAAAATGGACCAGCCTTTATTATCATGGTACAATAAAACTATAAAAAACAAGCTTTATAATAAAACAATTGTATAAACTGACTACAAAAAAAACCCGGACACATCAAGATACCAAAGAAACTTTTGCATTTTTCCGTATTACAAACCTCTGAGCACATTTAATAACTTGTTCTCAAACACGTAGGCTACGGTTTTTTATATATTGGTTTTCAAACCTTAGTACTCGATTCATCAAAGCTCAGTAAAAACGTTTCGGAGGATGTTTTTCTTATCTATAATAATCTGATTTTCAATAAATGGGTAACTTTGAAAAGTCAACGAACGCTCATTACATATAACGCTATCAATGATATCATGTAGGAACTGAACGTAACCCAACAATAACATATGCTCACACGATAACCCTTAAGTCTATCAATTTGCAGGAATTTCAGTTAATATAATTCCGGTTTGAGTTTACCCACAAGAAAAACTTGTGGTGAAAGGGGTCGGTGGAATAAGATGAAAGCAAAAAAGAACAGAACACCATCATTGTATACAATAGAGTATGCGAAGTGGATACGGCTGGGGTTCATACTATGTTGTGCGGGGGCGGGGGCGGGGGGTAGGTATATACATTTATATCATCAGATTAACATTTTTACGCAGTGTTTGGTGCTGATATTGTCAGAACAGTGGCCGGGCAAAGAGGGACCTAATCATGACAGAAACAATGCTATGCTTTTTGTACGCTACTGTTGCTGATAATATCAGCAAAATCTGGTAGTAATTAAATTACATGATAAATACACTACCTCCTCCAAGTAACACTTTCCAAAGATGTTTCCTATCAAGATAGATTAATAATAACATTTAAACCAAATACACGTCAATGTACCATGCTATAAAACCTATGTCTATAAAGCTACTAACAATTTTGCAATTTAAATGTATACGATTATCCTTTAAATTATACTCTTGAAATAACTTTTTATTTTACAGTGGAAAGTTAACTAGCGGAACCTTGCGCGTGAGGATTGCAATGAAAAGAAATGTTTCGAACAAGTTTCATGAATATTTGATAAAATATTGAATTGGAACAGGCGAAAATCCTATTGACCTAGTTATTGACCGATATAACCCATATTCTTGATGCCTTAAGATATCATGCTGTTAGAATAATAACTGTAAATTTTATGACAGTTTTTTTTCGTAGCTTGGACCAATTGACCTAGATTTTGACTAACGATGGTTCATATTTGAAATGGTCTTTATTATCTAAATTCATCTAGATCTAGTGGCCTAGATTTTGACACGAAATGGTCAATTCCACACCTATATTCATCAATGTACCAAATATCATGCAGACAACTATTCTAATAAAGTTTCATAAAATTTTGATAATAATTTTCAAAGTTATGACCTTGTATTTATTTTCAAATGTGACCGAAAGTGACCTTGTTTTGAAACGGGGAAATATAATTGTAAAGATTGTCTTTTTGCACAAGTGAAATATAATTTAAACATATATATCTGGATATTTGCATTTCTTGTGGTTTGCATCATCTTAGATACCACCTTCGCTAAAGGCGACATTTCTTTTGGCAGATATTAACTTTTGTTAAGTTCTGTTTTTTGACATGTGCTTTTTGAAATATATTTCAAATATCGAGCATAATTAAAACATCGCAAGATCATGTTTACAAATATTTTTACACCACACAATAACAAAATGTAATGCTTTTGTATAATGTCAACTGCTTTCAGTTAAATATCAATACCATAATTGTCCGAATTCCAATCTTAATGACAGTTTTGTTATAATTCGTTTTCACAGTCTGCACCAAGTGGACAAGTGGACTTAGTGATGGACGTGATCATTTGTTTGATTAACTCCCCTCCGCCCCATACAATTCTGTGTCTGTCTTTATAAGCGGAAGGACAACCGGGTAATTTATGGAACCGGCCATGAACAGTCGCAGTGGTGAAGACCGTGCAGTTCGCAACCGATGTCTTGCCAAGGCGTCTTTCTAAATTTCAAGCTTTTCATTAATTTTTCCAATGAACACAAACATGTAGAGCGTATATATGTTGCTCATTCAGCGGGTCAAAGATGCCATGATCTTACATTACATGCAACAAATCATAATAAAAAACCCAGAGTACACCTTCATAGACATTTTCCTACAACCGCTCCATAGGCTGATTATGAGAGCTTTTGTCCGTTATCATACTTCGTCTATTAACTCCCCGTTTACGAACCATATATTCAGCAACAAGCATTTTTTCCATCCCCTGATCAGAGCGGACCCTCAGTGAAGTGCCATATTTAGATGTTTCTTCTTGGAAACATCTGTAAACGTTTGCGGCTTTTTTGTTGCTTTTACTTCATAAAAACACAATAAAACGACTTAATCCATCAACACTCCACAAGTAATGAAATGCCAGCGTATCAGCTAATGGTTTGTGGCTAGATGCCAGAGATGATTTGGAGCGGCCACATTGTAAACTCTTCGGTGAAGCCTTCGGCGGAGCCTTTCTGTGATCCCACTTCATCAATATCGTGCAATACGTCACGGAGGCGACACCTTGTACTCTGTTCAAGAAAAGAATAACCATTACATACTCTTGCTTGTATACAGGCAGTATTTTTACTTGTATTTTACCACAACTTGGGGCACTATATATGTGTAGTAGATTCTATCGCGAAAATAACAACACGTTTTGACGTTTGGTGTGGGTTAAAATTGATACATTTAAATCGAAAATCATCCATCTGGAAGTATTATTCTAATGTTAATTGTACTTGTATTTATATTCATGACACCGGACATTTTTTCGTAGAAAACATAGATATATCAATTAAGAATGGATCCCTATGCTGAGCTGGAACTCTCGATTGAGCGACACAGCCAAGCTGCCCTCTGTAGAAACCTAACAATACAAAAAAGAAATAATGTGTTTGTATGATCAAACCTTAATTCCTCTTTGGTGTAGAACCTGTCTGAATACCGTTTCCCCGATTCTGATGACTTCACTCCGAAGGTCCTCATCGTGTATATTTGTTCACCGATAAATTATATCTATTCATTCTTCTGTATATTGTCATTTAATTAACAAATAGTAGTTTTGATAAACCGGATTGGATCAAAGATTCAATAATTTGCTTTCAAATGTTGAACTGCGGTTCAGCACGATTGGTCTGCACGTTACCCATCTGGCCGTGTGTGCCGCATTCAACTCGAAGTTTCATCATATATGCACTGTTTGTTAGGCCCAAATATTTCATTCCATGCATTGAAAGTTTACACACTACATCCGGTGAAATTTTCGGTTCGAAATGCCGGAATGCACGCATCTAATCCTAATTTATTTAAAACTGTCTCCATTTCATAATCGGTCATTTTTTTACTTATTCACAAGCGGTCTAATGAATAAATATACTATAGCACGATCGAGGCGAAAACAGGCGTTCGCTGTCTATAACATAGTGACGTCACCACATCAAGTATTGATCAGTACACATAACATAGCAACGTATGTACATAAAGAAGAGGAAAATCTACCTAACACACTTGTCAAACACATAGCATAATGCAGCTAGCACATAACGAATTTGAAAATTGATAAGACACAATGATCGATGTACTTATCGTGATGAAGTAAATACATTACGAAATGAAGATTGAACCTAACACATTGGTCGGTACACATAGCATAATGAGGTATGCACGTAACGAAATGGAAATTTAAAACGATACAGTGATGGGTTCACATAACACATTGAAGTATGCACCTAACGAACTGGAGACTGCATTATGCAAAATAATAAGTACTCATAAAATAATGAAGTTTGCACACTACGAAATTCAGAAAGCATTTTCACATATTGATTAGTACACATAACAATTTATAATAAAGTTTGTACATAACGAAATGGAGAATGCACATAACATATTGATAAGTACACATACCATAATGAATTGTGCACATAAAGAAATGGAGAATGCATCTAACATATTGATAAATGCATAAAACACAATGATATGTGCACATACCATTTTGATAAGGACACATTAAATAATGAAGTGTGCACATAACAAAATGGAGAATGCACAGACCATATTGATAAATGCACATAAAACAATTAAGTGTACACATAACATACTTTATTGATAAGTACACACGACATAATGAAGTGGGCACATAACGAAATGCACTTCAAATATTGATAAGTATATATAACATAATGAATTGTTCGCATAAAAAATGGAATACGCACCAATCATAGCATAGGTATACAAAGCATAATGGGGTAATCATATGATATTATGAAGACCAGTATAATGAGGCAGCAAAGGCGTTTCTTATACACGAATGATGGTACCATAAACACTCTGTTTACACTAACACGAATCATGCTAACCGAACACTCTGTTTACATGTACTCGAATCATGCTAACCGAACACTCTGTTTACATGTACTCGAATCATGCTAACCGAACACTCTGTTTACATGTACACGAATCATGCTAACCGAACACTCTGTTTACATGTACTCGAATCATGCTAACTGAACACTCTGTTTACATGTACTCGAATCATGCTAACTGAACACTCTGTTTACATGTACTCGAATCATGCTTACTGAACACTTTGTTTACATGTACTCGAATCATGCTAACTGAACACTCTGTTTACATGCACTCGAATCATGCTAACCGAACACTCTGTTTACATGTACTCGAATCATGCTAACTGAACACTCTGTTGACATGCACTCGAATCATGCTAACCATGCTAACTGAACACTCTGTTTACATGTACTCGAATCATGCTAACTGAACACTCTGTTGACATGCACTCGAATCATGCTAACTGAACACTCTGTTTACATGTACTCGAATCATGCTAACTGAACACTCTGTTTACATGCACTCGAATCATGCTAACCGAACACTCTGTTTACATGTACTCGAATCATGCTTACTGAACACTCTGTTTACATGTACTCGAATTATGCTAACTGAACACTCTGTTTACATGTACTCGAATCATGCTAACCGAACACTCTGTTTACGTGTACTCGAATCATGCTAACCGAACACTCTGTTTACGTGCACTCGAATCATGCTAACCGAACACTCTGTTTACATGCACTCGAATCATGCTAACCGAACACTCTGTTTACGTGTACTCGAATCATGCTAACTGAACACTCTGTTTACGTGTACTCGAATCATGCTAACTGAACACTCTGTTAACGTGTACACGAATCATGCTAACTGAACACTCTGTTTACATGTACTCGAATCATGCTAACTGAACACTCTGTTTACATATACTCGAATCATGCTAACCGAGCACTCTGTTTACTTG
Organism: Mya arenaria; assembly: GCF_026914265.1. Taxonomy (NCBI): domain Eukaryota; kingdom Metazoa; phylum Mollusca; class Bivalvia; order Myida; family Myidae; genus Mya; species Mya arenaria. The sequence goes on from NC_069126.1 coordinate 79,948,178, forward strand.
TACACCGGTCATGCTTTCCGAACAATTTGTTAACGTGTACTCGAATCATGCTAACCAAACACTCTGTTTAATGTACTCGAATCATGCTAACTGAATACTTCGATGTACTCAAATCATGCTTCCGAACACTTTGTTGACACGAACATGAAACATACTATCCGAACACTCCGTTTACATGTTCACCAATCATGCTAACCGAACATTCCGTTAACATCTACACGAATCATTAATCTAAACACGAATCATGCTAAACTAACACTCCGTTTACATGTACACGAATTATGCTAACCGAACACTCTGATCATATGAACTCGAATCATGCTTAATAGCATGTACTGATTATCATCTCAGTGTTCATTCAACTTATAAATGAAATTACAACGGTACGTTATATATTTTGTTTGAAATCATTTCGAGTACTATATTTCAACAACTTTATTCCATTGTTGTATTTAATAAGACGAATGGGAGACTCGTCATCAGATAATAACCAATAATATTCAAGTCGCAAAAATATGTAGGTATGCTCGCCAAATTTCCTTTATTATTTCTTTTTAGAAATCGTTGAATAAAATTATTTTTTGACTATCCAAGACACATTCTGTATTAATAGTATAGGCCTTTAATAAGAAAAAATGTAAGCACCAATATTTGACTGTTTAATTTTGAAAATTCAAATAAATATTTATTTATTAGTTTTGATATGAATGCCTTTTTGGGGCATGTTTCTTTTAAATTTTATTATGCATATGTTGCTGTGATGTATGTAATGTTTGTTTATTTTAATAATTTTACTTGTAAGACTCTCATTAAAGCTGCACTCCCCGTGTTTGATGTGATATATTGTAAACTTTTACAACCTTTATTTGATGATTCCTAAACATGCCACCTGATTTATTTCGGGTAATTTCGAGAGTCAATGATTTTTTTCTCTGTTAGAACTCTACGCTCCGCATATTTAGATCTGCAAAGATTCTATAATGTAGTTCTAGCGTCAATTTACTTCTAAAATCTGTAATAGGTTCGAGTTTCGCCAACGACGTATAAGTTTGTTTGTTTTTGGTCGGTTTCGTCTCATCCCAGGCTTTGCATCACCAGTCTGACTGCTCATTTTGAATAGTTATACGCGAATACCTATTTTGTTTAATACACATATCATCACCATTGGTTTTGAATACACCTGTCAATCTCTAAATGGACTATGCTTACCATCAGGATTAATATGTATCGTATAATGTTGAAAATGTTCTATTATAAATAAAGCTATCTTTACACTCGTCGCGCCATTTGTACTCACCGTACTTACGAATATGTTCATCTTCTTGATAACATGGAGATACATTAAACGATTCAATTAAAGGTGCTTAAATACTTCAGTTGAAGCAACAATAAAATTGACAACATTGTTTCATTATTTATTCAAGTAAAACATTTCCTCAGTGTTATCAAAAAGAAGACCATTTAATAAATGCTTAATATGTGAACAGCATAATTCAATAAGTGATAACCCAAATCTGTTCAACACCAAGTATTTTAAGATTACGCGGTAAACATGTATTCATGTCAAGGATAGTCTGTTTTTGTCGTATAGTTGTAGTCAACATTGTATTGTTGAATGAAGGTAAATGTACCTTCAACACGTGTATTCGCCAGTCAATTATTAATACGTATCCGGAAAATCTGATTTTATCAGATTTTTGTTTTATTTTCATTAAGTAAAGAAATCCTGTTGCTTTCATTATTTTCATCACCACCGGGTGATTCATATGTAATAATTATTATTATGTGGTATTTTTCCTATAAAGTAAATCTTTTTTGACATACAAAACGATATAGTAATTAAAATGTTCATTTACTCTCGGATTTTTTTTAACTTTGAGGACTGATGGTCCATGCGTTTTCTACTGATCGGACAAAGATTTTGTGTCCACAGTCATTGTGACCTTCATATTTGACATTTGACCTTCCGGTACAAATATCACTTTAACTTTGCCTGTTTTGTATTTATGTCGTAATATTTTGTTCCGTTTGTGAGTTCTTCTAAATACTACTTATCCCAACACGATGTCAAGCAACACATATCTACACAACTGTAAATATCAATGCAGAAATTCACATTTTTTCTTCTACTTTTGCAATATCTGTTTCGGGGAATCATTTGCTAGATCATTGGAAATGGTAAAGACAAACAATCACTCAATACTTCACTGGCATAGACAAATATGATTGTAAAAAGTAAAAATATTTACAATGTCTAACTGTGTTATACTTTTATTTATCCACATAAGGTACTGCTAGTCCCGGAGTTCTACAGCACAGTATTGTTGTAAACGGGATCCTCTGCAAACACAAAGAAAGGATTAAAACAACGATGTAAAACTGCTACCCAAACAAATTGTTTCAATTTTATGGTGTATATTGAAAAAAATATTGATAATATTAAGTTCAACTTACGTTTGAGTAGATACAGAGCATTTTGTGATTAATCGTTTGTCTTCATTCAGTCCGTAGAAAACAATATTATCATAATCCTGATATACATATGATATTTTAGCATATCATGACCGTTTTACATCCATCAACAGATTACTCAAATCCGCTGAAATATACCACCAACTGTCTTAATATATTTAGTGTTTATACCTTTCTTGACATTTCCGTAGTACATGGGCGGCTGTGATTTCGACTCATCCAACGACGTGTACACATGAGAGTTATCGGGTCTTAAAAAAAACGTTAAATGCATTGTAACCACAATTTCGATATTCATATGTGCATGCTAAGGGTTAACAAAAATGAAAGAAAGTGTGTTGGAATTTGCAAAGACATTAACATTGACCAAGGTACCAGGCACACATACAATTCACAAATTCATCAGTTCAAAAGTTCAGTTCAAAGTTTAAACGAAATGCCTCCGGCCCATACACAAACACAAGAGCATACATATGTATTACAAACGTGATAGAAAGTGATAATGACATATTTACAAACTTAAACTTCAGTAGCCAAAGCCGTTACTTTTTAAATGTTCTCTTACAGCAGTCATCCAATTATAAAATTTAATGCTATCATAATATAAAAGCATATTTTGGATAATTTAGTATCTAGTATTTGGCATATTAAGAAAACAAGTCAAGAATTTAATACAAAGTTATGATAAATTTATATACAAAGGAAAACGTTCCAAGTCACCTAGACCCGCGTCATTACAAGCACTTTGACTAACATTCAAAAACATCTTGCATCCAAACCTATGTACATTATCAATGCAAAGCATATTTTAGCCCCCATTATCCTGAGTCAAATAACATAATAGGTACAACTTTTCCATAAAATAATTTCGAAAATGTCTGGTACATGGTACATGACTATAATTCTGAAATGAACTAAAACAAGCAATAATACTCATTTTGCCTCAATTAACTTATGTTCGTCCATTCTATACAGAGATAATGAACTTGAGAAATGAACACCAACATAATCAAAACCATTGAGATCATCAAGTTTGCTATTTCCATCAGACCAAATTTCATGCCTTGATAAGTGCTGACGATTCTGAAATACCATATTAACAACAAGCTTGCATTAATTGCAAACAATACTGTAGAATATTAAACTGCATTTAAATGCGTGCATCTGTTTCAGATTCACATGTAATGTCATCTGCAAACAGAATTAAAAGTTCTTCAGTATTATCAGGAGATAATTATAAACCTCTTACATTGTTGTTTAAGAACAAGCTATGCAATTCATTTATAAACAAGGCAGACACAATTAGTCTCAAATTACCACCTTGACGTAATCCTATTGGATAATCAAAACTATTAAACTCCTGTTTTGATCTTCATAACACCTTAAATAGAACGCTTATATTGACTTTTCGTTCCATTCACACACACTGATATATTGTTTTTACATAAAACAAGAGTATCTTTTAGTTGTGTACTTCACTGTATAAGCTGGGAGCATGTAAGATCCTACTCTGTAACTGAATGCAAGTCTTGAACGATATCAGGTTTAAAAAAGCTTAGTGTGATATTTAGGAAACTGTAGGTAGTCTTAGGTTTTTTCACTCATTTGGGTCGAAAGGCTATCACCTTAGTTCGTAAACAGTATTTACATTAAGTTCCATACTTATCACTTATTTTTTTTGTATGTATACCTAATATATGCTCGTTATCACCTCTGAGAGTTTCAATGCAATATGTTCATGCTTTTATCTTACCCATTGTCTCCTTTTTCTGAAAATTAATTAGAGTAAGCAATCAAAATTATTATACGTGTATATAAGGGTTATCTCTTATTGCAAAGTTAATATATATTTGAATGTGAATTAAAAATACCATGCCAATATTAGAAATGAATAGAATATGTGAACAGAAATGTGTTCAATACACATGAACATCAATGACATACAACAATGGTATGACGGTTAAACATAAAGCATTTGTTAGATGATTCTTGAGCTACATTTCGAGAGATGCGGTACTTATGCAATGACTGTTCAAGAAGAACCAGTCGTATGGAATGCATTTATCAAAAATTGATTTATAATAAATTACCAAATAAAATTGAAATACTAACTAAGAGCATCATAAACCGATGTTTCTGTTTTCATTGACAATTCCTCGTAAGCCTGGGCTGCATTATACCTGGGGCTGTCTGTACCAGATCTATAAATTGACAAAGAAACTTTGTTCAATCAGATTTAATTCATGGCAATTATGCTATATAAATTTGATTATGGAGAACAGTTACACAGATTAACCAGTTTTAAGTCATTGCATTAAAAAGAGTTTCTTCCTTGCGCTGTAGACCTGATATGGATACACTTGTATTCTATTTACGTATTGATTGGTCAGTATTTATTAAATAATGACTATTTACTAGGGATGCAAACGAATTTTTGAATATTCGATCAAACGTTTGGTATTCGAATGTAAAAATCGGTATTCGAATATTCGACAAAAAACTGTTGAATAAAAAAACCTTTTGTATATAACTCTGTTCTTGTGCATGAAGTTCGTTTACTTGTTTTGACAACGCCAGAGGTGTGAATGTGATGACAATACGCTATACACGCGCCATATGACATTTAGGGAAATATCGTCGGGTAACATAAAAAGTCTCGTGAAATTTTACAATAACTGGCTATAAGACAAGTGATTTTAAAAAAATCGGTAAATATCGGGAAATTTAAATGCCAATGCTAATGCCAATTAAGGATTTAAGGAATTGGCCTTTACACGAATGTGTTGACTTGGTCGCATATTTACCTGTGCAACATTGCACAAATTGCTGTGCTAATTTGAATGACACGTGCTACAATAATGAAGTTACATGTAAACTGTTTCAATGTTTCGATAAAATGCTCGCGCTTTAAAATGTTACTATATAGAACAGCATTTTAGTATATATTTCCTCCATTGATGTAATCAAAATCCAATGTAGTCAAAATCCACCTACGTTTTCGTTTTATTTTTTCCTAGTTCCAAAGTGTTTTTTCCGTAGTTATATCTAGTAGATGTCAATCCCAGAACGAGGTTTCATGTCCTACGGAAAGACCCTCCATTGACGCATAACGCCATTTGACCAGGACTCCGTCTAATTTCACATTGTTTACAAATATGAAGGCAGCGGAATTGAAATTATTCGATTTTGTTTGGTCAAAATGTTTTGTTTTGTTTTCTTTTTGAAAATGGGGAATTTCAGAGCCATTTGGGGGGAAATCCGGGAAATCGCGAATACTAGCTACGACAAAGTAGGGTTAAAATGCCCCGTCTATTACTTAAAAGAATATAACTAATAGTTTACCACAACTTCTTAAAGATGTATTTTGGTAATCGAATATTCGAATATCAATTTTACCATTCGTTTGCATCCCTACTATTTCCAATCAAAAATCCTTTAATTTACTAATTTCATGATCTTAACTTACCCGTTGTTTCCTTTTTCTAAAAAAAAAACACAATTGGATTATAAGCAAATATACCATCAAATATGTATACCATTGTTTAAATATAATTGAAAATATACATCAGTGCGCATTTTGAAATACATGTCAAATCTTATCATGTTTAGAACATATTTTGTTGACATAAATGTGATACATTGTTACCTATATTCACACCAATAATTTTTTTTAATTATTTAACGATCGACGCCTAGTAATTAAAACATAACATACGTGGAACATGTTTCTGAAGCTGCGTTTGAAATGGTGTGGTTTCTGTAACAATTCCTGTTCAAGACAGTACCACTTCTATGGTATTGTATTAATCAAATTTCAAAATAATACTTAATTACCAAATAAAATTGTTATACTAACTTAAAGCATCGTAATCCGACGTATCTATTTCCTTTGATAATTTCTCGTAATGTTGAGCTGCATTACATCCGGGGCTGTCTGTACCAGATCTATAAAATGAAACAGTCATGTGCCCAGACTATCTTCATTATTATCAATTCAATTTCGTAAATTTCATTAAGGAAATGGTTTCACATATTTTTTTAAGGTTTTGAGGTCAAATTTAATGCAATGAATCGTCCCTTTCTCTGTTTAAAACTTGATATAAATACACGATTATTTTCATAACTAATTGAATGGTTTATTTGTTATAAAATATTCAGTATCAAACAATCAACTATATGCAATCTGAAAACTATGCAAAGGATAACCTGTGTATTAAAGTTTGTTTCAATTGGCTACTGAACATTCAATTTCATACTCATTACAAATATCTTAAGTATGACTGATTTATGCACAACATTACGTCTGACAGTTTAATTATATTATTTTCTTATTTTTATCTTACCTATTGTCACCGTTTTCTGAAAATTAAATTCGATGGTAAGCAATCAAAACCGTTGTACACGTAAATCAGTGTATTCATATACAGTCGAAACTCGTTGGCTCGATATCCTCGTTGGCTCGAACCAAATTAAAAGGACCGATTTTTATTTACTCTTTGATCATATAAATTTCGCTCGGATGGCTCGATATCTTGAGGGTCGATATTTCTCCACGCTCGAAGTTTCACACTTTGATTTGGTTGCTTGGGTCGATGTCATTTTCGCGGGTTCATTTAAGAATCCCACGCCTTGATTTGTTTGATTGGCTTCATTTAGCACAAGGCGCTAATCGATTAAAATTGCTTGACTGATATTATAATTATTATCGAATTTAAATGGTTTAACAGTTTGAATAAACATGCCATCACTTTAAGTTATGTCTCTAATTGTTATCCATCCCTAAATTACTATGCATTTTGATATAACTTTTAAGCTATGTTTGTGTTACCAACTGTTTACAATTGCTTGTTTTCGCATAAATGTATTTGTATTATAAATAAAAAAGTAAATGATATTTTCTAATAATCGAATAAGTCATATTACGAAAATTAGGGTGCGTAACTATGCCCAATAAATACTCTTCCTTCTCTTGCGGAGATAGCGTAGCCAAGAACAAACGAGGTAAATAAGACTTTATGTAACAAATGAAACAATAACATTCTGTAAGCAATCCCGCTAGGCTCGATATTCTCGAGACTCGAAGTACTTTGGCCGGTCCCTAGAATATCGAGCCATCGAGTTTCGACTGTAGTTGCAAATAATACATAGTGTGCTTTTTTATTACAATGTGAAAGTTTGTCCAGTATTATTTTTTATCAAAAATGTGACATATAGTTATATACGTAACTATAAATAACAACGAAATACGCCAATATTGTAAAAACCAAAGACTAGTAATTAAAAACATATCATATGTGATACAAGCTTCTGGCGCTATATTAAGAACGATGTGGTAACTGTTACACTTTCTGCTCAAGACAGAGCCCCCCTATGTGCTTGCATTAATCAAATATTAAAAACTATATTAAATTACCAAATTAAGTTGTATAACTTACTAATAGCGTCGTAAACTGATGTATCTGTTGCCGTGATCATTTGCTCGGACGCCTGGGCTGCCTTACAACCATGGCTGTCTTTACCAGCTCTACTAAATGACAAAGACACATGTGCCCACATTTTAATGAATGTTAGTTATGCTTTGGTAATTTAATTGGGGGAAATAGTTACATTGATTTTCTAGTTTGAGGTCATTGTTTATTGAATGAATCGAGACAAACGTGTATCTTTATCAAGTATATCTTTCTGTTGTGAGTTTGATAAAGATAACCTTTATTGTCATTGCGATTGATTTGGTAAACCATTTATTGTATACGCATTGGCATTTTAAAGTTCATTTAAATTGAAAATCGTGGTCATTTTCACTCAAAATATGCATGCAAAGGCTACTAGAATTAGAAGTATGGCGTCAGCATTTTTTAAACAAATTATTTTAAATGTAAGACTTGCAATGCATATGTCATAGTGTATTAATTGAAATGAAGTGTCTAGTGAAAATGTATATTTCGAGTAGTAGTATCCACTTTAATTGTTATTTAACGGATCCAAGATGAATGTAGCTTTGCGGATCGTGTGCTTTAAATAACGGACACGTACACTTAAACTAGAAACTGTAAAACAATAAAACCTATTCGTTAATTGGATTATTTCTGTATTGAACCTCATTTTTCAATGTCAATGTATAATTTAAGACATATCAACGGAGAAAATTCCGTCAAATAAAACAATATTTCCCTACATTCAAAAACAATTTCATAAAAATGATACGTACTATTATTTTTATTGGGATTAAGCAATAATGGCATAGAAGAGGAACAGTTAGCAAGGTAAATAAATCACAATACATGCTGAAGAAGAACAGTGAGGAAAGAAGTTCACTGTCAATACATGCTGAAGAAGAACAGTAATCATGGTAGTACACTGTCAATACATGCTGAAGAAGAACAGTAACCAATGTAGTTCACTGTCAATACATGCTGAAGGATAACAGTAACCAAGGTAGTACACTGTCAGTACATGCTGAAGAAGAACAGTAACCAAGGTAGTTCACTGTCAATACATGCTGAAGGAAAACAGTAACCAAAGAAGTACACTGTCAATACATGCTAAAGAAGAACAGTAACCAAGGTAGTACACTGTCAATACATGCCGAAGAAAAACAGTAACCAAGGTAGTTCACTGTCAATACATGCTGAGGGATAACAGTAACCAAGGTAGTACACTGTAAATACACGCTGAAGAAGAACAGTAACCATGGTAGTACACTGTCATTACATGCTGAATAAGAACAGTAACCAAGGTAGTACACTGTCAATACATGCTGAAGAAGAACAGTAACCAAGGTAGTTCACTGTCAATACATGCTGAAGGATAACAGTAACCAAGGTAGTACACTGTCAATACATGCTGAAGGATAACAGTAACCAAGGTAGTACACTGTCAATACATGCTGAAGGAATAACAGTTATCAAGGTAGTAAACTGTCAATACATGCTGAAGAAGAACAATAACCAAGGTAGTACACTGTCAATACATGCTGAAGGATAAAAGTAACCAAGGTAGTACACTGTCAATACATGCTGAAGGAGAACAGTAACCAAGGTAGTACACTGTCAATACATGCTGAAGAAGAACAGTAAGCAAGGTAGTACACTGTCAGTACATGCTGAAGAAGAACAGTAACCAAGGTAGTACACTGTCAATACATGCTGAAGGATAACAGTAACCAAGGTAGTACACTGTCAATACATGCTGAAGGATAACAGTAACCAAGGTAGTACACTGCCAATACATGCTGAAGGATAATAGTTACCAAGGTAGTAAACTGTCAATACATGCTAAAGAAGAACAGTAAGCAAGGTAGTACACTGTCAATACATGCTGAGGGATAAAAGTAACCAAGGTAGTACACTGTCAATACATGCTGAAGGAGAACAGTAACCAAGGTAGTACACTGTCAATACATGCTGAAGAAGAACAGTAAGCAAGGTAGTACACTGTCAGTACATGCTGAGGGATAACAGTAACCAAGGTAGTACACTGTCAATACATGCTGAAGGATAATAGTAACCAAGGTAGTTCACTGTCAATATATGCTGAAGGATAATAGTAACCAAGGTAGTTCACTGTCAATATATGCTGAAAGATAATAGTAACCAAGGTAGTTCACTGTCAATACATGCTGAAGGATAATAGTAACCAAGGTAGTACACTGTCAGTACATGCTGAAGGATAAAAGTAACCAAGGTAGTACACTGTCAATACATGCTGAAGGATAATAGTAACCAAGGTAGTTCACTGTCAATACATGCTGAAGAAGAACAGTAAGCAAGGTAGTACACTGTCAATACATGCTGAAGGATAACAGTAACCAAGGTAGTACACTGTCAATACATGCTGAAGAAGAACAGTAACCATGGTAGTACACTGTCAATACATGCTGAAGGATAACAGTAAGCAAGGTAGTACACTGTCAATACATGCTGAAGAAGAACAGTAAGCAAGTAGTTCACTGTCAATACATGCTGAAGTAGAACAGTAAGCAAGGTAGTTCACTGTCAATACATGCTGAAGAAGAACAGTAAGCAAGGTAGTTCTCTGTCAATACATGCTGAAGGATAACAGTAAGCAAGGTAGTACACTGTCAATACATGCTGAAGAAGAACAGTAAGCAAGGTAGTTCACTTTCAATACATGCTGAAGGATAACAGTAGGCAAGGTAATACATTGTCAGTACATGCTGAAGGATAACAGTAACCAAGGTAGTACACTATCAGTACATGCTGAAGGATAAAAGTAACCAAGGTAGTACACTGTCAATAAATGCTGAAGGATAATAGTAACCAAGGTAGTTCACTGTCAATACATGCTGAAGAAGAACAGTAAGCAAGGTAGTTCACTGTCAATACATGCTGAAGAAGAACAGTAAGCAAGGTAGTACACTGTCAATACATGCTGAAGAAGAACAGTAACCAAGGTAGTACACTGTCAATACATGCTGAAGAAGAACAGTAACCAAGGTAGTACACTGTCAATACATGCTGAGGGATAACAGTAACCAAGGTAGTACACTGTCAATACATGCTGAAGAAAAACAGTAAGCAAGGTAGTACACTGTCAATACATGCTGAAGAAGAACCGTAAGCAAGGTAGTAAGAAGACAGTTAGAAAATTAGTTTACTGTCAATGCATACTGGCTAAAGAGGAAAACCCATAACGTGTTTCAGACTAAATAATTTCCTCACGAAATAGAAACCACTTACTCGGATTGTCCAGCTGGCTTAGCTGAAATATATAATTCATTGAAAGACAATAACACACTTTGACACTTGTTTTTTTATTATATACACCCCAAATAGTTGAATTAGTTCAATATGACCCATCATTCGAACATGTCAATATATACAATGCGAGTCATATAATTCAAAATGGAAGGACGTAAAAGGAAAATAATACTGTGATACAACTTTATAAAATGATGAAATAAATATTGTATTTTTGTAAAGTATATAAGTTATAACAAAATACAAACATATTATTTTCAATTTTCAATTTCAATTATTTCAATTTATACATGGATATTTCAACTCATAACTAAAACACCAAGTACATGCATTGTGAATTATTATGTTATCATATTTTATATATATATAATATTATGATGATATTGTTTCTCGTTCATGTTATTTTTCTCTCTCTCTCTCTCTCTCTCTCTCTCTCTCTCTCTCTCTCTCTCCCTCTCTATCTCTCTATCTCTCTCTAGAGACGTACTCGTTGAAAATTTCAAACGACACCTTATTGAATAGTGAAATGTGGAAAGGCCGACAAACGTTGTCGCATTACGGCAAATATATAATAGGACGTCATGGTAAAGTTTCACGCAATTGGGACGTCACATCTTGAAATGAACATTTTTTACATCGCTGTGGTATCAACGAGTGTCACCTAACTATTTCGTCGCCTGATCAACTTGAAATACGGGCCACAATAAAGTTTTGTGAATATATTGATTAAACACCTTTAGACTTATGGAATTATTAAGTAGACGACAAAATAAACTTCCATCAGCAGCAGAATAAAGTATAATATATACAACGCGACGATATTGACGTCATTCCGCGACGAGCTTGATGTCGATAGACGATTGATGGTCAGGCATTGATTATAAAATCATATACCACGTGTTTATAGAAATAGTAAATATGTCTTATGTATAATTTATTATAATATTTGATAACTTCCATAGGTTTACAGGAAATTGGTAACACACAAGGAATATCAAAAATGAAAATGAGCTCATGACTTTAGAGCTTTATCAGACGTTATGCGTGGGAATGCGATCAAGTTCTCGTTCGCATAATTACAGCCGAGGAGACATGGCCTTGACTCCTCCATCCAGAAACAAAACAACACTCCGCCGTTCGAAAACGCACATCATCCCCGCACTCAGAAAAGGCCCAGATTTCAAAATTCGAAGGAAAGTTTATGTTTATCATGTTCAGTGGTCGGATGGCTTCCGCACATGCCGTCCGAAAAATCACCACTGTCAACGCTGTATATTATTCGAAGGTAAATGATAAGAGGAAAAGTAATTATTAAATATAACAATGGAAAAAGGTCCGTATACAAGCATAAATTTCATCTTTGTTTACAACACGTAACCTGTTTTCAACACAGAGAGTAAGAACATGCTTATATATCATAAATCTCAGTATAATTCAATATAGCAGATCCTGTCGAATACTTTTCATACTATGATATAGAATAAAGAGAAATGAAGAGAAAAACAAACGATCAATATCGACCTGGTCCGTAATTTTCTTTAAGAAATACTCAGAAGTAGATCTTAACTTTTTTACGCCGTTTCGGATATTTTATTTCATTACATTGTGCTTCTTTATTGCGCTTATTTCGGTATATTCGGTTCTTTAACACAATACCTTAAAAAGCAGTATCAGAAAGATAAAATATCAGTATGATATTGCTGCCGTAAACCTAGACTTGATTGAGAGGTCATTGCTACTGGATGCGCCTACTATACAGTGTAATAATTGTTATTCAATTCAATTCAATTGTGTGTTTTTTACATTCAGTCAATATGAATTGGTCATAAATGTTACTTTCATCATTTTTCTTACCTACAAAATATTCAGCCACAATCACTCAACACCAAAGTATCAATTATCGTTTACCTGATGTTCTGAACTTTTTTACAATGAAGACTACTGCGATGATAACTAAAACTGCAGCAATTCCACCTACGGATCCGCCAATTAAACCAGCGTGAGAATCTTCCTGTTCGCCTGAGATATCTTGTAAGTACAACATTTAAAGGAATAATTCCACGAAATAAAGTATAATTTCATTGAAATGAGTAATACTACGTATGTATACTATTTAATCATTATATGGAATTTGAAAGAATAAACAGCATATGAAAAAGTGATAGGAAGCAAATTGTGATATGTCTGGCGATTTCAATATTAGCTAGCGCATACCTCGAAATGTCAAAGTAGGGCGTACCAAGACTTGAATTAATAAGTGCAATAAGATGTTTGGGAATACGGACATTTGATGAATAGACGACCTTGGATATGTTTGAATAATTTAGTGTTTCATTAAATTTGCCAGTTTTATTTAGAACATATAGCTTAATAATATTACAAATTATCTTTTAATAGAACCTAACACATCAAAATATTTTTTGATCCAAACATTAATTTGTAAAAACCTTCTACGCGTATTTTATATTATTGATAGTTTCGTTTCGTTTACAGAACGGCCCGTTTGCAGTAAATCGGGCTATTTGCATTCAAGGCCAAGATTCAACTCTGTATTATCATCTAATTAATTTCAAGAAATTTTAACTTACCAGGTATGTGCTTCAATGTTATGAACGTGTCGTTTATTGTTGGAGAGAACCCGTTTTCATTGGAGGCGTAAATTGAAGCAATGTATTCTGTTTCGGGTTCTAAACTTCTTAACGTGTAATTAATTTGTGCTTTATGTGTGTGTTGGATAGACATTGTGATCCACCCTGATAAATCGCCCTTCTTCGTATAGGTGATGTAAAACGTTTGTGGCGAGCCGTTGTCAAACCCAGGAACCCAGGTCAACACAGCACTCGTTTCTCTTATTTCCTCTTGGATTACATGGAAGCCTGAGGGCGACTCCGGTTTTCCTGTATTTAAAAATGATGCCAAGGAGCAAAAAGACGTTAGTGTAATATCTGTCATAGAAGCATGAACGCCATCATTTACGTGAATTTGGGATTGACATATCGGTTATTGACCATATCTATAACCATTTTTGGCCAAGTTTTATCAAATCATGTCCTACATTTACAAACAAAATGTTGGGTTGAGTTATATTTATATATTAAAAACAATTTGTAATCAATTCGTATAAATATATCTTAAAATAATAGTACTATGTCGTTTTAGACAACCTTCTTAAAAAGTTAAGCAAGAATTTGCTTTTTAAAAAATATCAAACAAAAGGACTTTTCAATTGAATTCCTTATAAAATTCAACAACATAGATGTATATGACGATTAAAAGACCAGTAAAGTACCTATAGGTATAAGGTGCAACCACTCAATAAATGGTGATCCAATGCCGTTTGACACAGACAACTGGTACATTCCGAAATCCTCTATGTTAACATCACGTATTGTTAAAAAGCTCGAAAGGCCTTCAGACTTTACATTATATTTAAGCATTCCATCCAACGAGTTGCTACAAGAACCCTCGCTTGCGTTCCTGCACCCTTGCCATACAAACTGTGAAGGTTTTGGAACTGGGTAGGCAGCTATTGTATACCACAGCGTCACATTTTCATGTTGACGGGCGGTGTAAAAAAGCTTCACAACAACTCCTGTGGGTTTCCTTGCTGAGCCTGCAGAAATCAGCACTCATAAATCAATGGCAATGCTAATGTTAAACGTCAAGCTATCTGCAAGCCAATTTGTTCTGTTTTGGTAACACGGGGATATATTCTCTATTAAATTGATATGACGCTAAACCGCAGTACGGCCGCGTTCGTTAATATTTGTTTTCAAAACATAATATAATGAATCCACATCTTTTATCTAGGGTATAACGTGACTAATGGATAGTTTGAGTTGTTTTAAATATATTGATGTTTATATCAGGGTGATTTAGTCATGTCGGTAAAGTAGAGTAAATAAAAAGAATACGAAATACTTCTTTATATTCTGTTTATCAGTTCAGCTTGTTATTTTTTTTATTATTACCCGTGCTTTTCAGATATTGCACAATATAAGTATACGCGTTTTTGGTCAATATGTACATAAAATGTCATTTAGATATCGAATGATCGTTTAGCAAATGCATATATTGACCTTTTATTTATGGATAGTTCATTATTGTCATGTTTCCTTTGAGTTTTTGAAATCCCAACTTTTATTCATATAATGGTCTCAATTTTGTGTTAATATCAATTATATCGTATAATGAACAACGTCTCCATTATAATATAAACATCGTTATCATATTTTATGATAAATTATAAGTTCTTGAAGTAACGTAATTAATAAATAGCGTTGAAATGAGTAAGCGCTATATCATGACACTTGGATATACCTTTTTACAGTTATAAATATATATATATATATATATACATATTTACTTAAAATAGTTTTGTCTTGTCAATACGGCCATTACTGGACTGTTTAATTACGTTTCGTTGAAACGGATCATACTTAGTTTATAGCAGGCATCTAAATTTCAACGATACAACTACTTACATCTGACAAACAAATGGACCGAAGCGTTACCCCCCGTTCCATACTGGTTGTATCCTGAGCAAGTATAAACTCCCGTGTCTGAACATTCAGCCGTCATTCCATGTATAAGTTGATGTACTCCAGGTCTTTCTAGTATTGTCTTTCCATCCTTAACAATGAACATATGCGAGGCAGGGTTACTTTCCAGCGAGCATTGCAGGTTGTTTGTAGAATGTTCCTCAATTTCTACCGATGCGTTTGAAACGTTGTTGAGCAGTAACTGTAAATTAGCTGCTCCATCTGAAACACAACGAGGTTAAAATAGTTATTTTTCAATAATTTGAATCACAACTTATTTTCAATTCCACACGTAATATATCAATGATTAATAACATAAATGTAGTAGATAAATTACATATAAAATAGTTCAAAGAAACAGAACACTTTCAATACCTTGAGGAAACACTTTTTGATGATACTTTACACTATTTTTTGTCAAAATATCAATACCTAATTATTTCATGTTACGAATTTCATCAATATTCACGTCCTACTGGACATTGTTAAGAAACAACAAAATTTCCAAATAATACGATTTTAACTTCAAGGACAAGCCCTGTAATCAAATTCAAATATATATCCTGTTTATGGGCTCAAGGGAAGGCCCACATGTCATTAAACTAGAAACACGATGGTCACACACATACCCACTTACAAACAACAAAAACTCTCCACACATGCATCAAAAAGCTTTTACGAGTGTCCAGAGTCTATGATTATAACCTCACAGTTTTACCTACAGTTGTAATTTAAAGAATGAAAAAGTTTTGAAAACAAATATTGCTATGAATTTATCAGAAAAAAAATGTTTTTTGAATCAAAGAACATTTATATAACATGAAAATAATTTTAGAAATATTATCCGAAAATTAAAAAAAAAATACAATAATTAGTTGAAGATTAATGACGCTGGCATTTTCAAATTACAAACATTAAAATGAAAGACAATTGAGCGCACGACTTAAAATAGGATTACAAGTAGGAATACGCCATCAAATTTAGCAGATGTTTTAACATGTGTGTAATAAGACAATCCATCTGCAATAATACAGAACATTGTTTTTGTGGAAAATACTAAAATTAAAGCAGCTTATCAGAGCTAGCCGGAGAACTTGTGCAAAAGTAAATTAAGCTTAAGAGTAGATGTACAGAGGCGTAAGATGGTGTTTAGCGATGGGATGTCAGTGTTTTTAAGTACCGCTAAGGAAAAGCACTTTTTTATTAAAGTATCATCCTGGGAATTAACATTATGCAGGTCAGGGGATGCATAACATATGATGACCAAGGTTCCTTTTTTCATTCATTAATGTAAGTATAAACAGTGACGAGTGTATTCAAATAATTGACATCATTTTGTACTCAGTTGTATTAGCAATAATATATATTCCAGAATGATAAATCACACGGCCATACATCCCTTGAAACTAAAGCCTGGAAGAAATAATAATCATGTTTAACTTGGCCGGTACAAACTCCTTACCTCAACATCATTGATAATGTGTTGCCTCTTATGAAAATCATTATTACGCGACAGGTTGGAAATGTTATTACTGTTGGTGACTTGAAAGCAGTGACCACAGTTCGTATGATTATTTTCCAAGACCTTACCACAATGTTCAGAGATATCGCGGACATATTACTTAATATTAGAAAGAAGGAATGATTTAAATGTGTGTAAGTTAGTTTGTGTTTCTACTTCAATTTATGTTCATGAAATCTAACATGACCACCAAAACAAAATCAGACTTTTTCACACTGCAGTTTAGTTATGAGAAATTGGTTTATGTTCTCCGTTATTTCTTGAATATACTGAATATGTATTAATTAAACTGACCATGAACATGTGTTCAATAATCAACACTCATAAACAATATAACCATTTGGCACTTACACAATACATCTATTGTAAAGGACGTTGAGTTTCGGCCAGTAACCGGGCTACCACTACCAGAAGCGGACATATTGTTCCTGGCCTCGATGATGTACGATCCTGCCTGTGATCTTGCTATGTCGATGAAGCTAAGTTGCAGGTTATTACCCCCTTGTCCAGATAGCTGATATATGTTCGGAAGTGGATTACTGTCAGCTGTACAGGAGATTGAGAACGTGCTACCAACAACAACCCTCAACGTTGGGGAAATGTTCACGTTGTTGGATGTACACTCAGGACGGTCCGGTCCATCTAGAAATGATATGAAGATTGAAAATGCAAATCAGTTTATTGTAAATCTATGAACGGCACATGTATACTCGTAACGTTTCAAACAGCAATCAACTATGTAAACTAAAGGCTAGCACCTCTGTCAAAACTGGGTTCGGTAAGTGCGTATGCACTCACCATTTGTCATTTAGATTTCGCGCATAGTTATGGGTATGTGGCGAAACGCGATTGTTTATATGATATTATTATTTAAACGATATCTACACTGCTACTTAACTCTTACCAATTCAGTAATTGCACATAACCTTAACATAAGTTTAACATAAATAAAACATATTTAGCATTTTACAGCTAAAAGACAAAGCTAATAATTAAACACACTTTAACGGATACAGGCGGACAATCACATGTTTATTTTATGTAAGAGTTACTTCAAATAACCGCAATATGTCACATCAAGGAGGAAAACAGGTGTATCAACACCACAATGAAATAATGTTGTAAAGTGGCCTTAAATTATGAAACAGTGCGCTTAAAATTAGACTTTTGGCAACATTTTGTATAGTATAGTCATGTAAAATGCACAAAGTGTACAATGCATTGCAAAGGATAAAGCCAAGTCCAATTTACTCAACAATTCAAACCTGAGTCGTATTTTATTCACTATGCCAGCTAAACCAAACACATCAAACAAAATGCATTCACCTTGTTGACAAAGTTAATTTTTAAAATGTCTCTATAATGACAGAATACTCGCGCAAAGTTAATCTGCACCGAATTACCCGCATACTATATATTCCCTATATGAGTTTTCTTAATACAAGCTACGTCACGCTTGGACAAAAGAAAATTATATATCAGTGGTTTACAATTATGCATATGCAACATTCTAAAGACGCTGGGCTGAAACAACTGACACAAACTGAAAAAAATCATCAAACGCGTTCTGTCCCATTCGGCAATACGGGACTATACTCACAAAACGTGTCAGGTCAAAAGCCTGACAACGCTTTGAGCGCTTTGATTAATATTAGCAAGGCCTATCCATGAGGAAAGACGTAAAGTGATTGCAAAGCAGTTTAAGTCTATTGTTTTAAAATGGGGGCGGAAATGTAAATAACTATGTATGTTCGAAAAATGTATACCTTAATTATTATGTATTTCTTTAAAGAGACATTTATACTAATATCTGTCTCATTCAAATATAAAACAAATTTTAAAATAAAGTACCTTTCACTTTAAACCAATTGAGAATGCCAGGCTATTTGGCTTTTCAATAAACCTAGAGTAATGACAAGTCTATCGATAAGACGTTTAACGTCACTTAAACCCTGCTATATTGCTATCTAAAATATCATTTTTATTGTTTGTCTAATCTGAATTTAAAAATCGAAACACATGGTTTATTCATTATACGGACAAAGAGTTCACTATTTCATCCTAAATATGGGAATAAAATCATTATGTGTAAATTTTAACACTATTAACACATACACTTCGCATATGAAGTGAACTAATTAAGTCTGCTAATAAGAACCTAAAAATGTATTTACATATTTTTTTTCTTCGATGAACCCTCAAACTGCTTTCACTGAATAGGCACTTTCATCGAGACATATCGGATGTATAATATATTATGAATTGTTTTTAATCAATACGTATATATCTCTTCAGTTAAAATACATACATAATGCACCCAAAAATAATAAAAAAATAAGGCCTTACCGATTATACCGACTTACATAGAACATTGATCTTCTTTGTTCCGGAGGTGAACCATTGGTCCCTGTTTCTTGCTCGACAGTACACGCCCACGTCCTGGTCACCTCTCTGTACCTGTAGATTAAGTGTCCCGTACGTCACGTAGAGATTTCCTTCAGGTTTGGAGGACGTATTTGTACCCGAGGTAATTTTTGTGTCGTTTGCGTTAGCTTGGTTTGTGTTGTCTTTGTACCAAGCGACGGTAGATATAGTGTTTCCAGGTGACGTCTCACACAGGAATGTGGATGTTGTGTTAACTATAACGGACACAGGATTGACAATCGGAGATGTAATTACTGCTGACGTTATGCCAACTAAAACAAAGAAGCAGATGTTGTGCATCAACCAAGAAGCAGGTGTTAGACACTGAAATAATTTTATTATCAAATAACAAAACCCACACTAACACCAATGGATTGAGTTCATCACAAATGTTCCTTATGTTATATATTATAAAGCATTTGCAACAGGCGGGGAACTATAAAATTACGTCGAATAAGCATATATTAACGGTTAACAGTAGAAGCGACCCAGCAAACATTTTATGTTGGTCCGATGTCTTTGCGATATGAAATGTTTCATCGGCCCGACATCGGCATTTCATCGGGCCGATTTCGGATGTCAGCATATTTCGTATATACCCGACGTATAACCAGCGTAATGCCGAGATTGGTTTGGTCTTTATTTCCATACAGTCTATTTTTCAATGACAACAGGACAAGACAGTTAAAAACAAGGTTTTGTTTTGGTAGGTCTTTGGACAGAAAAAAAGATAATGCAGAGAAAACCTAACCCGTCAGGCATACCATTTACTCTAAATAACGGTAACTCGTTTGAAGCACTCCAAATGTTATGTCTAAAATCGTTTCCCAGCTTGGTCTAGTACCCATCCGTTCAAAGTAGGTTGAGTAACACCTAGTATGTGTTAAAGGGGAGACGGCACCATACAATTAGGGTCACCATTCTGGGAAAATTCGCAAACTCGTTCATCGTTTAAAGCAATAGCGAAATATGTGCTTAAACGGTAGAAAACACGTTTATCGGCTTAATGTGGTACGCACTGCGATTAAGTAGAAGGAGTACCACCTAGTGTGTTTTGAAGACGACAAGAACCACTCCAAAACAGGTAACCAATTCGAAAAATTTCAATCACTCGTTAAAGGAATTCGAAAAGTTTGGTCTAAAAGAGACAACCAGCTTGGACTGGAACTCAACTGAGTAAAGTAGTCAGATCACCTAGTAAATGTTGAGAGGGTTCCGCAAACCTACCACCACTTGAAGGTCACTATTCCGGAAATATCGTAAGCTTCTTTTACGCACGCTGTGCATAAAACTAAAGAAACCACATTATCCGGTTAGGTCAAGTACTCAATAAAGTAATTAAGGTGGAAAAACGTGTAGTATGCGTTATAGGGATCACACCACCCTACTACCCCATATAGGTCACAATTCCGAGAAAATTTGTTAAGTCAACTTAAGCACTTGCAGATTTGGGCTTAACTGTAGAAAACCTGTTTTCCGTCCGGGTCTGGTACACACTTAAATGATGTAGGCGGATGACAACCTAGTAGCTACGCGGTGAAGGGTACCCACCCACCTACGACCTAATATATGTAGATCATCAATCTGAGAAAACTCGGTTCCTTATTTAAAGAACTCGCAAAGTTTTACGTTGTACAGTTGTGTATGGTACTTAATAGGATGTAGTAGGCGTAGTACAATTTAGAATGTGTTGAAGGGGATTAACTCAACTATCAGTCATGTATATATAAGTCAGTTGGAAAAACTCGTATAAAGCACTCGTAAAATTATGTCTAAAATGGTAGGAGCTCCCTTTTCCGGCTTGGTTTACTCACTACAGTGAGGTAGGAGGAGTAAGTCCTAGAACTTGTTGCAGGAGATACCCGCTATAGGTAAGCACTTTGGGAAAACTCGTAAACTCGACGCTTTTAAAACACTCGCAATATTGGGCATAAGACGTTAGTTAACCCGTGTTTTGGCTAGTGTTGGTACTCACTTGAATAAAGTAGGCGATTTACCACCTAGTAGACTTTATATGAGACACGGCAACCTCCAATCCCGTATAGGTCACCAATTTAGGAAATTTCGCTTATTTTTTAAAGCACGTGATAACGCCATTCAATCACGCTACAACGGTTCTCTGAGTAGCTCGTTTATAACGCTATCGTACCTTTTTCTCTTCAAGACGATGTTTGAGCAAATATAAACAATTGTTGAAGGGTTCCAAATGTTCGTATCTTAGTTTTAATACTCCTAATGGTGTGCTACACAAATATTTGTAATACAAAAGTGCATTTTGCAAATCATAAGCTAGTTTCTATTAATAGTTTTGAGGGGGACTCAAAATGAGGCATTGACCCCTTATCTAAACATGACAGCGATCTGAATGAACCTGACAGTACATTTACTTTTAATGCCATCTCGATATGGTACTTTTCATGATACATGGGTCGTCTGCTAGCGGATTCGAAAATTACATTCGAAATAAAGATTGATCAATACTAGTGATAAACGTATTTGGGACCAAATATTTAGTTCGAAAATTCGTTTTATTCGAAATAGTGAAGTTCGGTTTAAACATTATTTTTTACATTGAATAAAGAAGGGAAAAAATCCGGACCGAAAAAAAAGTTCGATATACCGATTAATTCGGTTTATCGGTGTTCGAAATAGCGGTGTTCTACTGTATTTCAAAATGATGTATAGCCTGACTTTGAAAACAAACGATAACACGATATTCTTTTGACAATTATAGATGCGCTTATAAGTACAAGTTTTGCTATGGGAGGTAAATTGAAACATATTAAAGGACTGACTTTGTTCTAGTTTTGTCCCCTTTAACATTTTCATTATCAGGAATACTTCACAACAGGGCACGATTACAAAATAGCTGCGTTCAACACTACATGTATATCAATATTAATACTTACAAGATAAACATATGGCATAAACCACGGCTATTTCTAGACGTTGACAACCGTCATTGCAATTAGACTCAAATCCTTACTTAAACC
The DNA here is from genome assembly GCF_026914265.1 of Mya arenaria. NCBI lineage: Eukaryota > Metazoa > Mollusca > Bivalvia > Myida > Myidae > Mya > Mya arenaria. Next base: position 79,970,850 of record NC_069126.1, read on the forward strand.
GCCCTAGACACACTTAACGCGTATCCACCAACGCATCAGCCTCTTTTCTGATGTAATAGTATTTTAAAGCAGGGAGGTAATTATAATGCGTACTATATTAACTTGCATGTCACATTTAGGTTTAAAGCATTGCAAAACCCTCAGCTGATTGCCCTGACACTCTGCCCGATCATTTTACACGCAAAATTGATAGCATTTTTTGGTTGGATGGAAGATTTAGATAACTAATACTAAAGATCAAACATCGTTTTACACTACAAGGTTATACTATCAGTTTAAGGTTTATATATTTACCCCTTAAAATATCTTATGTAGCGATTTAAAAATGTCAGTCTTTAGATAGACAATACTGTGGCGTTTGTCCAAAAATACTGCATATAACCCAATGTTACTTCCTCGTTCATAAAAAAGCAAATACCTGTTTCAGTTTTACAAACGATATGGAGGGGTTTTCACAAAACATATGATTATTCTGAGCTTTGATGCCTCTAATAAAGATATATAGAAATATTTGTTAAATACGCAATATCATTGAGTTGTAATGCTCTGTGAGCCCACAAAAATGAACAACATTGACTGGTAACAATCGGTATCAATTTAGTATACAGACTGTAGATAACTTACTTACTCTTTAAACACCAATCGAATTACATGTGTATAATTTGCTTGGCCCGCAAAACCAACCCATCATACTAAGTACATTAGACCAGTGTTTATCCTGTTACTTGCATACAAATTGGTCCAGTCATAAGGTGCCGTGTAAACAAAAGTTTTTTAGATAGTAGACGAGTGATGTCGGAGCTTATCAATAATGACCGCTTGTTGTCAGGTGGTTATATGACCGCGAAAACGAATTTCTTTTTTATTCTGAAATGTCAGAGGAAAAACGCAAATACTGCTTCAGAATCTTACCAATAGTTAAAAAACAACCGACATCAGTAACAATTCACCTCGACAATTCCAACACTGTACAGGTGTGAAATTACTCATTTTCAGTGCAGTTTTGAATATTCAACACTTAATTCTTTAATATCAAAATTAATTTAAATCCATTGATGTGGCCACTGTTTGTAAACACTCTCGATCTTATACCATGACCTGTGCAGTCTAAGACTTGCGGAATAAGTGTGACATGATGTGATAATGTTCGTTGACTGATCCAAATTAAGGCACTTTTAAAATCTGTTTATGTTATGAATTGATATTGATGTGTTAAATTGCATTTACTCTATTATAAACATATTGATTTTTGTAAATAGCTTTGAGAGCTACTTTATGGGCGCATTTACATGGACACGGACTGTGCCGATGTCAACAGGATAAAACAGTTGTCCTCCTTATTTGTAAAGAAACCTGATAATTGTAAGGTAATTTATAGTGTTTTAATAAACCAAGTAACAGGATAAATATAATACTAGGTTAATGCCGTGGATGGAGAAAGTTTATTCGGTTATCGGCCAGATGATCGGCTGGTTATTCGGCCAGATAATTCCTCTATCCACGGCACATAACTACCATTCTATATGTATAGTTTATGTTTGAGGTCTCCTTAATGACGGGATCATTGAGCGAAAATCCTCGTAATCGGAAAAATACGCACTTTATTTTAACCTATATTTCTTGTTTTATCTAAATATTGCCCGCGATGTACACTTTGGGACAAAAATGTACATATTCTTATTAGTTGTTTAAAAAAATGCATATGCAACTTGCTTAAGGCTCTTCTGCATTGCCTTCTGTTTAGATCATTTCGTCGTGTTTGCATTGTGAAGTTCGAATTGCCGTATTTGTTTAACATTTCCTTTTTTATATTATCGTCTGTATTGGTAATGGAAAGTTTTGACTAAATGTTGAAGGTAAAATTATTGCCAATATATCTGTACTAGTTGAGCCTGTACTCAATGGCAAATTCTTACTCGGGACACCCAGAATTACTGCATTGCAAGTGGGAATGCAGTTGACACTAGGCAGTCCATAATACTAGTAAAAGGCAATGTGTTACAGATATAATGATATGACATCATGCAAAGAAAGCTTTTATTCAAGTACAATTTATATCATTTGTTCAGAAAAAAATGCAAATAAAATAAACATAATGATTATTACAAGGATTGAAAAACGAACTGTACTACAAATGATAAAACAACTTTCTCAACAACACACAATCGATAACTAACAAGTTCTCTCTAAAAAAAACTTCGCAATTCGGTAACATTTGATTGCAGAAAGTGTCGACAAATTATATACGCCTTTCATTTTAAATCAACATAGGGTTTTAAAATGTCCATGTTATTAAATGATGATATATATATAGCAGATAATAAGTCAAAGAAGTAAATATATCATTCAACTTTTTCAACAACTTATTCTAACAAGAGGGTCATGATAGCCCTAAAATGCTCACCTAAGGAAGGGCCACAACTCTGTGATAAAGCATTAATAACAATGTTATAATTTGAACATATCTTTACTGAAGACAATGCCCTGTTTTACATTTGTAAAAGGTCATGTAATGAAGCTACCTGTTAGTTTTCATTTTGTCGGCCATTTTTTTGTTGATTCATCTTGTATTTTTAAAAAGGGTCATGGAAGTAATTTTTCTGTAAAGTTTCAGTGAATGGTAGTTCCAGAGGAGATGATTTTTTTAAAGAAGTCGGCCAGATTGTTGTTTTGTTGATCAACCCTTTGTTGTATTTTGTAGAAGGTTATCTAAGGAAGCTTCATGTTAAGTTTCATTGAATTTGGACTGGTAGTTTCATAGATGTTTTTTTAAAGTAAAACAGGAAGTCAGCCACTTTGTTGTTGATGCTGTTCTTGTTGTTTTTGTTGTTGTTGTTGAACAATCGTGACTCCTTTTTGTACTTTTGAAGAGGGTTACCCAAGGAAGCTTCATGTAAAGTTTCATTTAATTTGGACTGGTAGTTTTAGAAGATATGTTTTTAAAAGCAAAATAGGAAGTTGGCCATTGCATTGTTGTTGTTTTTGTTTTTGTTGTTGTTGTTGTTGATCAATCGCGACCCCTTGTAGTATTTCTGTTGAAGGTTCCGAAAGGAAGCTTCCTGTAAAGTGTAAAGTTTCATAGAATTTGGACTGGTAGTTTTAGAAAGATTTTTTTTAAACAAAACAGGAAGTTGGCAATCTCGTTGCTGTTGCTGTTGTTGTTGTTGTCGATCAATCGTGACCCCTTGTTGTATTATTGTAGAGGATCACCCAAGGAAGCTTCCTGTAAAGGTCCATTGAATTTGCACTGGTAGTTTCAGATAAGATATTTTTTAAAAGCAAAACAGGAAAGCGGCCATTTTGTTGTTGTTGTTGTTGGTAATCAATCGTGACCCTTGCTGTTAGTATGTAGATGGTCACCCAAGCTTTCTGTAGAGTTTCATTGAATTTGAATTTGAACATGTAGTTTCAGAGGAGATGTTTATTAAAGCAAAACAGGAAGTCGGCCATTTAGCTGTTGTCTTTGTTGTTGATCAACGTGAACCCTTGTTTTTTTGTAGAGGGTCATACAAGGAAGCTTTCTATAAAGGTTAATTGAATTTGGAGTGGTAGTTGGAAAGGAGATGCTATTTTTAAAGCAGAACAGGAAGTTTGCCATTTTGTTGTTGTTGCTGTTGTTGTTGAACAATCGTGACCTATTGTTGATTTTTTGAAAAAGGTCACCAAAGGAAGCTTCCAATAAAGTTCCCTTGAATTTGGACTGGTAGTTTCAGAGGAGATGTGTATTTTAAAAGCAACACAGGAAGTCAGCCGTTTTGTTGTTGTTGTTGTTGCTGTTGTTGTTGCTAGTGTTAAGTTTAATTGAATCTGGAGTGGTAGTTTCAGATGAGACGATTTTTAAAGCAAAACAGGAAGACAGGTATGTTGTTGTTGTTGTTGTTGTTGTTGATGTTGTTGTTAATCACTCGTGACCCCTTGTTGTATTTTTTGTAGAGGGTCGACCAAGAAAGCTTTCTGTGAAATTTCATTGAATTTGGCCAGTAATTGTTGACGGACGGAATGAGGGACAGACAGGCGGACTGACTCTGGTGATCTAAAAAGTGATAGCACGAGTCCTAACCAGTTAACCCGTTATTATATTACTTACTTAAAGATGCACTCTTATTCCCAAATAAGGTGTACCCTAATTATAACATTTATCTTAAATACCAAAAGGATGAATAAATGTCAAAAACAAATGTTCTTGTTAAAGATACCGGGTTTAATTTGAAAGAAATATGCATTAAACAACATATTTCTTCCTTATGAGAAAAAAGTATATCACAGTAAGTATTTCGGCATTCGCCAATTATTCAATATTGTTGCATTTAATGCTTCACTCTCTTATATAAAAATTAATGTTTTATGGTTGAAACCGTTACTAACTAAGAACAATGCATAAAACATCAACTTTTGAACTTAGATATAAGAATCTGCGAACTATTTTTTGTCAGCAGTCTTATATAACTGGTTTTCACGGATTTTCGCAAAAAATGGCTCGTTCCCAAACAAAAAATTAAAAAAAAGTTGTCAAAACGTTCAATCTGTGAGAGTGCAGCATTAAATACACGGTTACAATATTGTTTTCCATCAAAGCATTATTCAATAGGTAATTAAAGGTTTATAAGTCAAATTGTATGTATGTTATACATATATGTATGTTGATTTGAATAAGAGTATCACTTTCAAGTTGAATTCGTAAACCCTAACTGAATGTATTTATAGAAAACTGGTAACATAAAGTAGTTAAACAATTATAACGTGACTACAATATCACATATTTAATTTATACATGATACGTAAACTAGAGCAGATCTCAATTTTATTGTAAAACTAGCGGATTTTATTTTTCTTTAAGCGTTAGAACACGTTTAACAATAAAACATAAAGTTTCAAACGAAATATTAAAAAAAAACGCGAACTGATCTTTTAGCAGCCTTGAATATCACAGGTTTACAGGCATTAATGCATATGGCTCAAGACAAAACAGTTCTTAAAACAGTCAGTCTGTGAGAGTGTAGCTTAAGTAAATTTCGCAAAATTATTAATCATAATCTGTTTATCTGTTAGTTTTATACACATGAAAAGGCCACATGTGGCTGTTTAAAGCACTTTTAAGTCTGTACTTAGTCTAATTGAATATATCTTACCGAAAGGTTTCTCGAATTTTAACTAGATAGCAAGATACGTTTTTCGAAAATTAAGTAGTTAACATGAAATAATTCTCAGCGTGCAAAGGTAACTTACGGCAGTTATATGCCACTATACGCTTCCGATGGATGCATGGCATTAATAATTGTACATTTATAAGAAAAATAATGCATACGATTTTAACCTATTACTAATAACTTAAAATGTTTTGCTTTTTAATAATATGCATGTTTATACCAGACATGTAATTATTATAAAGAAATGATCTAATAATTTTGCTTGTGCCATATGTTGATTTAAATTTTCCGACTTATTAGTGTTGATCATTTGCAATGCAACTTATATCGAATGTTAAGTAAACTATTAAATGTATTATTTAAAACTTTTTAATCATTTCCCCTCATATTGTCATTCTCTGAATACCAGTTTATAAGCTCCTTTAGAAAACAACAAAGTCAATACTTAACTTATGGTATTATTTTGAAAGTCTCAGTGATGCACTTTGGAAACCAATTTACATATACAGCATGAACTAGCAACATGAACAAAGTATGTCTTGGAAATAACATGCCTGACAAAAATGGAGCTTACAGACGTGGTCAACTGGCCGAGGAAAATCTAAGAAAAAACCTTCCTTCTGGGGAAAACTCAGTTTGGAATCCAGATTACAGGATTTGTCTCGTACCATTAGATGTCGGGCCCATCACCCATAGGCTCCTTAACAAAGATGTATCAAAAACATGCCATTGTTATGATTCAAGTATACGTACTTTATTAAGTTATACAAATGTATATTACATGTTCTTTGAAGACAAATGAAAAATATATTTATCATTCATATGATGAAATTGCATAGTAACAGAAAACTTTCACAATAAATATGTTCTTGTAAAATTTAAAAATCAATTGAAACGATGTGAACGGATCGGTTGTCCAAAGTTAAATGCTTTTACAGTCATATACGCACGAATTCCTCGTGCTTATCAATCGCCACCTTGCAATATTTCATTAGAAACAAGGGAAAATGATTTCCTTCTAATTCGTTTTACTCAAACGTAGGAAACGTATGTATGACTTAGGTTTGTTATTTAATTGTTGAACTGTTCAAATGCTGTATCGATTGCCTTAGGATTTATGTTCTGAAACTCTCTTAAAGTAATTAGTAATCTGAGTTCAGGTATGTCACTGACAGACTTTTATTTCTTATAAAATAAATTGAATTCATATAACTTGCACACGTTTCGCCCATCGTAAACATATCTGTATCTTATTCTCTTTCTTTCTCCGACCTTTGTTTTCTATGTGCAAATTTATGAAAAGACCCTATCACGAATAAGTCTTTTTCAGATGTTTCTCGCACTGAAAGGAAGGATATGATCCAGAATTCTGTCTGAGTCAAACAGGCGCATGATGCAGCTTGTAAAACACCTGCAGTCGTCGGTACATGTATCTTAACCCGGTTCTTTCTTGATTTCGTATTTGTCGTTACTGGTTGACTCCAATAGAAAAAAACTTCCATCCATGAATCCAGGCGAACGAGCTCACTATCTTCATCCGTCCCCTCTCCAGCATCCCAACCAGTGTCCTATCTCTGTATGTCAACTCTTTCGTTTAGCTCGGGCGCAGATGTGGACGCAAAACTATCAATACCATAGGTTCCCGGGATTGAGTCTAATTCCTCGTTTTGAAATCAAATATAATTTAATAATAGGATATCTATATTGATCATGCATATCACAAATTTAAATCATACACGATTATACGATAACTACAAGCTAATAAGCCGGATTTTTTATTTGACGACGCAATTTTGCAAACCTAGGATTTGAGCTAGTGACCTAGTATTTTTATCCAAAAAGACCCATATTTATACATATCGCAGATATCATACAAATAATCTGATCAACAGAAACTATTCCATTTGTGTGAGCAAAAATGAACATTTTATAAATACAGCAGCTTTTCCAATAAGATCTGTTTAGTTTGTGACCCTAGATGACACACTTTATCATTTAAGATTTCATGTACACAATTATTTTTAAGTTAATCAAATTTTTTTTTTTTTGAAAAATAAGGTAGATATGAAATTCATGATTGGAATGTGTAATTATAAAATAGCAATTGAATTTAGTTGTTGACTGATATTGATATGCTTGGTAAGTATAGAATTCTTTTTATAATATCAGGAAAATATTTCCTAAGATTTGACCTAGTGACCTGGTTTTTGATCTGAGGTTACCCATATTCACAAATGTTTAAGACAACACGTAGACAAATATTCTAAGGGAAGTCTTTCTCCTAAGATTTGACCATGTGACCTAGATTTTGACCGGGGATTTCCCATGTTAAAGAAAGTTCAAGATATTATGCAGACAAATATTCTGACCATTAGTTTCATTAAGTTTTAAAAAAAATGCTGAATCTATAACCTTGAAATATTTTTCCTAAGATTTGAACTGGTGATGAAGATTTTGACCCGGGTTGTCCCATATTATAAATATGCAAGATATAATGCAGACAAGCACTCCGACCATGTTTCATCAAGATTTATGAAAATTGTTGAATTTATTACCGTAAAATATTTCTTCCAAAGATTTGACCTAGTGACCTAGTTTTTGACCCGAGATGACCCATATTCATATATATTCTAGCCGACAAATAGTCTGGCCAAGTTTAATGACCATTGGATAAAACACTTAATTTTGTTTTATAAAATGAAAACTTTAACGCAGACTTGTTAACGCAAGCCCCACCAGCCCGCTCTCCCGCCCGCTCGGTTTTCGCCATTTAACCCGTTATTTTTCGATAAAAAAATGCGGCTAAAAACCTTTCTGAAACTAAATCCCAGATAATCGATAATACACTTTCATTCACTCCTCACTGACAATATGTCACTTATAAGCACCGTCGAGCACCCTACTTTCAGAGCAATTGTAAGTGAACTAGATGAAAGCTATAAGATTCCGGGCAGGAATAGTATTTGTTCGATGATACGAGAAAAGTACCAAGATTCTTAAAATCAAATTTGGTGTTGTTGAATATTGTCATAGTGTGGTTTTGACACATGATTTATGGATCTCTATATAAACGGAGAGTTTCGACACTGTAACAGCACACTTTATCGATTCAGAGTTGGTGCTTGAGTCAACCGTGCAACGAATATCCAAATTCTCTGGAGAATATACTGGTAGGTTTAGCATTATATAGAAATAAGTGAATAATCGTTATATATTTGAAATACTTTGGATTAACACAGGATGAATAAATACATATGGAAAACAAAAATAATGCAAATTAAAATATTTGCGCTGTACATTAAATCAATTATTACATAAATCAAATACAAATTAGTAAACAATTATAAATGATTAATAGAATTTCGTCATTTTATGCTAATTTTTAGCTTTTTTTACAGCTTATGTAATACGTTTGAGTTCACTTATCCATGTACTAGGCTACATGAACAATACTTGACATGGCATAGAGACCCGACCTTTTAATATGCTGTTTTAAATACACCCTCAATTAATAATATGCTGCTACTGCTAGACTAGTATGTTATCTTGTTAATTACTGATTAAAACCACCTTAATATTAATTGTCATGTGAGGATATCAGAGCACATCTTGCAGCAACACTCCGGTACTGGAAAGTGGCAGATCCAACTATTGTGACAGACAACGCGGCAAATGAAAAAAGGCCATAAGTCTTCTCGGAAATCCAAGAGTTGGCAGCTATGGGCGTTGGTTGAATTTAGTAGAGAGGCATGGTCCTTGAAAACCCCGAAGCAAAATAAAGGTCTCATGTTACATTCTTTAAGACCAGCACAAATGCAACAGAGCTCATGCTGAACAAACATTCCACAATACCACTTTTTTAATGCAAGATGTTTGTACTAGATAGAACTCAACCTTAGACATGTTAATGTTAATAGACAAGTTATTCCCCACACTGACTTATGTTGCATCTGAATAATCATTACGAAAAAGGGGAACAGAACTTGTGAATAATCTGTTCACATCTCAGAAAAAACATGAAGTAAAGGCATTGATTAATGTGTTGAGACCCTTGAAAAATGCAACAGAAACATTGTCTGCTGACAAAACTTCAACAAATGATCTAAGTCTGCCTTGCTAGAAAATACTTATGAGATTATTGACACGGACAGTGATACAAGAAAGAAGAATAGTGAAATGCTGATGGCAGTTAAGTACGACCTAAGAGCACAGTAAATGGCCAGAACTTAAGATGATGAATATTCATTTATTGCTAGTAAACTTACTCCAAGTACTCGTGCTATGATGTCTGCATCCGAAACACAGAGAAAAAAAAGCAAATGAGACGAGAGGCTTTTTTCAAAACTTAAAGGTTGCCAAGTGAAATCAAACAAGTGAGGAATGAAAATTAAAATGTCGCTTTGTCATCTTTGCCATCAATGGATTTCGATAACATGGTTACAGTGGGAGAAGATAAACCTTTATCACCTAAAATGACCAAACTGACAGAGACCTTAAAGGCCAGTCCTCAAACAAAGAAGAAAAACAGAATTATTGGCTTGATGACGTTATATTTTAGGCGAGAAAAAAATAACTAGTTCCATTGAAAAAGTGGAACTTCAAAATTAATTTTAAGAGCCTTCTGTGCCTATGTTCATGATGTCAACATTAAAGTGACACTCTTACAAAAATCAATACATACACATGTATAACAAACATAATTTTGAGTGATAAACCTTTAACTACTTACTAAATAATGCATTTATGGAAAATATTAGTTACCGATAACAAGATTGTAACCGTATATTTAATAGCTGGAAACGCAAACATATTAAAAAATTGGTGAATGCTTAAAGTTTTACTGTGATCTACTATAGTCACATTAGGTAGAAATACCTTGTTTTTTGCTCATTTCTTTCAAATTAAACTCGGTATCCTTCATAAGAACCATTGTTTCTCGACATTTATTCATCCATTTTGAAATATTGAAACAATATTATTAAACGTGGTAAATCTTTTTTGGGAGTAAGAGTGCATCTTTAACATTATGGAAGAAAACCCCCCTTCAAATACCCTAAACTATCCCTAGCTGAAAGGAAGTTTTAGGTAAATCCTGCCTACAGTGTAATTTCCAAATGGGTTTTCAGCCTAGCTGAAAGAATAATTTCGAAAGAGAGAGAAAGACTTAGGCATGACTTACTTGATATAATTTTATTTCTCAATAAGAATAAGAATTCTAATGTTGATAATTACGCTTTTTAAACTGAATTAATTACGTCAGTGAATTGTGACCTCTATAAATAAGTTAAAATTCAATTATGGTACTCATGAATGATTTCAGAAGTTCAATAGGATAAATTATATGGTATTAAGTTAGAGCTGTATAAAGTTATATTTTCCTTTCATGGATAAAAACCTGATTCATCGTTATTTAGTCAGAGTTTTTCTCCGATCAATCGACTAAAAATTCAAAGACCTTCTGATCTATTTCCCCTTTGCAGTATTTTTTTTAAAAAAACAGGTATTAAACAATGCATCTAAAAATAGATTTTCAGCGTCGCTTATTGAACTGAGCTTAAATAAAACATTGTTAAATAAGAAATTTGGACGCACTGATGCAGAAGCCTGAAATTATTTTTTCACGGAGATTTATTCATATTTTTTTTATTAATTTACGTCCACTTAAATTTCGAACCAGTTACACAAAATAAAGAACTTACATCGAACAGGTCCATTTCATATGTTCAATGTACAGTCCTCATATTTTAAACAATAAAACAATTCACATTCAGGTCGACGGAATGTCAATACAGGTGCAAGTACTTTTTCGTACTTTCTGACCGTGTCAAAAATGTCCGAAGGCCCAAAGGCGCAAGACGCGGCCAATTTCAAGTGCTCAATCGTCTATATGATTACGGTCATAACCAGACGTAAACAAACAATTTCGCAATTTAAAGATGTTTCCGTTGATGATCTCAATAATTTGCTGGATAATAGAGACTCATAGAGCACGAAAAATGTGATTAAATAAATAAATAAATAATATATATGAAGTATAACTAGGTAATAAAACATTTGTTGCATGGGCATTTGTACAAACGTCAACACTTTTGTCCTTGGTGTCGGGGATGACATTGTGATTTGTTACCCACGGCCTATTGACTTTGGGACCACAATCCAGAAGTCACCCCTCTTCGTTTCCGGAAAACAGTTTTGACTGTTACACAAATGCCAATGCATATCAGAAAACGTGGCTCCAACTGGTCTGAGGCTGAAACTACAAGTACAAGATGGAGATAATGATCATCTTCAAGCAGCTGTTGACAGAGTGCTAAACAAGATGTCTTTGGAAATTACACGGCTCGTCGCAGAAGATCATCACAGACAACTTCATAACCTCAAAGGTAAAATGCTTGAACTTGAAACACAGTTTAAACAGCTGATAAACAATGAACGTGAAGCAAATAACATTTCACAAGAAATTTATGAAAATGTTGACACCAAGAAAAATGCAATTGTTGCGAAACAAGAAAAGAAGCTCAAACAACTTGTTAAAGCACGCGACTGTATTGCAAAACAACCTTCTCCAGAGACATCTCCGCCAGAACAATGTGAAAATAGAAGGGAAAATGCTCAAACTAAAAAAGGAAATGGTTCAACCTTTAGAACATTGCACCAGAAAAAAATACTTATAAATAAAGATAAGCATTCAAAAAACGCGCAGTCCCCGGGCACCAACAAGACCAGCTATAGCGAAGCCGTAAAGATGGGGAAACAACAACAGCAGCAGCAGAAGCAGCATTCAAAAAACGCGCCGTCCCCGGGCACCAACAAGACCAGTTACAGCGAAGCCGTAAATATGGGGAAACAACAACAGCAGCAGCAGCATCATCAACACCAACACCAGCAACAATGCAAAGGCAACAGAAAGATCACCGACACCAGCAGCAAAAGAATCAACAACAACAACAACAACAAACCAACCATCAACAGCAACAAAAAACACAAAACAAAAATGGCAACATCCCAAAACAACACTGGAGAACGGTTACCAAAAAGAACAAGAATCATCGAGAAAAGGAAACCCTGTTATCAACAATAGAGAGACTAATCCAGTGCCTACGAAATCAACAAGAAACCGGAGATTCGTCAGACTCTCAAGCAGGAGGAAATGGAAAAAACACAAGAAAATAAATAAAAAAATTGAAAGGGGTAAGAAAACTGTTCTAAACCTATCAAATAAGATTTTAAATAACAACCACTACCGCTTACTTGGAAAAGGTTTGAAATACTGTGTAACTCCGAAACCCCATAGTCAAATTCAATTTAAACAAGACATATTTGAATTTACGAGGAGGCTCAGGCTTAAAGAATTTTTCGGAAATCGAGAGGATAGTGAGTTCTCACCAGAACATGAGAATACTACTGAAAAATTGGAAAATAAGAAACAAAATAATTCTACATTCATTCCTCATTCAGGTCGAGATACTACCTGGGATTTTTATATTGATGCAATTACAAATGAACTTTTGCTGCAAACCAAAAAATATAAATATCAGTCAAATATATCACCTGAAGAAATTTCGGCATTAAATGATCTCCGAAAAGATAAAAATATCATATTAAAAAAAGCAGACAAGAGTGCCACTATTGTCATTATGAATCGGACAGATTATATAAATGAAGTAGACAGACAACTTGAAAATGATATACATTATTGTAAACTTTCAAACAACCCACAAGAACAGTTCTCCAAGGAAATTATACATGAAGTGTCAAAAATCAATAACATCAGTGAAAAAATTAAAAGCAAATTACTCCCGTGTACTAACAATAGAGTGCCTGCTTTCTACATCCTGCCGAAGATTCACAAAGATGTCAACAATGCTTTACCGCTGGGATACCCGGGCCGACCTATAGTATCGGGATGCCAATCATTAACAGAAAATATATCTTCATATATTGACAGCGTCTTAAAATCTTACATGGAAAATTTGCCATCTTTTGTAAAGGACACTACAGACTTCATCAAGAAATTACGATCTTTATCCGATTTAAAAAAGATGCATTTTTAGTGACACTTGACGTCAGCTCTCTTTATACTAACATTCCACATGATGATGGTATAGCAGCATGCAGATCCTTCCTTGAACAAGACAACTCTAACTCTCTTGGATATATTGAGGACATCTCAAACTTAATCAAACATGTATTAACAAAGAACAATGTTCAATTCAACGATGCAAACTACCTACAGATTTTAGGAACAGCTATGGGCACGAAAATGGCACCGTGCTTTGCATCTTTGTTTATGGGAAAGTTTGAACAATATTTTCTTGAAAACTGTTCCAAAAAACCGTTACTATGGTTGCGTTTTCTTGATGACATTTTCTTCATATGGGAACATTCTGAAGATGAATTAACGGCTTTTCTTCACGATATCAACAAAGTCCACCAAAATATTAAATTTACAAATAATGTCTCTAAAAGATGTGTTTCATTCTTGGATGTCCATATCGAAAAAGACTTAAAGGGTGGTTTGGAAACAAGCGTTTTTCAAAAATCAACGAATTGCCACCAATACATAGAATACTCTTCGTGTCATCCAAAAAAGTGCAAGGTCGGCATCCCCTACATCCAGGCTAAACGCTATAGAAGAATAACATCAAGTGATGACCGTTTCCAGGAGGAATGTGATAAACTAAAAACCTATTTTGAAGAACGAAACTATCCAATTTCTGTTATAGATGAAGCTGTTTCGAAAACATTTTCCATCAGTGCAGAAGACGCCTTGCAGCCAAATGTTAAATCATCGGAAAAAGACAATATTCCTTTTGTGTGTACTTTTAATTCATCATTACCAAACATTGGTAAAATTATAAACCAATATTGGGGACTACTCATATATTCAAAAAGTAAAACTGTCCAAGATCTCATTAACTACAAACCAATTGTTGCATATAAGCGGCCTAAAAATATTCAAGATATACTTGTGAATTCTAAACTTACAAATGTTGTCACTAACGGGTTCGTTACTAAATGTAATAGATCCAGATGTTCACATTGTTGTACTATTTTTGAAAATGACAAATTTTCAAGTACATATTTTTGCAAAGAATTTAAGATAAATCATGAATTGTCCTGTTCTTCTACAGGTGTTATATATGTTATCAATTGCAAAAAAATGTAAAAAGCAATATGTTGGTCAGACACAACAAAAATGTAGTCAGAGAATGAACAGTCATAAGTTTGATATAAAGCATTTTCCAGATTCATATACAAATGTGTCTGAACATTTTAATGCTTCTGACCACATTATCAATGATTTTTCTTTTATGCCAATTGATATAATTGAGAACAATTGGAAACGATTATTAAAGGAGAGTAAATGGATGCACATTCTTGGCACAGTCATTCCTAATGGTATGAATTCAAAAAATATTATTTTAATTCTTCTTGCAGAATTAAAAAAAATCCCAAAATTAATCTGGTTTATAACTGTTTTTAACCTATTTAATGTTGCATAGTTTATACTGGTTTATTGATGTTTGTTTATGCATTTATATTGCATTTTACCAGTATAATTGTATCTCTATAGATCCTATAAGACATTATTTTGCGCAAAAACGTATGCTATATTTTGACGTTATCAACGTTGACGTCATTTAATGTTGACGCCATTTCCTGTTCATAATATACATACAACCTGATGAAGGCCGAATGGCCGAAACGTTGTTTCATAAATAAATAATTTCTGTTGAAGTTGGACTTCTTTAATTATCACCATATCAAGTGTTTTAACAAATCTTACATTTGTTTTCTCAAACATAAGTTAAAGAATAAGCTCACATATAGAAATATTATACTAAGGTAACCTGTGCATTTAGTCATAGCAAATACTGTCAATGTTCATGTTGTATATATATATATATATATATATATATTTTCTAATTTGCTGTATTTTTGTTTGTTTCTATGACATACCAGTTTGTTCGATGACGTTTAATCTTGCTGTATATCTGTCTATTATTGGTGTAATGATGCTGCATCTGTATGTTCCAGCATCACTATCCTCAATTGATGAAATAATTAGGTTCTTTGTGTCACTAGATCGAGCCCATCTAGAGTCAGTTGTACTTGGGTTAAAAATTGAAGTTCCTTCAGCTACATAAATTGTATTAGTGCCATCATCCCACATTGGGTTGACAAAAGTGCCAGCAATGTCACAAACTATTGTTGCAGTATCACCCCTTGCAACTTCAACACTTCTAATGTCAGTGATCAAAGGGCTAACTGAAATAAAAATAACAGCGTATTTAACCAACAGTGATTTGAAGCATTTAAGTGAGATTCAACCTTTTCGTTTTGGATAACATTATAACAACAATTTGGGAGAGTGCAGCTATAAAAAAACGAGTACGGTCCTTATCACATTTCAAAAGAAAGTGCACTCGGTATTGAAATAGTTGCAACATAATTTCCTCACGATTTCTTTAATTTCACCCTATGTTTTTCAAGAGATGCCCCAGCTAAGAAAACTTGATATTGAGTGTGTTGTACTCAACTCAACTTAACGCAATACTCTTATATAAAATCACAGTCTTCATTTGAGTAAAAGCATGTGAAAACGCAATATACACATGTTAACACAGGTAAGAAGAGGTGGGTTAATGGCGGCTTCAAAACAGGTTTGGAGTTTATCATTATACAAAACAAATTTAATTAGTAAGGGGAATGTGTTTAGTTTAAATAGTATTATTTTTATGACAAAACAAATTCATTTATTAGAATAAGGATACAATATAATCGATACAGTAATGAGATAACAAATGGAAAACTATTAAATACATGATCAGATTCGTTTAAAGTGATTATCTAAGATTTTAACAAAAATTGCTGTTTTCCTTAAGGTATCCGGCTTCTGACAATTTAAAACTTCACTAAAATATAAGACATTAGGTCTTCAGTAAAAACGACTATGTATATATTTGTTCTGGTAGAATTAAAAATTGACATGTAAGTAAATAGTGCAGTTCGTCACCGATATCGTTTAGATTACAATTCGTACACTTTCTATTGACATGTGGTACAGCATTCTGTCTCTATCTACCGACTTCGACCGTGAATTTATGATTGCTAGTGCGGAAATGCAAGAATGTAAAACGTAGATATTTGGGTAAGATATTAAGGTACTCCTCAAATTTGATATCGGACTTAAAAAGAGAATACATTTTACCATTAGACAAAATATTAAATTGTTAAATTGTTTCAATGCTATGATTTCTTTCTTAGTAACTAGATTCCAGCTTTGATGATTGGCTTGAGAAAACCTAGTGCACATAGATGTTTAAAAATATTCTTAATCCCAACATTCGATATAGTTTCCACGGGATTCCAGGCTAATAGCGAAACACATTCACAATGTCCAGAAGTTTTCCACACTGTTTTCCAGAAAAAGCTCTGGACATTTTTTTTGAAATCTGCGGAATAAATGGAAATTCCACGGTAAACTGTGTTTTTCAATATCAGTTCCTCTATGTACAACACATCCCTCTTGGATATAAACAGATGGGCTGTTATCTTAAACAATAAAACAATTCACAGTCAGGTCGACGGAATGTCAATACAGGTGCAAGTACTTTTTCGTACTTTCTGACCGTGTCAAAAAATGTCCGAAGGCCCAAAGTCGCAAGACGCGGCCCATTTCAAGCGCTCAATCGTCTATATGATTACGGTCATTACCAGACGTAAACAAACAAGTTCGCAATTTAAAGATGTTGCCGTTGATGATCTCAATAATTTGCTGGATAATAGAGACTCATAGAGTACGAAAAATGTGATTAAATAAATAAATAATATATATGAAGTATAGTAAGGTAATAAAACAGTTGTTGCATGGGCATTTGTATAAACGTCAACACTTTTGTCCTTGGTGTCGGGGATGACATTCTGATTTGTAACCCGCTGCCTATTGGCTTTGAGACCACAGTCCAAAAGTCCCCCTCTTCGTTTCGGGAAATTCAAATGCCAATGCAGCAAGTCGGTACTGTGTGTGTGGCATTTTCACCTATATGTGAACATAAACATGACACTGGCCTACAAATTTTAGCTTTTGATCAGAAACTGCCTTTGACCTTTTGGCTATGAACTTTTAGACTACTACGTCAAAAACTGTGCAAAAAGTTTGCTTCGCAAACCTTTTGCAGTAGACCAACTGATCGACTGACAAACCAACCACTAGACCATCTGCATGGTGACTTCAATATTCCCTTCTTAAACTGGGTTTGCTGGTGTATAACGAATGAACTCTCATTGTGTTGAAATTAATATTGCAAAATAATAAAAATAAAGTCAATTTTGATGAGGTAAATACCATCTAGTCTGCTGCCGGAGCGTATTTGTACAATTTATAATGAAGAGAGTCATATAAAGAGATGCAGTTACAATAATTATTGATGATCATGAAATATAAGTGCTCCAAGTGTTTTAACAAATCTTACATATTTTTTTTTTCTCAAACATAAAATAAAGAATAAGCTCACATATAGAAATAATATGTACTTAAGGTAACCTGTGCATTTAGTCATAGCAAATACTTTCAATGTACATGTTGTATATATTTAAGAAATATAACACACCACTGAGGGTCAAACGACATTATAAGGACCGGCCAGTCAGCCACCGAAAGTGTATTGCGCCGAGGTCCATTCACCTTCGGGGGCTGACTGACCGGTCCTTATAATGCCATATGGCCCGAAGTGGTGTGTTATATTCCTTTTATTATACCGAACATTTTCCGTTACCATTCAATATTTTTAAAGCGATTTAAATGAGTTTTATTGAATAAAGGTAATATCGTTACTTGCGACAAGTTTTCGCCGTTGTGAAAATGGCAAGCCGCACTTACCAATTGCATGACGTCAGCGGTCCATATTACATTTTTGGCGAGGTCCGGACCGGCCAAAATATAATATGGACCGCTGACGTCATTAAATTGGATTTTCATCAAAAAACAGTAATATACGGACCGATCGAGTTTATATATACAAAGAAGGGACACATTTATGTGAGGTATAATATATATTCTAATTTGCTGTATTTGTGTTTGTTTTTATGACATACCAGAGTGTTCGATGACTTTTAGTCTTGCTGTATAGCTGTCTATTGTTGGTGTAGTGATGCTGCATCTGTATGTTCCAGCATCACTATCCTCAATTGATGAAATGATTAGGTTCTTTGTGTCACTAGATCGAGCCCATCTAGAGTCAGTTGTACTTGGGTTAAAAATTGAAGTTCCTTCAGCTACATAAATTGTATTAGTGCCATCATCCCAACGTGGGTAGGCAAAAGTGCCAGCAATGTCACAAACTATTGTTGCAGTATCACCCCTTGCAACTTCAACACTTCTAATGTCAGTGATCAAAGGGCTAACTGAAATAAAAATAACAGCGTATTTAACCAACAGTGATTTGAAGCATTTAAGTGAGATTCAACCTTTTTGTTTGGATAACATTATAACAACAATTTGGGAGAGTGCAGCTATAAAATAACGAGTACGGCCCTAATCATATTTCAAAACAAAGTGTCTTAAACAATAAAACAATTCACAGTCAGGTCGACGGAATGTCAATACAGGTGCAAGTACTTTTTCGTACTTTCTGACCGTGTCAAAAAATGTCCGAAGGCCCAAAGTCGCAAGACGCGGCCCATTTCAAGCGCTCAATCGTCTATATGATTACGGTCGTTACCAGACGTAAACAAACAAGTTCGCAATTTAAATATGTTGCCGTTGATGATCTCAATAATTTGCTGGATAATAGAGACTCATAGAGTACGAAAAATGTGATTAAATAAATAAATAATATATATGAAGTATAGTAAGGTAATAAAACAGTTGTTGCATGGGCATTTGTATAAACGTCAACACTTTTGTCCTTGGTGTCGGGGATGACATTCTGATTTGTAACCCGCTGCCTATTGGCTTTGGGACCACAGTCCAAAAGTCCCCCTCTTCGTTTCGGGAAATTCAAATGCCAATGCAGCAAGTCGGTACTGTGTGTGTGGCATTTGCACATATATGTGAACATGAACATGACACTGGTCTACAAATTTTAGCTTGTGATCTGAAACTGCCTTTGACCTTTTGGCTATGAACTTTTAGACTACTACGTCAAAAACTGTGAAAAAAGTTTGCTCCGCAAACCTTTTACAGTAGACCAATTGATCGACTGACAAACCAACCACTAGACCATCTGCATGGTGACTTCAATATTCCCTTCTTAAACTGGGTTTGCTGGTGTATAACGAATGAACTCTCATTGTGTTGAAATTAATATTGCAAAATAATAAAAATAAAGTCAATTTTGATGAGGTAAATACCATCTAGTCTGCTGCCGGAGCGTATTTGTACAATTTATAGTGAAGAGAGTCATATAAAGAGATGCAGTTACAATAATTACTGATGATCATGAAATATAAGTGCTCCAAGTGTTTTAACAAATCTTACATATTTTTTTTTTCTCAAACATAAAATAAAGAATAAGCTCACATATAGATATAATATGTACTTAAGGTAACCTGTGCATTTAGTCATAGCAAATACTTTCAATGTACATGTTGTATATATTTAAGAAATATAACACACCACTGAGGGTCAAACGACATTATAAGGACCGGCCAGTCAGCCACCGAAAGTGTATTGCGCCGAGGTCCATTCACCTTCGGGGGCTGACTGACCGGTCCTTATAATGCCATATGGCCCGAAGTGGTGTGTTATATTCCTTTTATTATACCGAACATTTTCCGTTACCATTCAATATTTTTAAAGCGATTTAAATGAGTTTTATTGAATAAAGGTAATATCGTTACTTGCGACAAGTTTTCGCCGTTGTGAAAATGGCAAGCCGCACTTACCAATTGCATGACGTCAGCGGTCCATATTACATTTTTGGCGAGGTCCGGACCGGCCAAAATATAATATGGACCGCTGACGTCATTAAATTGGATTTTCATCAAAAAACAGTAATATACGGACCGATCGAGTTTATATATACAAAGAAGGGACACATTTATGTGAGGTATAATATATATTCTAATTTGCTGTATTTGTGTTTGTTTTTATGACATACCAGAGTGTTCGATGACTTTTAGTCTTGCTGTATAGCTGTCTATTGTTGGTGTAGTGATGCTGCATCTGTATGTTCCAGCATCACTATCCTCAATTGATGAAATGATTAGGTTCTTTGTGTCACTAGATCGAGCCCATCTAGAGTCAGTTGTACTTGGGTTAAAAATTGAAGTTCCTTCAGCTACATAAATTGTATTAGTGCCATCATCCCAACGTGGGTAGGCAAAAGTGCCAGCAATGTCACAAACTATTGTTGCAGTATCACCCCTTGCAACTTCAACACTTCTAATGTCAGTGATCAAAGGGCTAACTGAAATAAAAATAACAGCGTATTTAACCAACAGTGATTTGAAGCATTTAAGTGAGATTCAACCTTTTTGTTTGGATAACATTATAACAACAATTTGGGAGAGTGCAGCTATAAAATAACGAGTACGGCCCTAATCATATTTCAAAACAAAGTGTCTTAAACAATAAAACAATTCACAGTCAGGTCGACGGAATGTCAATACAGGTGCAAGTACTTTTTCGTACTTTCTGACCGTGTCAAAAAATGTCCGAAGGCCCAAAGTCGCAAGACGCGGCCCATTTCAAGCGCTCAATCGTCTATATGATTACGGTCGTTACCAGACGTAAACAAACAAGTTCGCAATTTAAAGATGTTGCCGTTGATGATCTCAATAATTTGCTGGATAATAGAGACTCATAGAGTACGAAAAATGTGATTAAATAAATAAATAATATATATGAAGTATAGTAAGGTAATAAAACAGTTGTTGCATGGGCATTTGTATAAACGTCAACACTTTTGTCCTTGGTGTCGGGGATGACATTCTGATTTGTAACCCGCTGCCTATTGGCTTTGGGACTACAGTCCAAAAGTCCCCCTCTTCGTTTCGGGAAATTCAAATGCCAATGCAGCAAGTCGGTACTGTGTGTGTGGCATTTGCACATATATGTGAACATGAACATGACACTGGTCTACAAATTTTAGCTTGTGATCTGAAACTGCCTTTGACCTTTTGGCTATGAACTTTTAGACTACTACGTCAAAAACTGTGAAAAAAGTTTGCTCCGCAAACCTTTTACAGTAGACCAACTGATCGACTGACAAACCAATCACTAGACCATCTGCATGGTGACTTCAATATTCCCTTCTTAAACTGGGTTTGCTGGTGTATAACGAATGAACTCTCATTGTGTTGAAATTAATATTGCAAAATAATAAAAATAAAGTCAATTTTGATGAGGTAAATACCATCTAGTCTGCTGCCGGAGCGTATTTGTACAATTTATAATGAAGAGAGTCATATAAAGAGATGCAGTTACAATAATTACTGATGATCATGAAATATAAGTGCTCCAAGTGTTTTAACAAATCTTACATTTTTTTTCTCAAACATAAAATAAAGAATAAGCTCACATATAGATATAATATGTACTTAAGGTAACCTGTGCATTTAGTCATAGCAAATACTGTCAATGTACATGTTGTATATATTTAAGAAATATAACACACCACTGAGGGTCAAACGACATTATAAGGACCGGCCAGTCAGCCACCGAAAGTGTATTGCGCCGAGGTCCATTCACCTTCGGGGGCTGACTGACCGGTCCTTATAATGCCATATGGCCCGAAGTGGTGTGTTATATTCCTTTTATTATACCGAACATTTTCCGTTACCATTCAATATTTTTAAAGCGATTTAAATGAGTTTTATTGAATAAAGTAATATCGTTACTTGCGACAAGTTTTCGCCGTTGTGAAAATGGCAAGCCGCACTTACCAATTGCATGACGTCAGCGGTCCATATTACATTTTTGGCGAGGTCCGGACCGGCCAAAATATAATATGGACCGCTGACGTCATTAAATTGGATTTTCATCAAAAAACAGTAATATACGGACCGATCGAGTTTATATATACAAAGAAGGGACACATTTATGTGAGGTATAATATATATTCTAATTTGCTGTATTTGTGTTTGTTTTTATGACATACCAGAGTGTTCGATGACTTTTAGTCTTGCTGTATAGCTGTCTATTGCTGGTGTAGTGATGCTGCATCTGTATGTTCCAGCATCACTATCCTCAATTGATGAAATGATTAGGTTCTTTGTGTCACCAGATCGAGCCCATCTAGAGTCAGTTGTACTTGGGTTAAAAATTGAAGTTCCTTCAGCTACATAAATTGTATTAATGCCATCATCCCAACGTGGGTAGGCAAAAGTGCCAGCAATGTCACAAACTATTGTTGCAGTATCACCCCTTGCAACTTCAACACTTCTAATGTCAGTGATCAAAGGGCTAACTGAAATAAAAATAACAGCGTATTTAACCAACAGTGATTTGAAGCATTTAAGTGAGATTCAACCTTTTTGTTTGGATAACATTATAACAACAATTTGGGAGAGTGCAGCTATAAAATAACGAGTACGGCCCTAATCATATTTCAAAACAAAGTGTCTTAAACAATAAAACAATTCACAGTCAGGTCGACGGAATGTCAATACAGGTGCAAGTACTTTTTCGTACTTTCTGACCGTGTCAAAAAATGTCCGAAGGCCCAAAGTCGCAAGACGCGGCCCATTTCAAGCGCTCAATCGTCTATATGATTACGGTCGTTACCAGACGTAAACAAACAAGTTCGCAATTTAAATATGTTGCCGTTGATGATCTCAATAATTTGCTGGATAATAGAGACTCATAGAGTACGAAAAATGTGATTAAATAAATAAATAATATATATGAAGTATAGTAAGGTAATAAAACAGTTGTTGCATGGGCATTTGTATAAACGTCAACACTTTTGTCCTTGGTGTCGGGGATGACATTCTGATTTGTAACCCGCTGCCTATTGGCTTTGGGACCACAGTCCAAAAGTCCCCCTCTTCGTTTCGGGAAATTCAAATGCCAATGCAGCAAGTCGGTACTGTGTGTGTGGCATTTGCACATATATGTGAACATGAACATGACACTGGTCTACAAATTTTAGCTTGTGATCTGAAACTGCCTTTGACCTTTTGGCTATGAACTTTTAGACTACTACGTCAAAAACTGTGAAAAAAGTTTGCTCCGCAAACCTTTTACAGTAGACCAACTGATCGACTGACAAACCAATCACTAGACCATCTGCATGGTGACTTCAATATTCCCTTCTTAAACTGGGTTTGCTGGTGTATAACGAATGAACTCTCATTGTGTTGAAATTAATATTGCAAAATAATAAAAATAAAGTCAATTTTGATGAGGTAAATACCATCTAGTCTGCTGCCGGAGCGTATTTGTACAATTTATAATGAAGAGAGTCATATAAAGAGATGCAGTTACAATAATTACTGATGATCATGAAATATAAGTGCTCCAAGTGTTTTAACAAATCTTACATTTTTTTTCTCAAACATAAAATAAAGAATAAGCTCACATATAGATATAATATGTACTTAAGGTAACCTGTGCATTTAGTCATAGCAAATACTGTCAATGTACATGTTGTATATATTTAAGAAATATAACACACCACTGAGGGTCAAACGACATTATAAGGACCGGCCAGTCAGCCACCGAAAGTGTATTGCGCCGAGGTCCATTCACCTTCGGGGGCTGACTGACCGGTCCTTATAATGCCATATGGCCCGAAGTGGTGTGTTATATTCCTTTTATTATACCGAACATTTTCCGTTACCATTCAATATTTTTAAAGCGATTTAAATGAGTTTTATTGAATAAAGTAATATCGTTACTTGCGACAAGTTTTCGCCGTTGTGAAAATGGCAAGCCGCACTTACCAATTGCATGACGTCAGCGGTCCATATTACATTTTTGGCGAGGTCCGGACCGGCCAAAATATAATATGGACCGCTGACGTCATTAAATTGGATTTTCATCAAAAAACAGTAATATACGGACCGATCGAGTTTATATATACAAAGAAGGGACACATTTATGTGAGGTATAATATATATTCTAATTTGCTGTATTTGTGTTTGTTTTTATGACATACCAGAGTGTTCGATGACTTTTAGTCTTGCTGTATAGCTGTCTATTGTTGGTGTAGTGATGCTGCATCTGTATGTTCCAGCATCACTATCCTCAATTGATGAAATGATTAGGTTCTTTGTGTCACCAGATCGAGCCCATCTAGAGTCAGTTGTACTTGGGTTAAAAATTGAAGTTCCTTCAGCTACATAAATTGTATTAATGCCATCATCCCAACGTGGGTAGGCAAAAGTGCCAGCAATGTCACAAACTATTGTTGCAGTATCACCCCTTGCAACTTCAACACTTCTAATGTCAGTGATCAAAGGGCTAACTGAAATAAAAATAACAGCGTATTTAACCAACAGTGATTTGAAGCATTTAAATGAGATTCAACCTTTTTGTTTGGATAACATTATAACAACAATTTGGGAGAGTGCAGCTATAAAATAACGAGTACGGCCCTAATCATATTTCAAAACAAAGTGTCTTAAACAATAAAATAATTCACAGTCAGGTCGACGGAATGTCAATACAGGTGCAAGTACTTTTTCGTACTTTCTGACCGTGTCAAAAAATGTCCGAAGGCCCAAAGTCGCAAGACGCGGCCCATTTCAAGCGCTCAATCGTCTATATGATTACGGTCGTTACCAGACGTAAACAAACAAGTTCGCAATTTAAAGATGTTGCCGTTGATGATCTCAATAATTTGCTGGATAATAGAGACTCATAGAGTACGAAAAATTTGATTAAATAAATAAATAATATATATGAAGTATAGTAAGGTAATAAAACAGTTGTTGCATGGGCATTTGTATAAACGTCAACACTTTTGTCCTTGGTGTCGGGGATGACATTCTGATTTGTAACCCGCTGCCTATTGGCTTTGGGACCACAGTCCAAAAGTCCCCCTCTTCGTTTCGGGAAATTCAAATGCCAATGCAGCAAGTCGGTACTGTGTGTGTGGCATTTGCACATATATGTGAACATGAACATGACACTGGTCTACAAATTTTAGCTTGTGATCTGAAACTGCCTTTGACCTTTTGGCTATGAACTTTTAGACTACTACGTCAGAAACTGTGAAAAAAGTTTGCTCCGCAAACCTTTTACAGTAGACCAACTGATCGACTGACAAACCAACCACTAGACCATCTGCATGGTGACTTCAATATTCCCTTCTTAAACTGGGTTTGCTGGTGTATAACGAATGAACTCTCATTGTGTTGAAATTAATATTGCAAAATAATAAAAATAAAGTCAATTTTGATGAGGTAAATACCATCTAGTCTGCTGCCGGAGCGTATTTGTACAATTTATAATGAAGAGAGTCATATAAAGAGATGCAGTTACAATAATTACTGATGATCATGAAATATAAGTGCTCCAAGTGTTTTAACAAATCTTACATTTTTTTTCTCAAACATAAAATAAAGAATAAGCTCACATATAGATATAATATGTACTTAAGGTAACCTGTGCATTTAGTCATAGCAAATACTTTCAATGTACATGTTGTATATATTTAAGAAATATAACACACCACTGAGGGTCAAACGACATTATAAGGACCGGCCAGTCAGCCACCGAACGTGTATTGCGCCGAGGTCCATTCACCTTCGGGGGCTGACTGACCGGACCTTATAATGCCATATGGCCCGAAGTGGTGTGTTATATTCCTTTTATTATACCGAACATTTTCCGTTACCATTCAATTTTTTTTAAAGCGATTTAAATGAGTTTTATTGAATAAAGTAATATCGTTACTTGCGACAAGTTTTCGCCGTTGTGAAAATGGCAAGCCGCACTTACCAATTGCATGACGTCAGCGGTCCATATTACATTTTTGGCGAGGTCCGGACCGGCCAAAATATAATATGGACCGCTGACGTCATTAAATTGGATTTTCATCAAAAAACAGTAATATACGGACCGATCGAGTTTATATATACAAAGAAGGGACACATTTATGTGAGGTATAATATATATTCTAATTTGCTGTATTTGTGTTTGTTTTTATGACATACCAGAGTGTTCAATGACTTTTAGTCTTGCTGTATAGCTGTCTATTGTTGGTGTAGTGATGCTGCATCTGTATGTTCCAGCATCACTATCCTCAATTGATGAAATGATTAGGTTCTTTGTGTCACTAGATCGAGCCCATCTAGAGTCAGTTGTACTTGGGTTAAAAATTGAAGTTCCTTCAGCTACATAAATTGTATTAGTGCCATCATCCCAACGTGGGTAGGCAAAAGTGCCAGCAATGTCACAAACTATTGTTGCAGTATTATCCCTTGCAACTTCAACACTTCTAATGTCAGTGATCAAAGGGCTAACTGAAATAAAAATAACAGCGTATTTAACCAACAGTGATTTGAAGCATTTAAGTGATAATTAGTAAGGGGAATGTGTTTAGTTTAAATAGTATTATTTTTATGACAAAACAAATTCATTTATTTGAATTAGGATACAATATAATCGATACAGTTATGAGATAACAAATGGAAAACTGTTAAATACATGATCAGATTCTTTTAAAGTGATTATCTAAGATTTTAACAAAAATTGCTGTTTTCCTTAAGGTATCCGGCTTCTTACAATTTAAAACTTCACTAAAATATAAGACATTAGGTCTTCAGTAAAAACGACTATGTATATTTTTTCTGGTGAAAAATGAACATGTAAGTAAATAGTGAAGTTCGTCACCGATATCGTTTAGATTACAAAATGTACACTTCCTATTGACATGTGGTACAGTATTTTGTCTCTAACTACCGACTTCGACAGTGAATTTATGATTGCTAGTGCGAAAATGCAAGAATGTAAAACGTAGATATTTGGGTAAGATATTAAGGTACTCCTCAAATTTGATATCGGACTTAAAAAGAGAATACATTTTACCATTAGACAAAATATTAAATTGTTAAATTGTTTCAATGCTATGATTTCTTTCTTAGTAACTAGTTTCCAGCTTTGATGATTGGCTTGAGAAAACCTAGTGCACATAGATGTTTAAAAATATTCATAATCCCAACATTCGATATAGTTTCCACGGGACTCCAGGCTAATAGCGAAACACATTCACAATGTCCAGAAGTTTTCCACACTGTTTTCCAGAAAAAGCTCTGGACATTTTTTTGAAATCTGCGGAATAAATGGAAATTCCACGGTAAACTGTGATTTTCAATGTCAGTTCCTCTATGTACCACACACCCCTCTTGGATATAAACAGATGGGCTGTCAATTCACAAAATTTCAACATAATTGAAAAACTACTTTATGAACAAGCTAAAAATGGCCAGTTTATTTCATCGGCGAATAAACTCTGGATAAATATGATTTTTTTGAACTTCGAATTATTCCAGAGTTATTCGTAATCTAGAATTTCTTTCTGCGTGTAATGTAAAAGTTTTACAAATTCAGTTTAACACTGGGTTATATTTATCTGAACTTAAAACATTAAACGCAGTCCATTGCACGGGTATATGATATCATTATATATAAAATATATAAAAAGACGAATTTTCTATAAATATGGAGCGTATTTTAGAAATCATCATAAAAACGCTACATAGAAAAACGTTTATATATTTCTCGCAAATCAAGATTAAGGTCATATTCCCAAAAGATGTATTTATTGTGTCTCTGTTACAAGCAGAAAACAATTTCACGCTTCGGTACACATACATCGAGCTAAATGATAAAATGTGTGGGTCAGCGCACGTTTTGCACATGCTACTCACTCACTTATACCAGACAGTTTTTGACCGCTAACAGACCACTTGTAGATCCAGACAATGAATTATAGATATATTTTAGGACAAAAGTAGTGCTTCTGTCATTAATTTACAATACATAGTCTTAGTAACAAAATCGTGCAATTTTGGCAAAGCACCAGTGTTGACGTTCATACGAATGTTTAAACGTGTCTCGATCAACAATTTCACGCTCAGAAGAGCGAATAAATGTAACAATGAAATGCGTGCAAGTGTTTGTTTTGTAAATGTTAATGGATGGGTGAGCTCCCTACACCATTTGGTACCAGGTTCTGTGGCATATCAGGCACAAATATGGCAAATGTTAGCGAAACCAATAATATGGGTCCCGATATACACAAGTGTACTTGTCTTTTAAATACAATAAAATGAAATATGTAAATCATATGTGTATTATATATATATGTATGTTGAAGACCAAAAATGTTTGCGTGAACCCTGAGGGAAAACCATGCTTTCACTTATATAATAACATGTGTCAATGCCATTCCGATTATTGTTTGAGTTATGTTATTTATAAATGATAGACATGCTACTATAAATTGTTATATACATTTTACTATAGAAATTCGTTCCCGCAATAATGGGTATCGTCTCCGTCCGTGAGATTATCACGGCACATCAGGGCGATTATGACATAATTGCCCAACGGCAAATATTTTCACAGGGGCAATTATCAACCAAAAGCCATGGCCAACCATGCATTATTCTATAAATAATGCCTTTACATTTTTTATGAAATAAAAAAAAAATAGTCATGGTCTTTTTCAAAACACTATAAAGCAACTGGAGGACGTTT